>NC_039243.1:7012613-7612613 GCF_003368295.1 Carassius auratus
AAAAAAAAAAAAAACAATGACTGTAACAGTGCGTAAATCAGACCTTTCTGTAACGCTAACGTTAATAAGCTTAAACAAAAATAACGAAATAATTGTGTAGCGGAGTATTTTTTGTACACAGTGCCGCGAACTGTCAATCACTCCTGTACGCGTGCATCACTGTCCTCCTCGCAGCTGAAGCAACTTGCGCTCTCTCTCTTCATCAAGCTTTAAAACAAAAAGTGGACAAAAAGATCATATTGTCTTTGTGCATAGGCTATAGATTAATTAGATAAATGAATATCTAAATTTGTGCCTTGCCGTCTACGGTATTTTTTTAGAACTTAGAAAAAAGATGCTGCAGCCAATGAACAGCCAGCGGGGGCTGCAGGACGACTCAACCTCCGCAGACAGTTTTTAATGTTTATCAGACAATAAATACTCAAGATTTTGCTTTAGTATAACTCGTTGAGTTGTTGACACTTAACAGTGGGAAAAGCGACACATGCGCTATTCACTTGTATAACTTAAGGGTGAATGGGTAATGTAGTTTCTGCTCTGGGTGGGATGAATTAGGAAGCTTGCATTGTGAAGGGTGTTCTGAAAATCGGCAGTGCAGTTAAAAGATTAAAACCTCTATTAAAACAGATGTCCAAATGAGCGTACCGGTACGCTACAAGCACGTTCTGGGCGCACGGAGAGGTGGCGGTAAGCTCAAGAGCTATATTTGGAAGTGGCGGTACTGAGTACCTGTGCGTACTGGCCCACTTAAAGCACTGGCAATGACTATACTTTGGAATTTTTTTGCAGTCCACTTAGAATTCAACATGGAAATCATTTTTGTTTTTTATTGGCATTGATTGTTTTGAAATTCAAATGGTACTAACATGCCTGTGTTTTTATTTCTGTAATAAATATGGCTTTCAAGCCAACAGTTAATTTGGAGGATATTGATGGTTTATTGCAGGTATGTTGTTTACATGAGAAAATCTGTGTTACAAGTTAAACAAAAATTCCAATAAACAATCATATTTTGAATTTAAATAGTTTCTTTGTCTTGAGTTTACATTAATTATTTACATTTTACATTTATATATCCAAAAAGTTTCAGTCTTTTAATTGCGATTAATCGTGATTAATCGCGATTAATCGCGATTAATTAAAAAAATAGTGCGATTAATTAGTTTTTTTTTTTAATCGATTGACAGCACTAATATATATATATATATTATATATATATATAATGTCAATGCAAATAAAGTGTTGTTTGTGTGCAAAAACACTTGTTTTTGTTGTTTTTGTGTGGATTTATTAGTGTTTGAGCTGATACAAATGACAAGACAATGGGTCATACACAGCTAAGTGTGTTTAGTTAACAATTGAGTACATTTGGCCCATAAGTGTTCCCAGAGGTCCCATCGTCATCGAGCGCAGCTTCAGTCGTATTTCACACATGATGTTTTGTTGGTTTAAATCAACTGAAGCACAGAGAATGAATTTGGCATTTTTCATTCTGAACAACAGAACCATATTCTTAAAAGTGACGGTTTTTAGACTTAAAACAATCAGTTGCATAAGTATTCACCCCCTTGTGCCAGTATGTTCTTCATTCATCTTTGGTATTGAGTGTTGGACATCTGGTCACTGATGTTTCCTGATTCTTCTTTACAGAACATCTCAAGCTCAGTCAGGTTTCTGAAGTCTTATTTAGGTCCACTAATAAAATGTAAGCTAGACTGATGTCTGAACTCTGAGTTGGACATGCAAACATTGCTGTTTCAAGCCATTCCTGCATAGATTTGGCTTGATGTTTCCGCATCCAGCTGGAAAGCAAATCTTCTCTGGGTTCCAGGTGTGTTGGTGACTCCATCAAGTTTTCCTTCCATTTTTCCTGTGTTTATCTCCCCTCATACACCTGCAAATGTCCCGAAGTGTGACGCCTCCACCTTCATCATGCTTCAAAAAGCTCAACTTCTGCCGTCTGACCAGCGAAGGCAGAGTCTCTGCAGATGTCCTGTGACGTTTAACACCAGCCTTCGCTCTGTCATTGTGCTCACGCTGTGTGAAGCTCTCGGCATCGGATGTTTATGTAGATCGTCAGCTGGTGAAGTCATCGATCTGCGTCTCCTCCACGTCTTTCAATTATGGGTTTAACTACTACAAGCTATAATCATTGAAATATTCTTGCATCCATCCTCTGCTTTGTGCTTTTCATTACTTTGGTCATTTGGATGTACTGGAGTGTTTTTTCATGATATGAGATGAGATGTGTGGTTCACACATGCAGGAGATTTAAACGTTGTTTATATCCAGTGTCAATGATTGTAATCACTTTAGAAAATGGTACTTGAATTCCTTCAAATCAATAAGTGTTTACCTCCACATGATTCATTTATCTATTACACGTAATGAGAGTATTTAAAAAGCAATGAAGTAAAGAGATTCGGCACAAAGTCCACTTCAGATCCAGCCTTAATTCAGCCTATTACTCAAACCAACACACACACACGCACACACACACTAACAATAACTAAATGGTATTTCCAGTCAGCACTTGCTCTTTGCTCTTTATTAAGCTGTATTTTATTACCGCTGATGATAATTCTCTCTCTCCGTCTCTGTCTAGTGATTCAGAGGTTATTGTGAAACAAAGGCTTTTCTAAAAATGAAAGCTGCAAGTTAATGGCTGGCAGTAGGTAAAGGGTCAGTTCAGCCAGCGATTCGTTTACTGACCCTGATGTTATTTTAAACCTGAAGGACTTTCTTTCTTCTGCTGAACACTAGAGAAGATATTTTGAAGAATGTTGTTCCCCATCCACTTCCATAGTATTTGTTTTTTTGGATACTATTGATCTCAGTGGTGACCGATAGCCAAGATACTTCTGAATATGTGCTCTCTGTGATCTGGTCTGTAGATGTGGGATTTTTCAGCTGTTTGTCTGCTCCAGCGGGTGCTAACAGCACAATTATCTCTTCAACAACACATGATTTGAGGAATTATAAACACACAATTAACTTTAAGACTCTTTAAGAAAGCTGGAGGTTTTTATTGAGGAGCAGCACTAATTAAATCATCCGTTAACACATTAAACACTGAATAGATGCAAACTGCTCACATTAATCTAAGCTCAATTAGTGTGCAGAAACATGATTTCCCATAATGCCGTGTGCACAGGGTTGGTCTCTGTTTCTCATCTGGAGGATGTGTGATTATTCTGGAGGTTTAAAACTTTTAACCATTTCAACCCCTCAACATCTTGACTCTCCTCCATCCATTTAAGTCATTGGGAAGTTGTGGCCTAATGGTTAGAGAGTCGGACCGGGCCGGCAGGAATTGTGGGTGGGGGGAGTGCATGTACAGTTCTCTCTCCACCTTCAATACCATGACTTAGGTGCCCTTGAGCAAGGCATCGAACCCCCAACTGCTCCCCGGGCGCCACAGCATAAATGGCTGCCCACTGCTCTGGGTGTGTGCTCACAGTGTGTGTGTGTGTGTGTTCACTGCTCTGTGTGTGTGCACTTCGGATGGGTTAAATGCAGAGCATGAATTCTGAGTATGGGTCACCATACTTGGCTGAATGTCACGTCACTTCACTTCACTTTAGCTTTTTTCCTGCAGCTGTGAAGGGTCAAATCAGACAAAAGAGTTTAGCGGGTTTACTGTAGAGAGAAAAGAGAAAGAACATGGGTAAGACATTGATATCCATTGATACATATTCCATTATTTCATCTCAGCATCATGAAGTGCAGCTTCAGTTTCAAGTTTTAAATGCCACTGCATTAGTTTGTTTCTTTCTCGTTCTCCGAGTGCAAACTGATTTCTAACGTGCTTCACTAGGACCGAGGTGAACTCGCAGACACATCTGGGAGCCTCACATTCGGCAGAGAGAGAGAGAGAGAGAGAGAGAGAGATTGGAACAGAATGGAATTTGAAACGTTTTGGCCAAAAATGTTACATTGGTAAAGGTGTTTTTTGCAGAAACGTTTCAGATTTCGTTACGTTCTCCGGCTTCGGAAAAACAGTGTAAAGATGCCTGGAAGGAGACACCAAAACACATTATCAGTGATGTTTTCAGCACGTAATTCTGTGTGTGTTTATGTGTGTGTGTGTGTGTGTGTGAT
Source organism: Carassius auratus (assembly GCF_003368295.1). Lineage (NCBI taxonomy): Eukaryota > Metazoa > Chordata > Actinopteri > Cypriniformes > Cyprinidae > Carassius > Carassius auratus. Next base: position 7,016,715 of record NC_039243.1, read on the forward strand.
ACGATGGCATGTTATCAGAGGAACGTCAGTTTGGGAAATCTGAGGAGTAAATCTCCGAACGCTCCGCAGGGATTCGGCCACAATAGGAGTTTACTCACAGAGTGTGTTCCTGACGATTAATGATCACGGCCGATTCTGTCAGGAGAAACCAGTGATGGAGGAAGCAGTTTAATTCCAAACTCTCCCAGAGAGCTGAGGCAGATGTGTTGTGTGTTTGTGCAGGAGGTGTGATGAGGAGCTGGTGATGAGCTGCGGTGAGGAATGTCCGTCTGTCTGCTGCTGGTCCTCTTCACACTGACCTCAAACACTCAGGTGAAGACACTCCACACACCAGCGCTCACTCGTTTGGGCTTAGTAGAGGCTTTATGTTTCTGAGTGCTGCTTTGACTCAAAGATTGTCTCCGTTCGAGATGTGATCAGGTTCCTTCTGGGGACGTAATTCGCCTGTTGAAGAAACTGATTTTTATTTAAGAAAGCAGAATAAAATGAATTTCACCCTCTTAAAAGGATCTGGTTCTAATTCAACATCAAAGAGGTTTTAAATCTTAAAAATGCATAATTAGCGTGAGTCAGATCAGAAGAAAGATGTTTATCTCAAAGCGCTGCTCAGGTTCGACCCGCGTTTGAGGAAGGATCTGATAATCACAGAGCGTTCAGCGTATGAACGCCAATTAAAATCTCTGAGAGTCTCGTATCAACATCTCTCTGATTTTATTCATCTATTTTTTAACCCATTTTATGGTGAAGCATTTTGTTAAGGAAAAATCAATTGAAAAACTTGAACTGTAAGGAGAAATTGCTTTGGAAACAAGGTTATTATAGAGAAACTAAAACTAACACAAAACAAAACAAAACATTGCCAGGAAACGTTTTATTTTCGGTTAGTTTTATTTGATGTACTAAAATAACTAAAAGTAATATAAAGATGAATAAAAATTATATGGACGTATTCATTTTAAATGTTTCTGAATACAAATGACAAGAAAACCACAACAAACGTTTTATAAAAAAAAAAAAAAAAAAGCTTGGAATATACCTGAAATAGCTGAAGTACTAAAATTATCAAAACTCAAAATGTAATATTATTATAGAAATATATATTTTTTAGAACAACAAGTAACTATGTACTATTAACATGTAACTGTAACAAATATTAAAATGAAACTGAAAAGTTAATTCAAAAGATAAATAAATACTATACTATTAATTTAGTGCTTATTTTTCTAACTGAATGATGTGTAGAAGTGTCTCTGATGTGTGAAGTGGTCTCGAGTTTGTAGGTGTCTTCTGGGAAGTCTCTGAAGCTGCTGCAGGAACAATGGAGGACGTACACAAATGAGTGCATCCAGAGCTTCATCAGCACCGCGCCGGCCGCAGGTCAGACCCGTGACTGCTGGGTAATGTGTCCCAGGATGCAGTGCTTCACTCGCTGAAGCGTCTCTGTGTGTGTGTTTCAGGGCCGGTGTGTAACAGGACGTTTGATCAGTACATGTGTTGGCCCGATGGATCGCCGGGCACCACGGTTAATGTGTCCTGCCCCTGGTACCTGCCCTGGTACCGGAAAGGTACAGCACTCACACTTTACCTTCAACCCACTACAGACAGATAACAGTCCTCGTCTGCAGTACAGCCTGAAGTGAGGGTGTAATTGGTAACACTTTAGATTAGGGAACACGCAGAGATTTCCCTCAGACTCCTAATGTGCTGCGTCTTGAGAGTAAGTAAGATAGGTTTTCTTGTAGAAGTTGTGTTTAAGTACTGGTTACTCTTGCTGGTATAATAATAAAAAAAGTAAACTGCCAAAGCAACTTGATTTACACTATAACAACTAACAATGAAAATGAAAATAAATAAATAAAAATAAAACAGTAACCAAAACATTACAAAAAACACATAATTACTAAAAGTTCAAATGAAAATGAAAAATACAAGAATAAAATCTAAATAAACATATTTGTGAAAATTAATAAATTATGCTAAAATAACACTGCTTTACTGACATTATGTGAATTAAAACATATATTTACCTGCAAATACTCTAAAATGTATATAAATATGCAACATGATCGCCAGTGTAATAATACTATTATTTATTTTGTATTTATTATTTATTACAAAGCAACATTTCTAGTTTTCTAAGTTTCTAAGTTTTTCATCAAATAGGTTAATTTTTAGTCAGGCTTTATTTCAGTCCCCAAAACAGGAACTGTTTAATAGTTTTAGTTTACATTAACAACAATGATCTCTTTAACATTCATGAAATCTAGCGTGCACATGCACACTTTGTATGCAAATATTAAAGTTTAAGAAATCAATAAAATGCTGATTGGTGAGTTTCCTGCTGTGTGTGTGTGTGTGTGTATGTGTGTGCGCGCTCTTGTTTTTGTATCATATCAGGACTCAGCTCTGTATAATGACATTGGTATGACACAGGTATTACAAGGAGAGGGTGACTTATGAGGACATGAGCCATGTCCCCATTTTTCAAAACGCTTATAAATCATACAGAATGATTTTTTTTTTTTTTTGAGAAAGTAAAAATTCACAAAGTTTCCTGTGAGGGTTAGGGGTAGGTGTAGGGTTGGTGAAGGGACATAGAATATACAGTTTGTACAGTATAAAAACCATTACACCTATGGGATGAACACACAGAATGTGGAAACACTACGTGTGTGTGTGTGTGTGTGTGTGACTGTGAGCAGTTCATCAGGGGCTGGTTTACCGTGTGTGCGGCGCTGACGGCAGATGGGCTCATGGGAAGAACACCAGCGAGTGTGAGCAGGACGACCCAGGACAGGTGAGCCGCGTGTTTACTGACTCTGATGTTTCTGAGCGATGAGCTGACCCTCCTCTCTCTCTCTCTCTCTCTCTCTCTCTCTCCGTCTCTGTCCGTGCAGAAGCAGTACGGTCAGATCCTCAGGAAGTTCAGGCTCATGTACACGATGGGATACTCTCTGTCTCTGGCAGCACTGACTCTGGCGCTGGCCATCCTCCTCACCTTCAGGTGAATACAGCACCTACCGAACACACGTCCCTCACCACACACTGAAGATCAGCACAAATTACATGATCACAGCTGGAGCTAGTAATGTAGCCCATTACATTACACATTTCCTCATTAAACCTGTCGCTTTGATTTGAATGGGATCATCTTGTGCCATATTGATATAAAAATAGAAAGAGAAAGAAACTGTATTCCATTCTATGTTATCAACAACATGAAGTGAATTAAACATTATGACATTATGCCCTGGTTTCCTGAGCTGAGGGTTTAATCATGCAGTCAATATAGTAACTGTGATGTGATTACAGGTATTCTAAACTTCATTATAATCTAATAAATGTTCATCTGATCATGTAATCCAGATTGTGTGTGCTGATCACACATAGACAGTCTTCACCTCGGCGTCTGCTGTTCCCACAGGAAGCTGCACTGCATGAGGAACAATATCCACATGAATCTGTTCGGCTCCTTCATCCTGCGCGCCGTCTCCATCCTCGTCAAAGACGCGCTGCTGGATCAGATGAGCAGCGCTCACCTCCAGGGGCCGCGCTGGGCCGGCGCTCAGGTACCCATCACTGTTTATAGCTGAATCCACAGGAAATCTCGGAGCAAGCTCTTTAAATCTCTTTCTCTAAACGACGTTGTTTCCTGGCAGTTGTTCACTTGCATTGTGTAAAGATGGCCAATCAGATTATATCTTCAACCTGGAGACGGGTGATATACCAGCCAATAGCTGCCAGTCAGTCAGTCTTAAACACGCAAACTGACTAAAAATACAATGCTAAGCAGGTAAATAGTTTTTTTTAGTAAGATAAATTCTGTATAATTAAATAAAATGTAAATTAAATTAATGCATTTAGCGGACACTTTTATCCAAAGCGACTTAGATTGCATTCAGGCTAACAATTTTCTCCTATCATGTGTTCACAGGGATTCAAACCCCCAACCTTGATACGCTTGATACAGGAACACTGTATAATAATGTATAATAATATAAAAATAATATTATAATATAATAATAATATTTATTTATTTATTTGTTTATTTTCTGTGTTTCAAGCTGACATTTAAACATTTAATGTATTTGTTAAGGATATTATTTTTTATTTATTTATTTAAATAAATTAATCTGATATATAATCTGGTATAAAATGGTATATTATATTATATTATATTATATTATATTATATTATATTATATTATATTATATTATATTATATTATATTATATTATATTATATTATCGGGCTGCAGCTAATGATTGTAAATTAGTTCTTCAAGTAATGAGATGGTTTATTATAGTTTATAGTTTTTATAGTTTTTGTAAATAACTCTTATATTTTATGCATTAAAATTAAAATGTATGCAATATATATATATATATATATATATATATATATATATATATGTAAACTAATTCCAAACCAAAATTTATTCAGACATCTTCAACATTTCTCACATTATTACAGTTTTGCTATATATATCAAAAATGATATCTGGTGCCTGAATAATTTTTGGTTTGACTGTTAAAACTGCAAAGTAATTCAGTCAAGAGCAGTGAGTGAATTTCATTTTCATTTTCTTGGATTAACATTACAGCAGCCAGCAGCTAAATTAGGCGCGGTCACTTTAAGAGATGATGAACGCACCCAATGTAACACACATCCCATTTTTTCCTTAACTGTTTACTTTCACTTAAGAAATAACTGACAGTTTTTTCGAGCACAATTTCCAAGGTGGATATTTTGACATATTTTGTATGTATTTGTCGGGACAAGAGCAAAAATAAGCAAATTCAATGTTCAATGTTCACTTTGAGGTGAACTTCGCAGAAGAGAGCTCGGTTCAGTGTCGCTGTCCGTGATATGCGGCTCTCTCTCTCTCTCTCTCTCTCTCTCTCTCTCTCTCTCCGCACCGAACACAGTAACCAGCTGCTCTGTTCAGCTTTTCCGCGTCTTGTGTTTGGATGATTTAATGTTTAAATCGAGAAGCGGTACAGCTTAAAAACACGTGAAAAAAGATAAGCTTTCATGACGATGCGCAGCAGTGGCCCGTCAATTGTCCTGAGCATCTTTTTAGGCTGTCCTCAGCCAGTCGGTTATATAAAATATCAAGGTGAAAGTCATCATAGCTTGCTTAGTATAGACCCAGCTCCCAACCCAACTTTGAGAATAGATTAACGGCGATAATTTTTATATCGCCCGACAAGAGTCTCACGTTAACGCAGCACGTTAACGCCGATAACGGCCCACCACTAATATATATATATATATATATATATATATATATATATATATATATATATTCCATGAGTGATTCAAAATAGTAATACATATTATATATCCATTACTTTTCCATATTTTATACATTGATTTGATAATGAATAAATGTATATGATATAACACTTCGTCACTTATCACGCTCCTGAATGTCAGGCGGTCTGTGATTGGCTGGTGGGCGTGTCCTCACAGGCTGAATTTGCATATGTGTTCCTCAGAAGGTGAGTGGCTGCCGTGTTGCCATGGTGATGATGCAGTACAGCGTCATGGCTAACAACTGCTGGCTGCTGGTGGAGGGTCTGTATCTGCACAGTCTGCTGGTCACCACCGTCTTCTCCGAGAGGAACTACTTCTACATTTACCTCTGCATCGGCTGGGGTGCGTGAGCCAGCACACAATCATTCACGATCACTGAAGACTGATGTGCTCAGAATTAACTCAAAGAAAGGCCATTAAACAACTGTGCTTCGAGGTGTTTCTGACGTTAGTCTCAGAAGAGCAAACACGACTGACTTTGAAGAAGTTGATTCAGATCAGACGTCAGAAGGCAGGAGTGTTTGACGAAGCGTCTCTCTCTTGTGTTGCAGGTGCGCCGCTCATATTTGTGCTGCCCTGGATGACAGTCAAGTACCTGTATGAAAATGAAGAGTATGTTTCCTTTACTTTAACTTTGACTCCAGAAAGTGTTTAAACATCTGCGTCACACTGCACTAGATATCAAACAGACTGCTCCATTTGTGCTCATCTTGTCTTTCAATCAGCTGGTGTTTTGTTGATTATAGTGTTTATATATATATATATATATATATATATATATATATATATATATATATATATATATATATATATATATATATATATATTTAAACTGAACAAGTGTTTAGTTGTTATTAATGTGTTTATATTTTTTTTATTTTTTTATTTAAAATAAATGCCACGTGGGTTTGTATTTAGCATCTGTACAGTCATAGTTTTATTTTGTGATTGATTTATTTTTGTGTGTAAGCATGCATACTGTCTTAATTTATATCAATGTTTTTAGAAGTTTGCTTATGTTTTAGTATGCATGCCAGCAGGGTTAAAACAACACTGCGTGTACAGTTAATATACACATTGATTTAGAGCGTTTAAATTAGTGTTCAACTTACTGTTATATTTAGTTTTAATAATACATCATTTATAATGTTATATTCTAGGGCTGCAACTAATGGTTAATTTAATCTGTTTTATATGTTTTTATATAATTATATATATATTTTATATATTATATATGTTTGTAATTTTTGTATATATATATATATATATATATATATATATATATATATATATATAATGTTTGCATATAATAATAATCGTATAATTAAACATAAATATATCAAATATTCCACATCCTGCCCAGTTCTGTTCTCCAAACAATGTACAGTTCCAGACCTATCAATGCAAATAGTGAATTTAACCCTAAAGCACATCTGGTACATGACTCCCTGCAGTAAATCCTGATGTGCTGATGGAAATGGAGTGAGTTTGTGTGGGATCAGCACAGATATAAGAGGATAAGTGTTAGACGGTCAGATTATTAGCTCTTTATGAGCCGTTAAATCTCCTCCAATGCTCATGTTCTGACTGAAAGCAGGTGAATAGACTCATAAAGCGCTCCATTGCTCTTAAATAATACATGCATCTATGAGATATAATATTTAACATGACATTTTTTTTTTCTTTACATTAACAATAAGTACAAATTTAATTTAACAATTTAATTTAATTTATTAATCAATTAATATACCCACAGTTTAAACAGTGCAATACATGAACAGTAAGTGTGTTAGCATGATGTTAGTCTGATAAAATTACTTTGTCATTCTTGGTGTGGAGTTCAATTACATTTCAGCTTTGTTGCCATAATGCCATGAACCTTCAAAACTCAAATAATACTGTAGTTTGAACAAATTAATCATTTCAAGTACTGGAATGCTTCCAGTTCTGCATGTCTACAGAGGAATCAGAACCATTTGTATACGTTTAGACATTTATAACAAACATAAATGTACAAAAATACCTCTGAAAACTAATGAGATCACCGTTTGAACAGATGTGAGTGATTTATTACAAAATGTTATTAAGCCGCTGAGGAAAATCCTCCATTCCAATAACAATGAAGCAGATCGTTGCCATGGTAACAATTAATTAAAGACACCTGCTTCTTTTACTATAAGAGTATAATCACTGTTCGGTTTAGGAAAGGACAGAAACACACATACACACACTGTTTACTCGTTTATTGATTTATTGTGGACTATTTCTCAGTAACCTTTAATCAATATACAATAAAACTCAATCTGGTTCTCCAATGACTTCCTTTCTCACCATCCGATCAATTCATGATGGATAAATAAAGTCTTGCGCTTCAGATTTATGCTGCGCCTCATTAAATATGCAGGTTTATTGTAAAATATGTCACATACTGTAACTGTACATGGCAAATGGGTTGCAAAATGCATTCCAGGTTGAAGTTAAACACAAAATGTAATCTCACACAATGTGACAGTTTTATGAAAAATGTAATGATGGATTTTGTTTGTAGCAGTTTGGCATTTTTAATGTTTATATGGCTGGATTATGATATTTTGTCATATGCAGATGCTGGGAAAGGAATATGAACATGGGCTACTGGTGGATCATCCGTTCTCCCATCCTGTTTGCGTATCTGGTAAGAGATTTACACAGATTTAACTATGAAGATGTTTCTAATGACAAATATATATCGTCCAACCCAACGTACAATAATGTTATGATTATTATAAAAACACACTGCAGATTGAAATGTTTGTGCTCTTTGGAGCTGATTCTGTATCATTATCGTGATATTGGTGTGAATTTGCTGTTCTGACAAAGCTTGAATTATTTTTAAAACTATATTTTCATCGTTATGTCGTCTTTGCTGTGAACGGGCCATTACAGCTGATGTCATTCAGTCCACATGAACAACAAACACATTCGTCAAGATCCCGCATTTGTGTGTGTGTGTGTTTCATATGGATGGGCTGGAGCATTGAGACTCAAGCAGTCTCTAATATGACTCTTCATTTATACGCTGATATTATTCAAGGACGCGTTCATTCAGCGAGAGCCTCGGGTGCAGGAACGCATCATGACCCCTGCCTGACCTCCAGCACGCTCATCAATGCACAGAAAAATGCTCTGGGGGCTTTACAAAGTAATAAAGACAAACATAACAGAAATGTTGGTTCTACACAACCTCAATGATTTATTTCACGAGTGCCATTTGTACAGCGCTTGTTTCATGTTCTGATTTCAAAACTGCACACAAACAGGCTTTGAACAGGTTTTTATGTGGCATTTCTGTTTTCAGAAAAGTATTTGGAAAACAATATTGATATAACTTTGCTTATGTATGATGCAGAATTAAACTAACCATCCGTCAATATTTTTGTTTTAGAGGATTTGAGCCTTAATTAGAAAATAATTTTCTTCACCATTACTTTACTTTTTTGTTTACTTTATGCTCTCCTCTATTAACATACTTACATGTTTAAAAGTTAAAAAAAGACTCTTTAAAAAACTCATCTGGCAACTGTTCAAAACTGAAATTGACATATCTCGATTGCAATCGAATCCATAAGTATTTATGAATAAATGTAATTGTTATTTATTAATTTGCAATTTAATTGCAAAGTTGTTTATGAATTAGTTCCAAATTAAATGCACTCACATCTAAACTCAATACGAATCAAGTATATGTATAACAGTGGTTTGTTTTTTGTTTGTCACATGAATTCTGCTCGGGCTCTGGAAGTCACACAGAACAGAATGAAAGCAGTATAAAGTCACATAGAGAGTTCTCACTGATGTGTTATATGTGAGTTTGTGCGTTACGCTTGTCATGTTATCATGATTTGTGAATCACACAAATCATGTCTGTCTCTTCCTCTCTTTCTTTCCTCTGGAATAGATTAATTTCATCATATTCATTCGTATAATAAAGATTCTGATGTCCAAGCTGAAGGCGCATCAGATGAGATACACAGACTACAAGTTCAGGTAAAAAACTGCACTCTTTTTTTTTTCATGCAAGCAGAGCTCTTGCTCTCATTAAATGTGTGTTTCTCTTTCTCGCTCTGCTCAGGCTGGCCAAGTCCACGCTCACGCTGATTCCTCTGCTGGGAATTCACGCCATCCTCTTCACCTTCGTCATCGATGAGTCCGTGCCGAAGGAGTCTCTTCTGAGGCTGATCCGCCTCTTCTACGACCTCCTGTTCAGCTCCTTCCAGGTCAGAGGGCAAAGGTCGCTCGCCCACTGTCACAATCAGAGTGTTTATACAGATGCTCTCTGATGGATGGTGTTTGCAGATGGTTGAGGTTCATGTGTGTTGTTGTCTGTAACTGTAGGGTCTGCTCGTGGCCATCCTGTACTGCTTCATCAACAAAGAGGTGAGAGATATTCCTGTTTGAGTTTTTTTAATAATAAATAATAAAATCACAGCTAATCACAGCTAATCATTATAATTATAATTATTCTGTTATTATAGCTTTACTATATGTGTAGTGATATGGAACTGTAATGCGGTCAGGAGAGCCGCCTGGAACTACATTCGCCGTGCGTTTCCCAGAAAATAATTACATACCTCAGAACGTTCATCAGCCAATCAGAATCTAGTATTCAATGGCCCTGTAGTATATATTATTTCAGTTAACTGGTAACAAGTATTTAAATGTTATCATTCAAGTAAAAAAAAAAAAATGTTTTATGGCTTTACTTTGTTTACTATTATATAAAAAAACACCTTGCAATAGGTATTAACATAATTGGCAGATTATGAAAATTTACCATTTTAGAAAATATATGAACATAAAAAAGTGATTCGCATGAACACAAGATTAAACTATCACTGTAAAAAATTGTGTCGTTAAATAACAGTAATTTTCTGGCAGCAGGGGTGCCAGTAATGTACTGTTAATTTACAGCTTTCAACCATTAATTTACCACTCTTATTTTATTTTATTTTTACAGTATTTTTACCGTAAATTCTACCATGGAAATTAACTCCCCTCCCACTGCTTCAAACAGTTCGAGTTTAAAAACTAGCATTCCTACGATCTTAGTACTATGAACTTATTTCATTTGAGCCCACTGAGAAGGAATATTTCTTAATATAAAGATGCAAACACTTAAAGTGTATTAGTAAAGTTACTAAATACATGAATTTTACTCAAACCACTGCAGCAGGGGTGCCAGTAAATAACTGTTTTTCTACAGTTTGTTTCCTGTAAATTAATTACAGTTTATTACTGTTAAATTATGTTTCATGCTGTTTTTTCTTCATCTTAAATCTTTAACCCTTTAAACCCCACAACAAAATCCTCAGTTTTAAATGAACACTTATAATGTGTGCACACTACAGAGTGTTTGATTAACACTGAATCAGTGAAGTTAATGAGATAATTCTGTGATTAATTGATGATTGAGCATGAGTGATGAACACCTGCTATTAACAAACAGAATCAATAAAGGAAAGATAAACACAAGAACTATAACTGACTTCAGCCACAGCCTTAGATGAAATCAACTGAAATAAAACAATTAATCAAATCTCTCAAGATCTGATTAAAAAAACTCATAAAACAGCTTCACCAGATTCACATTACTAACCAGACTGATTTTATTTCTGTCAGATGTCTACAGAAGAACTTATGGAGAGTTAAATAGGTTTAGGTGTTTTTTTTTTTTTCACTACCATGATGGAGATCAGTGTTTACTTTAGTTGGGCTCTTGAACGTGACTTTTCAACAACTTCAAAGGTTTTTTTTTTTTTTTAAATGCTGTAACAATCAAAAGCATCTTTAGAAATTATTATAGCAAAAAAAAAAAAAAAGTCAATAGAAGAAAAAAACAATTGTGTTTTTGTTTATAGATTGACAAGAACAAACACTATTATTTCTGATCCAATCCTGTGTCCCTTCTTATATTGATACTACAGCAAAAGAAGGAACACTGCTGAGCCATAAGTTATGACTGTTAAGAAAATTTCACTCATAAAAAAAAACCTGTGCTGAAATTTAGACAGAAACATCAAGAATCAGCGTATGAATCACAACAATGGTGAGAATCCACAAAATAAATAAACAGATACATTCTGAACATCACAAAACATGCTACTAAAACTTAAGACAAAATAAAAAATTATAAGCACATAAGAATTCAAGAAAATAAGCAGAGGTGGACATACCAGGAGCCAGAAAGTAAAAGTCCTGCCATATTTTTATTCCACCCATGAACTCAGCAGCTGATTTCAGCAGAGGAGGAAACAAGTCATTCCTTTCAAGTCACCAACAAGTCTCAAGTTAAATCCCAAGTCCTCAAAGAGTTAACGTTAATGAGATAATTAATTGATTAATTAAATAAAGATTGTTCATTAGTGATGAACACCTGCTGTTAACAGTCAACATCACTGAAGAAAAGAGAAACACAAGAGCTATAACTGACTTTAAGCACAGCCTTGGATGTAATCAGTTGGAAGGAAAATAAAAAATGACTTTGTCACCATAATTGTGGTCAGTATTTGCTTCATTTTGGGCTCTTGAGCCTTTTAACAGTTTTGGTAAGTTTGCTTCTAAGCAAATGCATTACTGTTTCACAACAAACATTTGTGCAATGCAGAAACAAACTAGGAGGTAACTTATGCTTTTGAAGCCTGTTTGATCTTGATTCAAATGCATTATTCTTAAAAAACAGTGATATTTTATTATTCATTTCCACCATCATACTTCAAAATTAAAAGGAAAAGAAACCGATTAGGATTATGCATTTAGTCATGATCATTTATAATATGATCCTCAACAGTGGTGAAAAATAATTATACATAATGCAGTGCATTATTGGAGTTTTCATGTATTGCAACCTGAAGCATTTTGTTTATTGTCACCATTGCAGAGATTCATATGCTGGTTATTGATATCTGTGTGTGTCTAAAAAGCACTGGAGCTCAAACTTTTGTATGTGTTACACAGATTTAAAATCTATTCTCTGCAAACGTTAAAGTACCATTTTTGTGTGCTGCAGTTTCACTGGGACAATTTTTCAAACTCTAAACTTCTGACAAAACACATTATTCTCAATATAATCACCAACTCATTGTGCTTATATGTTTATTTTATACCCCTGATCTCTCATACCTACACCACATATAGGGCTGCAGAGAGAGACCTAGCACAATCAATCAAGGGTCAAGAGCACAACTAAACCAAACACTGATCTCCATGATGGTGGCATCATTTTAACCAATAAAACATCAGCATCTGATCCTCTGTAATTCTCAATACTACCAGGTGTAAATCATTAATGCACAATTATCATTTAATAAATAACTTAATTATCTCATTGAATTTAACTCTTTGAGGACTTGGGATGTGATTCAAGACTAGTTTGTGACTTGAAAGGAATGACTTGATTCCTCCTCTGGTAAAATCAGCTGCTGAGTTAATGGGTGGAACAAAAATATGGCAGGACTTTTACTTTCTGGCTCCTGGAATGTCCACCTCTGAAAATAAGTGAACAATTCAGGGGCATAATTTATTCATGCCGCAATGCATGCTGGGCGTCATGGATGAGTTTTATCCTGTGCTGGTACCCAGCATGCATTATATTGTGAACCTTTTGATTGTCACCATTGTTAATATTCTGATGTTGATGTCTCTCTTTGAGCGTTGCGGATACTGCTGCCCAAAGTATTTAAAACTCAAACAGTCATTAAAAACATACGTTTTTCACATATTTCAACACCAAATTAATATCTGATTACTACAGCAACACATTAAGTCAGTCTAGTAGATCATGCCTGACAGAAACAGCCATAATCATTTTACTATTAAAATTAATATTGCTGTAAGAGATGTATCATAAAGAGACAAACAGCAATGTAACAAAACATAAAGTACAAAAGTCAAGGGTCAGGAGTACAACTAAAGCAAACACTGATCTCCGCAATGGTGACGTCAAACGAAACAGTAGCATTATCATCTAAATCTCTGTAATTCTCAATAAGATCTTTTGATCCCTGATCTGATGGTTAGTAATGAGTGAAGCTGGTTAAGCTGTTTCTTGATTGTTTAAATCTTCAGTTGATTTAATCTAAAGCTGTGGCTGAAGTCAGTTGTAGTGTTTGTCTTGTTTCTCTTTTCTTCAGTGATTCTACTCGTTAACAGCAGCTGTTGATCAGTGTCTGAATTCACTCATTATTTTTCATTCTCTCTGTCAGGTGGACTATATTAGTAAACTCATGTAGGGAATAGTGAATGAGGGTGTAGGGTGTAATTTGAAACACAGCCGCTGAGTGTCAACTTTGAACATTGTTAATTTATGATATATAGTACCAGGCTACCTTCTCGAAAATTATGAATATTACCCAGAATGCACTGTTTTAATGAAAAACAGTATGTAACTGTTGAAATTTGGCCGTTTTTTTACAGCAATTTTTAAGTGTACATGAGCAGTATTTGACATCGACAGCAAAAAACCTTTCGCCTACTGTTAGAACATAGCTGCAAATAGCTTTTTGGGTCACGACCAACTTGTTGGAATCCGCTATTCACACCAAGTTGGGTTTTTTTCTATTAATCTTAGTAGTGAAAAAAAATCATCCTTATGGAGCCCTTCACGATAAGCATGAACATTAGTGATGTGTCGTTCGTGAACGAATCGTTCTTTTTGAACGAATCTTTTAGGTGAACGAATCGTTCTCGTTCGCGTAATCCACTGACTCATATTTCTCGTTCAGTGAAGTTCCTCTCTCCACAGCAGCGCGGCGCTATAAGCAGCGCATGCGCAGCTCAGTGAACCGGGTAACAACTGTTTCATCCTGTCAAAGAATTACTCAACCTCGAGCCAATAGCCTTCGAGTATGAGATGTGACAGAGTATTTGATTTGTTGAATGTAGTGAACGAATACGCCCTTCAATGAACGAGTTTCATATGAGTCTGAACTAGATCTAGAGATCTTATCGTTCGTGAACTAAATGACTGAACTGGTACCCATGTCGTTCGTGAATGAGTTGAATGAGCTGATACATATCGTTCGTGAATGAAATGACTGAACTGGCACACATGTCGTTCGTGCACGAGTTGAATGATACATCTCGTTCGTGAATGAAATGACTGACCTGATGGTCAGGGTATATTCTGGCAAACCGTTTACCAATCACGTTTCTCAATCGGCAAAGCACATGTCGTTCGTGCACGAGTTGAATGATTTAGTAAATCTCGTTCGTGAATGAAATGACTGAACTGGCACACATGTCATTCGTGAACGAGCTGAATGAACGGATACATGTCGTTCGTGAATGAAATGAACTGGTACAAAGCTTTTCTCGTTCGTGAACGAAATGAATGAGAGTAAACCGGGTCAGTCTGCCATTTAGCATGTCAATCTCGCAAAAATGCAAAGCGCAGTTATAGGTACTGTACTGTGCACATACGCTTGTTTTGATATTTAGCAACTCCACGTTTAATCCACGATTGATGAATGTGAATATATAATATACAAACTGTCTGACCAAACAATTAAAATGCTATTTAGGCAAGAAAACCTTGTGCTTTGTTCATCTGAACAACTTAATTAGACTTTATATATTGAATGCGATTATACACACATTTTAATAAAGCCAGATCAGTTTTTGCAACAAGTGAATACGTTCGTTGACTTAAGACATAACAACATAGTACACTTTCTTCTGCCATCTGCTGGCTTATTTTGCGTAATACGAAGAAATGGTCACTGAACGAATCAGTGAACGATTCTGAACGAATCATTTTGGTGAACGAACTGAAAATGAACGAATCACTAGAAAGAATCATAATTTCCACCACTAATGAACATTCACTCTCTATTTTTTCATATGTATTGCATTTGATGCAATTTTTAAATTTTTTTGTGTGTGTGTATTTTATTTATTTTTATTTTTGTGAACAGTCCTATGACTGAATAGACTGTGTTTCTCCGGCTCTCCAGATCCAAAGCGAGATGCTGAAGAAGTGGAAAAGGTGGAAACTAGGCAAAGACATTGAGGAAGAGTACCGTCACACCTACAGCCAGACGGCTCACGCCAAATGTTGCAGCATGGTCCCAGCTCTGACCCAGGAAGGTCCTGAAACCCCAGAACCCCAGAACTCTGCCACAGCCTCGGGAGAGTCCCAGCGTCTAGTGAAGAGTCTTCAGAACGGAGTGAGCCAGAACAAGGATCGTGTGAGGCTGCAATTGACCAACAAACCACAGGAGGGCACCAGCAACTGCAGCTCTCTGATGGAAGACATTTGTCTGGTAGAGTGTCCCCTCAACAGTGAGTGCTCAGCGGTGGTGACAGAAACCAACGTTTAATACTAATGAATCACTGGAGATGATGTTATATTCCAGATATGATCGTCATGTAAGCAAACAGGCTTCTATCACGAGAAAGCATGAATATGTGGATCTAGTGACCTTTAAAAACAAATCACAATTATCTCCTGAGTTGGTAAAAATCTAACTATTAATTATTGGTCCCTTCTGAAGGTGGTCACATTTACTACTACTCAGCAAAATGTTGCAGATAAAATCAGCAGTGCTGGTGACGGTTACTTTTTAAAGTAATACATCACAGTATTTTGTTGCTCCCTAAAACAGAAACTAATGGTGTTACTTTTAGTTACGTGTTATGGAAAAATGCATTACTTTTTCTTATCTGGGCTGGGATTTCTTGATTGTTTTGAATGAAAAAAAAAAGCAAAAAAAATGACAAATGATAGTGGATTAGTTAACTTTCAGATTAAAATTTCCTGATAATTTACTCACCCTCATGTCATCCAAGATGTTTACATCTTTATTTATTCAGTCGAAAAGAAATTAAGGTTACAGGTTTTTGATGAAAACAATCCAGGATTATTCAGTAACAATGAAAGCACTTGATTATACCCCACTCAGGAGTTAAAACCGCTTTCACTGAGTTGTCCTTTATAATTCTGTTTTGTTTCTACTGAACACTTACAGACTAGAGAAAAGGAAACTCATCGCTTGCTTGGCATCAAAAAACTTGAGCTTGATGTTTAATGTTAGGTGTTCGTTTGGTTTCTTAATGCCTAAATAAATTGTGTCAAATTCAAGCAGATCCTCGGTGGAAGCTTTGTTTTTACTCTCTGTATGTCCATCCACACACTTCACTGGAGTGCCATTCTTAAAGACTACCCACAATTCATCAGGACAAGAATCAACAGATCAACTGAGAGCTCAGGAATGTTGTTTATGGTTGCCATGTGAGGCTTCTGGGATTGTGGAGGATCTCTAGCGGCGTTCTAGACTGTAACTTAAACATGACATGCTTAATCATTCTGTATTTGGGTGAAAATGGTGTATTTTAAAGCAAGTCTGAACCAGTCTCCCTGTTCATGGTGCATTATTTACTGAAGCAAACCATGAGGTACGAGATGTTATGTTATGGATATAAAAATTTATGAACATACTTTGATAATATATTAATACGTATTGTTAAAGCATGTTGCTGAACACAGCATGCAGTGTATTCTCAACATTAAGTCAGTTATTGCATTTAGAAGAAATAAGACGTAATACAAAATAAATAAATGCAAAACCATGTTTCAGCGTCAAGAGGCATCTCTCAGCTTGAAGATGTAGTCCCTAATATAACAGACTGTTGCTATGCACCAAAAATAAGCAGAAATGCACACTAATTTGATGAGCAGGTGTTTTGTGTCATAGCTGTTTATATATAGATTTATATAATGGCTGGATCGCTGTATTGACCAATCAGAGGCCAAAACTGTTTTTTTCTTCAGTTTTATACAATTGGTTACAGTGATGCTAATTTAAATTGTCTATGCTTATAGGGTTGACACTGAAGAAGTTGGCCCCATTTACACTGCATGGTTCAAGTGACCCAATTGCGATTTTTTTCCTCTCATGTGGCACAGATCGGATATGACCGGTGAACGTGTAAGCAGGAAAAAAACGCATGGATTCCGATGTTCTCAGATTGGATTCAGGCCTCATTCATATGTGGTAATAAATCGGATATGAATCGGATACGTGCATTTGCGTGTACCATGTAAGCAGACAAATCGGATATTCCCCAGTAAATGCGAGTCGTACACTGTTAGCAATTGATGTAATTTTACAATATATTTTACAACAATACACTGTATTCATGGTTTTTATTGTAAATGCAAATGCATGATGGGAAATTGATGGACAGTCCTGTAATACTATTGTAACTACACTGTAGAAGCATTATTTTACAGACACCACAAAGCATTGTGGGATAGCATTAAAACTGGTACTTTCATATTCTTTCTAACATAAAAAGTCCAGTTTTCTTAACGTTAAAAGAAACTTTTTAAAAGGTATGATGTTTCTCAAACATTCATTCAACTTAATTTTGATTTACAAATTCAACATTCTAGGAACGTTGACTTGTAACATTCCAAGAACATAAAAAGGTCCAGTTTCCATATTAGTATAATGTTATTTTAAGGTTAGTAAAATGTTCATGCAACATTCTCTCAGTCATTCAAACACCTGCTGTGATCAAGCAAGAAAGAAAGAGAAATAAGGACACAAACTACAACTTTCTTCAGCCACAGTCTTAGGTGAACTGAAGATACAAGACAAGTCTCTCAAGATCTGAATAAACAACTCCACAAACAGTATTCTATTCGCCGCGGGAGTTTCACTCGTTCATTCTGGTCAGTGTTTACATCCCTCCGCAAGCGCATGTGAGCTCAGCTTTACAGAAACTCGCTGATCAGATCACAGACACAGAACAACAACACCCAGACTCTGTTTTAATAATTCTCGGGGACTTTAATAAAGCCAATCTCTCCCGTGAACTGCCAAAATATAGACAGCATGTTACATGTCCCACAAGAGACAGTAATATATTGGATCACTGTTACACCACAATAAAGGATGCATATCACTCTGTTCCACGAGCAGCTTTGGGACGTTCTGATCACCTTCTGGTTCATCTTATACCGTCCTACAGGCAGAAACTAAAATCAGCTAAACCTGTATCAAGGACTGTAAAAAGATGGACTAATGAAGCAGAGCAGGATTTACAATCTTGTTTTGACCTCACTGATTGGAGTGTTTTTGAAGCTGCTGCCACCGATCTGGATGAACTCACAGAGACCGTAACATCATATATCAGTTTCTGTGAGGATATGTGTATTCCTACCAAATCTCAACTAATTTACAACAATGACAAACCGTGGTTCACTGCAAAACTCAGACAGCTCCGTCAGGCCAAAGAAGATGCTTACGTGAAGGGGACAATGTCTTGTATAAACAGGCTAAATACACACTGGAAAAAGAGATCAAAGTGGCAAAGAGGAATTATTCTGAAAAAATAAGGACTCAGTTCACTTCCAACGACTCCGCATCAGTGTGGAAAAGTCTAAAGAAGATCACCAATTACAAGACACCACCCCCCAGCACTGTGGAGAATCAACGACTGGCAGACGATCTGAACGAGTTTTACTGCAGGTTTGAAAGAACACCCATCACCTGCCCTCAGAGGTGGACACTCCAGGAGTCAGAAAGTAAAAGTCCTGCCATACTTTTGCTCCACCCATGAACTCAGCAGCTGATTTCACCAGAGGAGGAAGCAAGTCATTCCTTCCAAGTCACCAACAAGTCTTGAGTCAAATCCCAAGTCCTCAAATAGTTAATAGTTAAGTCAATGAGATAATTAAGTTACTAATTAAATGATAATTGTGCATTAATGATTTACACCTGCTATTATTGAGAATTACAGAGGATCAGGTGTTGATGTTTTATTGGTTAAAATGATGCCACCATCATGGAGATCAGTGTTTGGATTAGTTGTGTTCTTGACCCTTGATTGATTGTGCTAGTTCTCTCTCAGTAGCCCTATATGTGGTGTTGTAGAGACGAGAGATCAGTGGTGTACAATAAACATATAGACACAATGAGCTGGTGATTATATTGAGGATAATGTGTTTTTTTTCCAGAAGATTAGAGTTCAAATAATTGTCCCAGTGAAACGGCAGCACACAAAAAAAGTACTTCAACGTTTACAGAGAATAGATTGTAAATCTGTGTAACACATACAAAAATCTTAACTCCAGTGCTTTTTTTTTAGACACACACAGATATCAAGAACCATCATATGAATCTCTGCAATGGTGACAATCAACAAAATGCTTCATGTTGTAATACATGAAAAACTCCCATAATGCACTGCAGTATGTATAATTATTTGTCACCACTGTTGAGGATCATATGATAAATGATCATGGCTAAATGCGTAATCCTAAACAGTTTTCTTTTCCTCTCAATATAGAAGTGTTATGGTGGAAATGTATAATAAAATATCACTGTTTTTTAAGAATAATGCATTTGAATCAAGATCAAACAGGTATCAAAAGCATAATTTACCTCCTAGTTTGTTTTTGCATTGCATACATGTTGGTCGTGAAACAGTAATGCATTTGCTTAGAAGCAAACTTACCAAAACTGTTAAAAGGCTCAAGAGCCCAAATGAAGCAAATACTGACCACAAGTATGGTGACGAAGTTATTTTTTATTTTCCTTCCAACTGATTTCATCCAAGGCTGTGCTTAAAGTCAGTTATAGCTCTTGTGTTTATCTTTTCTTCAGTGATGTTGATTGTTAACAGCAGGTGCTCATCACTAATACACAATCTTTATTTAATTAGTCACTTAATTATCTCATTAACGTTAACTCTTTGAGGACTTGGGATTTAACTTGAGAATTGTTGGTGACTTGAAAGGAATGACTTGGTTCCTCCTCTGGTGAAATCAGCTGCTGAGTTCATGGGTGGAATAAACATATGGCAGGACTTTTACTTTCTGGCTCCTGGAATGTCCACCTCTGCCTGCCCTGAATGCCTCCCCACACAACCATTCACACCATTCACAACTCCTGCAACCAGCCGTGAATGCCTCTCTAAACAAATGTTCACACCATTAACAGCTCCTGCAACCCATCCTGAACACCTCTCCAATCAAGCACTCTCACCATTCTCACCTCCTGCATCCCCCCTCTCCCCCACACCTGCAATTCAGATCAGCGAGGATGCGGTGCGCCAGGTCTTCCGGAAGCAGAAAAGGAAAAAAGCACCAGGCCCAGATTGTGTTACACCAGCCTGTCTGAAATCCTGTGCTGACCAGCTGGCTCCCATCTTCAGCAGATCTTCAACAGATCGCTGGAGCTGTGCGAAGTCCCTTCATGCTTCAAACGCTCCACCATCATCCCCATCCCTAAGAAACCCAAAATTACAGGACTAAATGACTACAGGCCTGTGGCTCTAACGTCTGTAGTCATGAAGTCATTTGAAAAACTGGTGCTGGCCCACCTGAAGGACATCACTGGGCCCTTGCTGGATCCTCTTCAGTTTGCCTACAGAGCAAACAGGTCTGTGGACGATGCAGTAAACATTGGACTGCATTATGTTCTGCAACACCTAGACAGACCGGGGACTTATGTGAGGATCCTGTTTGTGGACTTCAGCTCGGCCTTCAACACGATCATCCCAAACCTCTTCCTGCCCAAACTAAATCAGCTCTCCGTGCCCTCCTCCATCTGTCAGTGGATCAACAGCTTCCTGACAGACAGGCAGCAGCTAGTGAGGCTGGGAAAATACACATCCAGCACCCGTACAATCAGCACCGGAGCTCCCCAGGGCTGCGTTCTCTCCCCACTGCTCTTCTCCCTGTACACTAATGATTGCACATCTAAGGACCCCTCTGTCAAGCTCCTGAAGTTTGCAGATGACACCACACTCATCGGCCTCATTCAGGACAATGACGAGTCTGCTTACAGACAGGAGGTAAAAGAGCTGGCTGTCTGGTGCACTCTCAACAACCTGGAGCTTAACACGCTCAAAACAGTGGAGATGATCGTGGACTTCAGGAGAAACCCCCCTGCACTCCCCCCACTCACCATCATGAACAGCCCTGTGACTGCAGTGGAGTCATTCAGGTTCCTGGGCACCACATCTCTCAGGACCTGAAGTGGGACATTCACATTGACTCCATCGTGAAAAAGGCCCAGCAGAGGTTGTACTTCCTCCACCAACTGAGGAAGTTTAACCTGCCACAGGAGCTGCTGAAACAGTTCTACTCCACCATCATTGAATCCATCTTCTGCACTTCAGTAACTGTCTGGTTCAGCTCAGCTTCTAAATCTGACCTCAGAAGACTACAGAAGGTAGTCCGGACTGCTGAGCGAATCATTGGTACAACCCTCCCTTCTATTCAAGAACTGTACTTATCCAGAGTGAGAAAAAGGGCTGTCAAAATCACTCTGGACCCCTCACATCCAGCACACTCCCTCTTTGAACTGTTGCCATCTGGTCGACGCTACAGAGCACTGAGCACTAGAACGACCAGACACAGGACCAGTTTCTTCCCTCAGGCAATCCATCTTATGAACAGCTGATAATAACTGCGAACACACTACACTTTATATTTATATACACATACACTTATTTATCTAACACACATACTTAGTATACACTTAAATTTTGCACATAATATACATGTACAAACATAACTGCATTTTGTAATATACCTGCCTACAATTGTCAATTTGTATATTGTCATTCACTATCTACTTATTTGTATTTTTTATTCTTTTATTATGTGTTTTATGTTCTGTCGCTGTCATTCTGTTGTACTGCGGAGCTTCTGTCACGAAAACAAATTCCTCATATGTGTAAACATACCTGGCAATAAAGCTCATTCTGATTCTGATTCTGATCCAATCTTGGTTTTGATCCGGATCAAACCTTTAGTTTGGGTTTTTTTAGAACTTTTTTGTAGGATTTGGATCACTTTGATCCAAAAAATCTGGATTAAACTGATCCCATCAGAAGGATGGATTCAGCGTGGATTTCATGACCAAAATGTAATGAAAACTTTAAAAATGTATCAAATAATACTATATTTGGATCATGCATTATCTTACAAGATATCCTATTTATTCATAAGGTTTTAATTTTATTTGTTCATCCGTCAGGCTACAGTGATTAGGTAGGCTTTATCGTATTCAGCCTTTCAGTATAGGCCTACAGCAAAGTAGAAAGAGTTTGGCCTCATAAAATAATCCCCCAAACAGCTTTCAAAATTGACCAAAAACAATACATTTTATTCTGTCATTAATTGATATATATATTCATCACAATCAAAAATATTGTTTTACATTAAGTCTTTTTTTTTATTCAATACATCTATACTTGATACTTGTTATAAATATCCTCAATGTACAGTGTTTGTGTTGTAGGTCTCAGATGAGCGGACTGCTGGAAGAGGATGGGGTGGAGTTTTTCTTGTTTTTAGTTTTTTTTAAAATGTCTGGGTTTTCATTTCAAATAAAAATAAACTTATATTGACCCCTCACTGGCTATTCTATTTGTTGCTCTTTACATATCTATAGTTCTACATTGTGATTTCCTATCCTGTTTGAGCACTGGTTATCCAGCACTGGTTATCCAGATTTGGTGATCCTGAAAAGTTCCTATCCGGATCAGATTGATCCAATCCGATGTTGCTTTAAAAAACTGGCTCCAAAAGTAAGCTGGATTACGTGATCACGGATCGCAAAAAAAGGATTACTAAATCTGGATCAATTTTATCCGGATTAAACCTTTTGAAAAACCGGGCCCAGGTGTTTGAATGACTGATAGAATGTTGCAGGAACATTTTACTAACCTTAAAATAATATTATACTAATATGGAAACTGGACCTTTTTATGTTCTTGGAATGTTACAAATCAACGTTCCTAGAATGTTGAATTTTTAAATCAAAATTAAGTTGAATGTTTGAGAAACATCATACCTTTTAAAAAGTTTTATTTTACCGTTAAGAAAACTGGACTTTTTATGTTAGAAAGAATATGAAAGTACCAGTTTTAATGCTATCCCACAATGCTTTGTGGTGTCTGTAAAAAAATGATTCTACAGTGTAGTTACAATAATATTACAGGACTGTCCATCAATTTCCCATCATGGATTTGCATTTACAATAAAAACCATGAATACAGTGTATTGTTGTAAAATATATTGTAAAATTACATCAATTGCTAACAGTGTATGTCATTAAAAAAGTGACATCAACTCAGGTGGACACCACCAACTGAGATCACATGACTTATTATAGGCGAGAAATTCACCCAGGCTGCAACAAGGGCTCCTCTTTTTTTTCTCCGCCGAACGAGACCAATGTTTTGCTGATTTTTTTGTTGACTTTTCAAAATATTGTGGAAAGCAAAACACTGTATAATTTTATTTGCATCTGCATCCATTGTATTTCGTGCTGTTTTACTTCCTTTTCCGGGTCAGAACGTCTACGTTTGGTAGTTTCAGCAGTGTATAGTGTAAATGGAAAAATCGGATACGGGTCACTTTTAAAAGATGATGTAAGCGGGTCATCAAAAAAATCGGATATAATCAGAAAATCGGATTTGGGCATCAAGACCTGTAGTGTAAATGCAGCCATCGATTTAGTGACAACCTGACTGCTAAACCTCAAATGAATCTACCATCAAGCTTCAGTAACATATTAATAATGCATCATAAACACAGAGCTTGGTGTGGACACCTGGACGTCATGTGATTGTTTTTTTGTGCTTTGTGGAAATAATTTGTATGGAAGAGTTGAACTATGATACACGTTTAAATCACTTTTGTTATTGCCTGTAATAACAAGAAGTAAAGAGGGAGCAAAAAAAAAAAAAAATTGAAACTGACAGGAAGATTTTAAAAATAAAACTCTGAGTCTGGTTGTTTAGTCTGTTGTAGATGGCTTTGATTTACAGTAGCATGATGACAGTTTTATATGGAGATCCTTGCACTGTGGCTCCATAACACACACACACACACACACACGTTTGTTTCTGTGAAAAGTGGGTTCATCCCATAGGTGTAATGGTTTTTATACTGTACAAACTGTATATTCTATGGCCCTTCACCAACCCTACACCTAACCCTAACCCTCACAGGAAACTTTGTGCATTTTTCCTTTCTCAAAAAAAAAAAAAAACTCCTGTATGATTCATAAGCGTTTTGAAAAATGGGGACATGGGTTGTGTCCTGATATGTCACAAAAACAAGAGCGCACACACACACACACACACAAACACAAACATGGCCATTAACACTGCAAACATCCAAATGCTTTTCTCTGGCTGTTATAACCGTGTGTTTTTAAAACACATTTGTTGTAATTCAAAAGCCCAGAAGAAATGTCATCAAGTGTTAACCTGTACCTAGGTGTAGATTGTTAAACTATATATTGGTGGTGATAATTATTCATTATTATTCACAATTATTGATCCATACGGAGCCTAATCTCTGATGAAGTAGGTGTTGTGCAATTCGTAGATGTGGTTCTAGTGAAAATGACACTAAGAGCCAGTGATGCTGTGATAATCAGTTAATATACAAAAGACTTTCTAAACATTTTGTACATATACATTTTTCTTCTATGCCAGTAATTGGTCAAACACAGAGATTAATAATCAGAATATTAACCTCTACAATGGTGACGAGAAAAACATGCTGCAATGCATGCTGGGTACTAACGTAGTACAAAACTCATCCATGGCTCCCAGCATGCTGCAGCATTTTTTTATTTTTTATTTTTTATGGTCACCATTGTTGAGGTTCATATTCTGATTATTGATGTCTTTGTGTGACTGTTTGACACTGTAGAAGACCACACTGTTTGGAAAGTCATTCAGATTAACTGATTATCACAGAAGCACTTTCTCTTAGAATCACTTTTACTATAATCATTTCAATAACACAAGAGAATAGACTCCATACAGATTAATAATTGATGATTCTCATCACCGATATAACATATAAAAACCTACACCTAGGTACAGGTTAACATCTGATGGCACTTTTTCTGGGCTTTTGAGTTACAACAAATGTGTTTTAGAAACACACGGTTATAACAGCCAGAGAAAAGACTAAGACAGAAATCAAGGGTCAAGAGCCCAACTAAAGCAAACACTGATCTCTAACATGGTTACTTCAAATGAAACAATAAATCAACATCTAAACCTTAGTTCATTCTCAATAAGATCTTCTGTAGACGTCTGACAGAAATAAAGTCAGTCTGGTTATTAATAAGTGGAGCTGCTGATGCTGTTTGTGGGGTTGTTTAATCAGATCTTGAGAGATTTCATGTATTTTATTTCAGTTGATTTCATCTAAGGCTGTGTCTGAAGTCAGTTGTAGTAGTTCTTGTGTTTCTCTTTTCTTCAGTGATTCTGTTTGTTAACAGCAGCTGTTCATCACTAATTCTCAATCAACACTTAGTTAATCACTTAATTACTTGAATGCAAAGTTTTAAAACTTACATGGTTTAAATCAAGGCAATCTGTTTACTCAAATGGTTTGAGTTAAGTTTACTTATCGGGTTTTACAGTGTATCTATTATCCCCCCCCCCCCCCCCTAAATTCATTCTGTTCACAGGTCTTTGCTGGAAGTTTATTCTCTCTCTCTTTCTTTATGATGCAGTAATTTCCATTAATGAGGTGGCCATTTTAGTACAGTATATGTTTCAGCATACTGCTTGAGCATATGGTACAGTAGCTGATGAATTTTATATTGGTCTAGTACAATGATTTCTCTTGGGGATCTCCCAGCTAACTGAATATTCCAACAACTTTCGGTGAGGTGTGTGTTTTTATTTTTTATTTTATAAATGTTTATTTTATAAACTTGTAAATAACATTCAAATAACTTTAATTTTATGGTAAAATAAGGGGAATGTTGTAAGAAATGTGATTGTAACCTTTAATTAAGAAAATGTGACATTTTAACATTCTGAGGATATAAAAAATAAACATTTAAATAAAGTTAGATTTTGGGTGAAAATACATTTTTTGAATGTTCTTGTAACCTTTTAAATAACGTTATAATCACAACAAGAAAACTGGACATGTCAACGATTTAGAAAAACATGTTCCCAACGTGTTTTTATTATTTGTTACCTGGGTTAGTCATCGCATTGTCTAATTAAAATGGTGCACTCACTCATTCTGCCTTTAAGAAATTAATAAGCTTGTACTTTTGAGAAATCTGTAGTCCAATAAAAACTGGTTTATTTTACACTGAGCTCGTGGGGGTGATCACATGAGCAGCCAGATACTACTTGATAACTTGATCACTTGTGGAATAAATTTTTCATGTCTGAATATATGTGAATAATATAAAACTAGGATTTTTTTATCCTCAACATAGCAGTGGATTCACTGATTTATTTACTGGATATTACGCTGCTGTCACACAGATCTAATATAAACATGTGATTTCTTTTCCAGCTGTTTACATTCACAGACATAACCAACTGTTTTTGTAACTCATGCTTTTAAAGTAGAAATTGGTCCTTTGCATAGACCCACCCCACTTAGTTACTGTTGCTATATGTCTGACAAGCCACATTATCAGGCAGTGAAAAATACATCACAGAGCAAAAAAGGCAAACGCCAACAAGTCAAAGCAGGTATGAAACAAAGTCATTTTTTAAAGAAATTTAAACCGTATTGTGTTGTGACAGATTGCTGTAGCACCTTAGTTCAAGTGTGGATGAACATCAGAAAGTATGTCGTCCCAACTATGCAAACACATAACTACCCCATTTTCAAGTTCAACTCTGTTGACTTTAATCGGCTTAATCTCCTTACTTCATTGTTTGTCAGACAAAATGGTGGATTCTGCATTATTGGTCAGATTGGCTGTCAATCAAACACACAGAGGAGGCTAAATACAGAAAATAAGATTTTAAAATAGGAATTCAGGAACTGCATGAAAGACATCATAATGGATCGTGCATGAAGATGTTCAAGTTTTATTATGGAATTACACCAGCATATTTTGGTGAAAACCATTATTATAAAGAACAATTTATTTAGAGTATGCAAAAGATAATGTTACATTTCTTTTAGTTAAGAAATTCTTGTTACGCTACTGTATATTTAAGTAGTACATCCAAAATTTAAGAGGCTGTTCTGGAGGTCAGTAATGCCGATGTATCGCTCCTTATGTTCTGGAATTTGGCTTTCTTCTCTTGTAGGCCAGTATTCAACCCAGGTCTGCTCTCCAAAAACATACTGCAGTCTAAAAACAACAGATGACACACTATGCAAAACCTATGAATCCATTTTGGTATAAATAATCATTAAAAAAAAATCATCACACTAACAGACACTTAAGCTGATGTTTAAGATTAATTTGGTTTTCATTGGTCTACGAAATGACTCGTGCAGCAATTCTACGTTAAAGTCACACTATATGAGGAAAATTCACATAGCGCTTTAGATAATTTCACTCTTTTACATTTTTTATTTTTATTTTTTATCCGATGATATGTTGCATGCTAAATTTACTGGGTTGTGGGTCCTTTAGTGTAAAAGCAGAATCCTGTAGATCAGTGAGTACTGACACATACCTTCCTCCCAGCTCTGGCAGGTCAACAGATCTCCCCATGATGAGGTACGACTTGCCTTTCACCAATCCTAAAGATTCTCTGCAACTGGGACGACCCAGGAATGGTCTCACTTTCCCCTCAGCATCCACATCAGTGCCTACAGCACAGAACAGGAGACAATTTCATCATGATGTCCCAAATGTCAGCCACATTTCAACAGTAATAAAAACATGCAATTCATTATACCTAAGTAAATGTGCTATCAAGGCCATTGTTCCACAAGGTGGTTATTGGTCATAATTTATCTAGAAAAATAGAGCCGATGCTGGGCTAAGATGACGCTTTCTAGAGCGCATGTGTCAATGCCTGCGTTCACCTACGCTATTAAAGGCGCAGGATTTTCATATAAAATATCCAAAAACAACTTGCACAGTGTGATATATTTCATGCAGTTGTGTACTTACGTTATCTCAAGAGATCCCAAGGATTTATAAATCCAGAGAAATTCCAATTTTAAATGATGGTTCTGCGCGATAGGCAGTGTTGTGCCAGTTCATACTTAAAAAGAACTAGCTCAAAGTTCAGTTCACACAGATGATAATGAACTAGTTCATGTTCATAGTTCTTTTTTTTTTAAATGAAATAAGTTCACATATCTAAAAACTAACTAGTTCACATTCATTTGTAAAATTCTTTTTAAGATAGGCCACTATCTTACTCAATAATAATGTTATTTCAACACAATATCTCGTTATTTCGAAATAATATGTGTGCGTGCATCTGTAAATCCGGTGACACGTGTAGTGTTTTCTCTAAAAGTGTCGACTCGGCTGCAAAGATGAAGTTGACGATCGCCATCTCCGTGTGAACGCGCTTATAGAGAGAAATGCAAATAAATAAGCCTAATGGATTACATAATCAGAGAGTAGCCTTTTTCTTTTTTCGTTTTGAATTATTTAGTTTAAAGACATTTCAAGCTTTGTGTATTTGATGTATTTGTCATGTCTGTGTGAGGCATACACAGTTTTGTTAAGTAAGGATGTGCTCTAGTTCACGTGCAATGCAAGTGAGCGCGTGGGCGCCTCCGTTATATTTGTTTCGTTGGCCTATTCATTAAATACAGGCAATTGGTTGATGAAAAGTTTATTAAAATTAAGATACAATTTATACAAAACTAAATTCACTTTAAAGAAAGGCTTTCTATAACAACTTCAACGTTCAAAATCATGTCTGACCCGCTCCATGTCTCATATTGCGCATTCTATCTTACTCGGTCGTGCTGTTCACTTTTCATAAATCAACATAAATGGGGAAAAAAAAAAATAACATTATAATATTTTAACAAATATGAAACGCACTTTTTTTAATGGCTACAACAGTATAGTATGCCTACATAGCCTACTCTCTATTTGTACAAATTTCTGCACATTAATTTAATTCTGAATTTTGCACACACAAGTTGAAAGGCATTTGTTCAAATCAAGTTCACGGATAATTGTGCGTACATTTATTAGCCTAATCATTATGATACTAAAATCCTAACAAATAGGCTATGCTATGTACAAAAAATCAGATGAGCCCATAATATGAACGGTTAAGCATTTTCCTCCCATAGAAAACCATTATATGAACGCTTAATGTGGCTTAATGCAGATTAGAATGTCCCCTTATTATGTCGAAATAACGAGATATCGATACTAGGCTACTGTGTCCACTGTGGTCTCCTTTTTGATCAGCGGAAACGATTTTTGCTAGTTTGGGATCTGACTGTCCAGCGTATTTGAAAAAGTTAAGCAAACTTTCCTGTCTTTTTGACATTTTTCCCCTGCGTGAAACAATTGAGGCTAACAGCAATCTCAACTAGTAGAACAAGCGCGCAAGTCATGTGTCTCAAACAGTATTTTTTTTTTTCATTTAGGCAATTAATTTTAGTGACACAGGAGGTGCCGGATCCAATGTCGGAGGTGACGGATCATGTTCCGGCTTAAATTAAGCCCTGTTAAACCTGACTTTTCAAATGAGCGTGAACGTGAACTGCGCGTGCTGTTCATTCCTGCCAGAGTGAGCGCCGCTCTCGTTCACGTTCATTGTATGAAAAGTGATTCGTTCAGTTCAGCGTTCGGCGAAAATATGAACGCATTCAGTGAACGTCGTTCATTGAACGCGTTCATGCACAACACTGGTGATAGGTTTCCATTTTTAAAAACTATGGCAACTCATGTGGAAAAAAATGCTGTTGTACAGTTAAACTAAATCCATTATGGCTGTCACGAATAAAATTAAATGAAGTGTTAACTGCAGCATTAAATTTAGATCTGCTCAATGTTGCACCATGATTCTTTTTCCGCGTATTTACAGCGTTGCGTATTATAACCAATCACACGATTCTGTTGAGCTTATGAAAGCAATGGCCATTTAGAAGAGTTCACATGAGTCATCACTGAAACGACTGAATTCTGCTGTCACACAAATTCTCTCATCATAAAGTGCAGATGTAAATACAGTTGAGGTCAAAAGTTTACATACACCTTGCAAAATCTGCAAAATATTAAATATTTTACCAAAATACGAGGGATCATATAAAATGCATGTTATTTTTTTTAATTAGTGTTGACCTTAATTAGGTATTTCACATAAAATACGTTTACATGTATATTCCACAAAAGAAGTGCCGGATGTATACTTAAGATGGACACAGATTAATAATGAACTGTACCTTCTCTCAGCATCTTCTCCACCCTCATTTCATAGATGTCAGAGTCCTGTTTCAGATCCATCCCCACCACTGTGACTTTATAAACTGTCAAACAGTCGTGTTATATTGGTGTTATATCAGAGCTGAGAGTAAACTGTCAAACAGTCGTGTTATATTGGTGTTATATCAGAGCTGTGATACTGGATCTCAATGGCTGAGAAAGGAGAACATGTGTTTACCATAATCCATGCCAGCTTCACAGGATCTATTGAAACGCTCCCCATCTCTGACATGATTCTTCTTCTGGTAACTGCAGTTCTCTGTGTTTAGATGTGAATTTTCTGATATTAATGGTCACAATCATAACAGACCAACAACACATTTTCCTCCATTCATAAAAAGTAAAAAAATACGTAAAAATGATTGTAAATAAATAAAATTAAGTAGAACACGAAAATGATTTGGCTCTTATGACAAGTTGTGAATGGCTTTATATAAAAATATCTGGGGAATAAAATATATATAATTGTAATACCTTCTGCACACAGGCACAGGTCTCCTTTACACAGTCTGTGTATCACAGCATCTGTTCTTTCAGGGTGGTAGAACTTTCTACAGCGTGCATCTGAAACACACATGCATTTAATTAAAGACGACTACACTGTAAAACGCAACAAGTAACTTAACTCAAACCACTTGAGAAACACAAGAACTACTACAACTGACTTGAAAAAAAATGTTTCTCTTTTCTTCAGCGATTCTGTTTGTTAACAGCAGCTGCTCATCACTAATTCACAATTATCACTCAATTAATCACTTAATTGCAAAGTTTTAAAACTTACAGGGTCTAAATCAAGGCAATCTGTTTACTCAAACGATTTGAGTTAAGTTAACTTGTTGGGTTTTACAGTGTGACTTCAGACTTCAAGTTATGTTAACTCAAACCACTTGAGGAAACCGATTGCCTTAAACCATTTAAGTTTTCAGAGAAAAGCCAGAGAAAAGACTAAGACAGAAGTCAAGGGTCAAGAGCCCAACTAAAGCAAACACTGATCTCTAACATGGTTACTTCAAATGAAACAATAAATCAACATCTAAACCTTAGTTCATTCTCAATAAGATCTTCTGTAGACGTCTGACAGAAATAAAGTCAGTCTGGTTATTAATAAGTGGAGCTGCTGATGCTGTTTGTGGGGTTGTTTAATCAGATCTTGAGAGATTTCATGTATTTTATTTCAGTTGATTTCATCTAAGGCTGTGTCTGAAGTCAGTTGTAGTAGTTCTTGTGTTTCTCTTTTCTTCAGTGATTCTGTTTGTTAACAGCAGCTGTTCATCACTAATTCTCAATCAGCACTTAGTTAATCACTTAATTACTTGAATGCAAAGTTTTAAAACTTACATGGTTTAAATCAAGGCAATCTGTTTACTCAAATGGTTTGAGTAAAGTTTACTTATCAGGTTTTACAGAGTACCAGAGCAACGTGTACAGATATATTCCTTGCCTTTTCCTTAATCACTGTATTATTATCATTTGCAAATCTCTTTTGCTAAATTATATATTTCAAGTGTTCATGTGAGAAGATGGGCAAGTGTGTTTGCAGCTCACCTGGTGAGTAATATTCATATATTGTGACTGCAGCAGGTTGTAGCAGACCAACATTATACAGCTGGTGCATTCTGAAGGAAATTACTTCTTTCTCTTTATGAGAAACCTATTAATACAGAAACAAATGCAAAATTATATTTTCCATTTAAGATTTTACAGTGGAAACTGCCCATGTTAATATTTGCATTAGCCTCAAATAATAATAATAAATCTAATAAAAAAAATAAAATATCTATAGTTGCATTTACACTGAAAAGATTTTTGTGTGCTACATATCTGACAGAAAACCTATAGTAAAAGGCTATATATTACATGTATACTTTATATTGTGCTTATAATATTATGTGAAATATGACTATATGTTGTCCACAATGTACTTAAAGGTGAACATGCAGTGACATGAAACTTTATTGATTTGCAGATAAAGCATAATGACATAATGAAGCACTTTGTCAGCTAATCAGAATGAAGAACTCAATATTTAATAGAAATATAAAACAATATCACATTTCCTGATCAAAAGAAAACATGATTGAATCTGTTTACGAAATCATCAGACAACAGTTTGCTGATACCTTATCTAAGTAGAGGATGAGGGATCCTCGCTCTGACAGAACTTCATTCATTTCAAATTTCTGAATGAATCTCTCCTTCCCTCTGGACAACTGAGGACAAGAACATAAGAAAACAAAAACCTCAATACATGACATGATCAAAATGCGCTATGTCCTTTCAGCAGATGAGTGTTAGATTTTAGAGCTAGGATTTTATACATGAGGTGACCGAGGGTAATTCAGGGGGTCAATCCCACATTGCAACATTGTTTCGGCCCAGATCCGGCCCACATCTGGCACCCGTGGAAAAATGATCTGGCCCACATGCAGCGTGGAATGATGGCACTTGGGCGGACCGCTCCTGTTTGCCAGATTTGAGCCACAAGCAGGCCATAGCAATGCCACATGTCAGCCAAGAGTAAAGAAATTAACCAGAAGTGAACCTTATTGGAGCCACAAAATCTGTGTATATATTAAATATGAAGTAATTTCAGCATTAATAAGCCTGTTAACAAGCAGAATCACTGAAGGAAAGAAGAGAACAGAAAAAGAGAAACACAAGAACTACTACTGACTTCTGTTTGACATCTACAAAAGTTTTTAGTGAGAATTAACAGAGGTTTAACTATAATGTGTGTCACCATAACAGTGATTAGTGTTCCCATTAGTTGCACACTTAACTCTTATACTATCTTATGTCTTTTTTGGCTGCTGTGACAGTGTGTTTGTTAAACACATTTGTGACATCAAAGAAAGCTAAAGTCAATTGAGGTCATGTGATGGTGGTCATCTGTTGATGGTTTTATAATCATCATGAAACAGGCAGATTTGCAATTTTTTAACAATTGTTTCATTAATATATTCACATCACAAACCCGGTGTTTCTGTAGCATGAGGTCCATCAATATTACAACAATCAAAAGATTTTAACAAGCACGAACAAGTCAGTCTATGATTGACTGACACAGACATCAACAGTCAGCACATGAATCTCAACAATGGTGACAATCAAATGTACCTTGCTGCAATGCATGCTAGGTACTAGCATAGTACAAAACTCCCAGCATGCATTGCAACATGAATAAATGATGCCGCTGAATTGTCCTATTATTTATTTTAATTCTTAATATTTTCTTATATTTTTTGCTGTAGTTTTTGTTGTGACTTAGTAGCTTTTCAGTGAAGTTCTGAATTGATCAGTTTATCTAAATATTTTTGATTGTCACCATTATTGTGTTTCATGTGCTGATTGTTTATATCTGTGTGTGACAGCAAAGGTTAAATATGTTGATTTCATGTTTGTTAAAATATTTTAACTGATTGTTATAATACTACTGGATCTCATGCAGCAGAAACACAGGGTTTGTAATATGAATGCATCATTGGAACAACAAAATTGTTAGATTAAAAAAACATAATTGAACCAGTGTACTTCATGATGATTATAAAACCATCAACAGATAACAGCCGTCACTTGATATCATGTCACTCTAGCTTTCTTTGATGCTGCAAATGTGGCTAACAAACACACTGTAACAGCCGCCAAAAAAAGACGAAATGTATAATAAGAGTTAAGAGCCCAACTAATGAAAACACTAATCACTGTTATGGTGAAACACATTAGAGTTAAACCTCTGTTAATTCTCAATAAAAAACTTTTGTAGATGTGTAACAGTAATAAAGTAAGTCTGGTTAGTAATAAGTGAAGCTGGTAAAGCTGTTTGTGGAGTTGTTTAATCCTCCTCTGCTGAGATCTCCAGAGATTTAATGTCTTCTTTTATCTTCAGTCGATTTCATCTAAGGTTGTGGCTGAAGTCAGTTGTAGTTCTTGTGTTTCTGCTCTTCTCTTTTTGTGTTCTCTTCTTTCCTTCAGTGATTCTGCTTGTTAAAAGGCTTATTAAGGCTGAAATACTTCATATTTAATATAAACAGATTTTGTGGCTCAGATAAGGTCCAGTTCTGGTTAATTTCTTTACTCTTGGCTGACATGTGGCATTGCTATGGCCTGCTTGTGGCTCAAATCTGGCAAACAGGAGCGGTCCACCCAAGTGCCATCATTCCACGCTGCATGTGGGCCAGATCATCTTTCCATGGGTGCCAGATGTGGGCCGGATCGGGGCCAATGCAATGTTGCTATGTGGGAATAGACCATGACAGAAAATCAGTGTGTAACTTCAACCTGACATAAAGAAAGCATGAATAAATCCTAAGATTTTAATTCACGTCTTATTAAGGAGGTTTAACCAATCAGAGACCACTTTGTCAGTGAAGGTGGGAAAGGACAATATGTGGTGAGTTAAAAACGTCCCAATCCCTCCTGTCAGAATGCGGAGTAAAGAAATTAATGCTTATCCTGAATCCAGACCCCAGCATCACTCTGATCCCAACAAACCGATTTTTTATTACTGATCTGCATAATTAATGTGGGTCAGGATTATAGGCAAAAAAATGAATTCTGGATTAATCTGGAAGAATCACTTCCCTGTTGACCGGGATCACATGTGAACCGTCACGCCACTAAAGAGCTCCATTCCTGTATTTGTTGTTTGAAATTCTTTATTCTTAAGTAACCTGCTCTGTCTTGTTTGTCAGCATGTTGTCTCTGTTTTCTTTGCTCTACAACGTTTTTCACTCCGTAAGAAAATGAACGTGTGGCATGAGAGCTGGAAGATACACTGGATGAGATGAAGCTCGATGCAGCACCAGATGCGTTCTCGACTTCAAGGCTAAAATAACTGCTACTTTCAGTAAGATTAAACAAAGATGAAAATGAAATAGTAGCAATTAAATTTTTTTTTCGGGTGCACCCGGGGTGGCCAATCAGATCTCTGGCTCTGCCACTGTGTTCTACGCTCAAAAAAATGATTTTTCAGTTTTGTTCACTTTACCTGAACAATTCATGTTGAATTAATGCCATTTTGGCTCTTTTTCATTTCAACATGATTGTGTCATGTTACACTGACTTAAAACTGTCACTCGTTGGTTTAACATGAAGTTTTAATTTTAAAATGACATGTTTCAATCACTTAGCTGAGTCAAACCATGTAAGTTTTAAAACTTTGCAATTAAGTAATTAATTGATTAACTAAGTGCTAATTGTGAATTAGTGATGAACAGCTGCTGTTAACAAACAGAATCACTGAAGAAAAGAGAAACACAAGAACTACTACAACTGACTTCAGACACAGACTTAGATGAAATCAACTGAAATAAAATACATGAAATCTCTCAAGATCTGATTAAACAACCCCACAAACAGCATCAGCAGCTCCACTTATTAATAACCAGACTGACTTTATTTCTGTCAGACGTCTACAGAAGATCTTATTGAGAATGAACTAAGGTTTAGATGTTGATTTATTGTTTCATTTGAAGTAACCATGTTAGAGATCAGTGTTTGCTTTAGTTGGGCTCTTGACCCTTGACTTCTGTCTTAGTTTTTTCTCTGGCTGTTATAACCATGTGATTTTAAAACATGTTTATTATAACTCAGAAAACCAGAGAAAATATTATCAGGTACTGGTTATTGTGCAGCTTACTGGTGATGACAATCATCAATTATGGGGCTGTTCAGAGTTTGAACTCTGACTAAATAGATGCTGCATAATTAGTTCATTTTATTATAATGGAAGCCATGCAAAGAGCCAGTTGTTTTGTTGTAATCAGTTTATATAAAATTAACAAAAAGTTTATGCACATACATCTTTCTTCTATCGCAGCAATTAGTCACACACAGATATCAATAATCAGGGGGAACTCCCAATCGAAAGATTGTGAGTTTGAGTCTCGGGCCGGCAGGAATTGTGGGTGAGGGGAGTGCATGTGCAGTTCTCTCTCCACCTTCAATACCACGACTTAGGTGCCCTTGAGCAAGGCATCCCACCCCCAACCGCTCCCCGGGCGCTGCAGCATAAAATGGCTGCCCACTGCTCCGGGTGTGTGTGTGTGTGTGTGTGTGTGTCTGTGTGTGTGTGTGTGGGCATGTTTCTGTGACATATCAGGACACAACTCTGTATAATGACATGGGTATGACACAGGTATTACAAGGAGAGGGTGACTTATGAGGACATAAGCCATGTCCCCATTTTTCAAAACGCTTATAAATCATACAGAATGAGTTTTTTTGAGAAAGTAAAAATGCACAAAGTTTCCTGTGAGGGTTAGGGTTAGGGTTAGTGAATGGCGATAGAATATACAGTTTCTACATTATAAAAACCATTACGCCTATGGGATGTCCCCACTTTTCACAAAAACAAACATGTGTGCGTGCGTGTACACTTTGGATGGGTTAAATGCAGAGCACAAATTCTGAGTATGGGACACCATACTTGGCTGAATGTCACGTCACTACACTGCTATCAGAATATGAACCTCAACAATGGTGAAAAAAAAAAAAAAACCTGCTGCAATGCATGCTGGGTATTATTATAGTACAAAACGAATCTATGGCTCCCAGCATGCTCTGCAGCATTTTTTTTTTATTGGTAACCATTGTTGAGGTAAATATTCTGATTATTGATGTCTGTGTGTGACTGTTTGACACCGTAGAAGACCAAACTCTTTGGAAAATCCTTTATATTAACTATTTGTCACAGAACCACTGCTTCTTAGAATCGCTTTTACTATACTATCTAACTAATTACCCAACACCCATTTCATCAGAGGTCACACTCCAAACAGTTCAATAATTCATTATCATCATCAATGGGTTAAGTTAAAAATGATAATGGAATTTTTCTGGGCTTTCGAGATACAACAAAAATGTTTTAGAAAAACACGGTTATAACAGCCAGAGAAAACACAACAACTGAAGTCAAGGGTCAAGAGCCCAACTAAAGCAAACACTGATCTTTAACATGGTTACTTCAAATGAAACAATAAATCAACATCTAAACCTTACCTTAACAGCAGCTGTTCATCACTAATTCACAATTATCACTCAGTTAATCATTTAATTACTTAATTGCAATGTACAGCTTCTTTTTCTGAACTCAACTGAATCATGTTAAATGAACACAAATATTTCAAGCTGGTTGAACATCATCCATTGTTGTTAAGATAATGTGGTGTAATCACGTGGAACCACTGTCCACGATTAAATCATGTTCAACCAATGTGTTATTTTTTTGAGTGTATATACAGATGTGAATCATCAGTTTATCATCACAGTACCTCTTTAAGATCATTTTCTTCAACAACAAATCCAGTCGGTAAACCAATATCCAGAATAGTCATGGTGGCATCAGATTTGCCACTTTTGTAGCTGTGAAGATGGAGACCAAGAGCAGACTTTATTAACTGGTTTTATAGTTTTGCATCATCTACTCAGTCTGCGTTTAAAGCTGTTTTCACACTAGAGCTTTTGGTGTAAACCTGAGTTTGTTTGACCTTAGAATTATTATATTGTAGTAACAAAGAGCTGCTCGCCTCTGAATAAACTGTCAGTTGCATCTGTGCAAGTGTGAGAACATCTTAAATCATAAATTGCAGATACAAATAGTTTATTGGCCTAATAATAAACGTAGGATTTTTGTTTACATACTAGAAATCCACAGTGAGCATGTATGTTTCAATGGCTCCTTGTTTTGCTAAAGTAAACAAAAAAGTTAAAAATCAATAAAAAATTACAATCAA
Source organism: Carassius auratus (assembly GCF_003368295.1). Classification (NCBI taxonomy): domain Eukaryota; kingdom Metazoa; phylum Chordata; class Actinopteri; order Cypriniformes; family Cyprinidae; genus Carassius; species Carassius auratus. Next base: position 7,054,974 of record NC_039243.1, read on the forward strand.
AAAGCAGCACATAATGAAGTGTTTTGGAGGTTTTATTTTAGCTTTGAATGTATGGAAAGTGCCACAGAAAGAGCATGAACTCAATCTTACTTTCTTTGTCTTTCTCCATTTTAACAGTCAGATCAAAGAAAGTACAGTCAGATTTCTTCTCAACAGGTCTGGCGTAGTACATCGTCAGAACCTGAAAACAGCCGAACGTCTCAGATATTCACACGCTTTAAAGGGATAGTTCACCCAAAAATTCTGTCATTAATTACCCTTATGTCGTTCCAAACCAGTAAGACCTTTGTTAATCTTCGGAACACAAATTAAGATGAAATCTGAGAGCTTTCAGACCCTGCATAGATAACAACTAAATGGAAACATTTTACAGCCCAGTAAGGACATCGTTAAAATAATCAATGTGACATGAGTGGTTCAACCATAATTTTATGAAGCTACGAGAACACTTTTTTTTATGCGCAAAGTAAATAAAAATAACTTTAATTTAACTTTATTCAAAAATGTCTTTTTTTACATTACGTCCCCTTGGAATTATAAGGTTCTATCTGACATTTTTGTCAAATTTGAGTTATTCCCATATTGTTATTCTGTGACAACATATTTACATTTTGTGATAGATTTTGTTTATGTTGTATACATAATTATGGGATTTTTATTCAAAAAAAAAAAAACAATAAGGTTCTATCTAAACAGTCGAATGGAATGCAAAAACTTTAAAGCTGAATATCTCAAAACTACACGGAATGGAGATAGAACCTTATAATTCCAAGGGGACGATTAGTCTTTGCTGTACATTCACAACAGTACCATGACACAGTTTATTATTTTTGTTTTCTTTAAAATCAAAAAGTATTCTTGTAGCTTGATGTATGTTCCGAAGATAAATGAATGTATTATGGGTATGGAATGACATGAGGGTGAGTAATTAATGAGTAATTGTCCCTTTAATCTTGCTGTTGACTGTATAAACACTCATGAACACTCACTGAGAGAGTGGCTCTTCCAGTTCCTCTAGCAGTTACAGTGAACTCATGTTTTATGTCCACCTGTTGAGTGAATGCAGACGTACTTGAGTCATCAGAATAATCAAATGAAACAGAGACACCTGAAGATTTAATTGATTAAACACTATTGACATGAAAAATATGAATGACAAACCACAAAACTCCCATAATTATTTATTTAATATCATACCACAAAAACTTTCAACTGACACAAGCAGCAAACAGTTTGAATCTAGTAGATGAGTTATTCCTCACCTTGTGTGACCATGTAAGATGTGCATTGTCTTTTTTGATAGTATATCTGACAGGTTTGCTTCTTCCTGCTACAGACAGCTCCACTTCCATATTGAAGTTTTGTCGGTCCTTCACCTGTGTGCGATACTCTGCCACGGCCTGGAACACCATGATGGTCGCCTAGAAAAGACAGAAAAGCATTTAAATCCTGTCCTGCAGTTTCAGTCCTGCACTTGTTCTGCTGTCTATCAGTCAAATGATGAGGTGTTAGTGAACCTGTGTGGTGCCAGATCCTCCATAGTGAGACTGTTGTCTGGCCAGCCAGTGCACTGCTTCTCCTGCTTTATCAAAGTCTTTTGCCTTCACAAGCGCCAGCACAGCATAAGCCGTGGCCTCTAGTGAGTGATGATGCTGTCCAGGGACAGTCCAGGACCGACCGGCTGTTTCAAACACAACACAGCAATAGAAACAGGATTGTCTCAAGCAGCTGTCATTAAACCACAAAACATCTGTAATTCTTCTGTTATTTACATTTGGGTCGGAGTGAGCACTGTTACAAAGTACATCTCTTTTTGATGCCTTGTTGACTTGACTGACCTTCTTCTTGTGAGGAGTGTCTCATCAAAATGTCTTTATTGAGTTTGTTCTCATTGGCCATGGCATATGATGTCATCGCAACAGCGTAAGGATTGGTCAGTTGTGGAAGTCGACCTTCTAAGAAGACAACAGCCTTCCTGATACTTTCAGGCAGACTCTATAAAAGTGTGAAAATTAAAAAAAATAAATAATAATAATAATAATAATAATAATAATTTATTATATCTGCATCCTTCAACATTCAGCGTAGTCAACTGTTAAAGGAACAGTTCACTCAAAAATTAAAATTCTGTCATTTACTCACTCTCAAGTCGTTCTAAAGTGGTTTGAGAAGAAGATATTTTCAAGAAAGTTGGTAACCAAATATGTGCCCTTTGACTCCCATAGTATGGAAACAAAATACTATCGAAGTCAGTAGAGACTAAAACCTATTTGGTTACCTTCATTATTTTTTTTTCAGGTTTGGAATGACATGATAGTGAGTAAATGATGACAGACGTCATGAATGGACTATTGTGTAAACTCCTGAAGGTTCATGTGTGTTGTCCACTGATCTGTATAATGACTGGATTGCTCACTGCATGTGCTGCCGTTAGGCGATGAAGACATCGTAAGTGTTTGAGCGGCACTGTTGCTATTCCCCACCGAGAGAGAGCATCAGACAGCCACTGACCTAAAATCACCTAATTTTGCACTGTTTTTAGGATATGTCTATGTGAATTAATTGTTACTTCAAATGTAATCTGTAATGTTAATGGTCTTTTCAGGAAGGATAAGCCATGTATTAGAGTTGGCTTACTGTACGAATAAAAACAATATTACAGACCTGCACGTGGTGAAACAAATTCACTTACAGAAACTGATCCAGCACAGATCTCTCTGGGCTCTTGCATAGCAATCACAACAAAGGCTGTCAGAGAGGCATCGGCATCTTTGCTCTCTACGCCACCCTGGACAAATAAAGCACAAATAAACTAGACTATCACAAAAACAGTCAGATTATGTGTGTGTGCGAGAGAAAGAGAGTTGTGTATGTCAGAGAGAGAGAGAGAGAGAGAGTGTGTGATTATTAATGTTAAAATGTCTTGTGTTTTTGTATGTGCATGGGGTAGCGTACTCAAAAGAAATGTGTGTGATTGTATATAATCTTTAATGCTGAAAAAATTGCTTATAAAGAAATCTTTGATGCATGCGAATAGATCTAAACGCAAAGCTGCATTCAGTTTTTTTCAATTTTTTTTAATTCATTTCCACACTTCACTTTAACCGTGAGAGTCTTAATAGAGTTGTTTTAACTGAGCAGGGGCAGTTCTGAATTTGGAGGGCATTTTCGTTCATTTTGATGGCATTTTGAAGTCCCTGTTAGATGTAAACTCTGAGTGATCAACATTCAATTAAAAGACATTTACTCTCTTCTTCCACAAACAATTATCTGGCAAACAATTGGGTATCAGTTACATTTTTATCCCTGATCCCTCCCAAAAATAAAATTTGCCAGTCAACTTAAACATAACTGCCTAATCAAAGGCTCCGGACAGCTTACCTTTCACATGGCTCAAAAATGCATATGGTCACATGATGAAAAAGCAGACTTCAAAGTTAGGCTGTTAACTATAAGTGAAGTGAAGTGACATACAGCCAAGTACAAAAACAAGTACAAGTTCAGAAACCTTGTCCTCCCTGATCTTGCACAACATCTGTGCAAGAAGGCTTACTGTGGGAAACGCATACTTGTCCAAGGGTGCCCTCGGTCAGGGAGTAAAACAACTGGCAGTAGGAATTCTCTGAAGAGGCAAACAGGTCTACCTGAGCATCTCTGAAGCATTCCCAAATCAGAGGAACCGACTGGAGGTGGTGTCTCCATTCCCCTGGGTGAGACTGCTAACATGAAAGCTCATCGGCTGCACAATTGAGCCTGTCCAGGATGTGAATGGCATGAAGCAACCTCAGATGCTTCTACTCCACAAGAGGACATGTGTTGTCTTAAAAGGGGATATGTACCGATACTCAAAACCATGATCAGCAGTGCAGCGATTGGCTGGTGGCAAGACGGCAATGTAATGACGTCATATAATTTAAAACGACACCTGAAAAAAACTTGACAAATTTCTGGACTTTTATAAGGAAACAGCCAAGCAAACAAAACTACATAAATGTTATAATAGATACATGAAACAGATAATAGATACATGTTTTTATTTATTAGAATTTTTTTCATGATTCCCAATTATTTAGATTCGCAATTTATAATAGTTGTGCAGTCTTTACATTTTTATTTGAATGTAGAAATTATCTATTCATTTCATTTTATATTTGGACAGATTTGTTACGTGACAGCATTAATGAAAGTTTCTTAAGGGTCAATATCATGTTATCTGCATCTCCTGCGCTCCATCAAGCCACTCTAATAATAGCAGTCATCACTCAAAATAATGCATGACTCTATTATCTGTATAGCATGTGTGTACGACTCTAATACAATTATGAAGTAATACTTTTATGACAAATAAATATTTCAGTGAGTAAAACTGTCTGTGTCTATAGTAGGCTGTTATGGACTACACAGCATTTTTATATTATTTTTAAATAATTTTTTTAATGATTATTATTTTAAATTATTGTCCCTGGATCAGTATGATACTCTTGTAATAAAGTAGCGGTGGTAGCAGACATATTTTGAGTATCAGTTCTGGTTGAAAAGAAGCGATCTAATCCTTTTTACATGAAATAAGCTGCTCCCGAGCAGGTTGAAGCTTACGGACCTGTTGCTATGACAGCAGCTCCGGGATGAGCTTCGAAGAACCAAACGATCCAAGATCACGCCAAATCGTCAACAATCAAATCCAGCTAACTGAGTTAGCGACGTACGAATAACGGGCCCCTAGTCAGCACATTGTTATATTTTGTTTGTTTGTGCAGTAGATAATATAATGCTTTACTACTTGGGACCACAGTGAAATAAATCACTGGCTCAGGTTCTTTCCATCTTTTTTTTTATGGACACATTTAACAACATTCAACTTACCACCATCTCTTTCTGAATTACAGCTGAATCCTCTTTAAAGGAGCCGTCTTGTGTTTGTTTGTTGAGAATCAGCCACTTGAGGGCGCTGCAGATCACATTTCTCTCTATATTAACAAGGTTACTGGCCATGGCGAAGACTTTGGCCACATATGCTGTCAACCTTTAACAGATTTAAATTATAATTATTATTTATATTACAAATAATCTTAATGTAATATAAAATGTAATACAGGAGAAAATAAGCATGAAACATAAAGTCAAGTAACGACATTAGAATGACTCTACCATGTGCTGCTCGGCCTGTCTGTCCATGCAGCATAGGATCCATCTGTTTTACGGTAACCCAGCTGCCGCTGATAACCTTTATACAAAAAAAAAAAAAAAAAAAGGACAAAGAAAGGATCTTTATGTTTTAATTATCTGGTATTTTTTCAGCTTTTGGTCTGAAGTTTTCAAGGGTGCATCTTTGAGAGTACTTTACAATTTTATTCAAAATAATAGTCAGATTCTTTATCAATATGTTTTATTTTATTTATATTTATTTATTCTTTATTCATTTATATGGCACTTTAAACAATATGGAATGTTTTAAAGCAGCTTCACAAGATATCATTTGATTCAATGATGGAAACAGAGATCATTTCTGCCGTAAAGACAATAATATTGTCATTGTTCAGCTGAGGTCAGTTTAGTGTTGATTCGGTTCCATTCAATATCAATAATCAGTAATATTGTTGAATATTTAGTAATCGTGAGTTATATATCTGTTGTGTCCTGCTGACCTGTGTTGATATAGTTAACAGCTTCATTTCGGCGCTCCATGCCAACAGTCTCCCACTGACTGGTGCTGTCCAGATAATGAGTGGCAATGACAGGTAGAGTCATTCTGATCATGTTTTCCTCTCCACTACCACTGGGCTGGACAATAAGACGACCCATGAAGTCTCCACTGATGGCTTGCTCAACTGTCTGAGCGATCTCTTCACCTGGAGGAAGAGAATTCAAGAGCATCATCAGTGCATTTTAACCAGATGTGCCAAAGTAATGAACTCAAGATGGTGCAGGTGATATATGGTTATGATAATAATCAATAGACTAATCAATATGGTGATTATTTCAATATTGGATGTCTCAGTACAGACAGCAGCAAACAAAGTGAAAGATGATTTGAGCTGCTGCTCAACATTCAAATACTCAGCTGGTGCTTGCTGTAGCAGTTGAAGCGCGCTTTAGAAATCATCTGAAATCAACAAGACAAGTGAATGCTATTAATAGGAAAAATGAAGCATTTTAAATGCCACTCACTTCTGATGCCTACTGGTCAAAACCGTGTAAATCACCCCCCCCACACACACACACACAAAAAAAGACCAATATATGCATAAAAACAGCTTTTACAAAACCATTGCAAGTGTTTTATGGAAAGTATAATCATTATCAAAAAAATAAATAAGGTTCTCGCAGACCCACTGCTGGCAAATCAATATGCTACTTCTTTTCTCCCCAGTAAGGTAGGAAGTTAAATCAAATTAAATATAGAGGATGTTAACTGTGTCGAGATGATTGACAGACCAGTTTACAGTGACAGGGTGTGTGTGTGTAACTGTGCATCAGAGCGATCTGTAAACCCAGCTAGAAATTTTTTCATGTTCTGGGAATGTTTTCAGCAGCAAGTTTTATTTTAGTTCCCAGAATGTTCTTTTAAAAGGTAGGATAACATTCTCCGAAAACATTCTAAATATGTGTATTGATAACATTGTTACAACATTATCCTCTAACATTCTTATAAAGCTTCCCATCATACTAGATGGGGCTCAGAAGTAAATGGTGGTTGAAAGTGAAAACCCAACCTTTGTTTGATGTCAAACCCCAGCGTAAATAACTTCAAAAACAGTATTACCAATTTCACTTTTTTATAAACAAGATTGACTATTTCTGTCATAAATGTAAAAAAGTTATTATACAGATTAACAGAGGTGTTGATGGTTTATTGAAAATAATAGTTTAGTTTGACGTCACCATTATGGTGATCAGTACATAGGCAGTATGACTCTTTTCAATGTTACTTTTTGTTAAACTGCTGTAACTATATTTGTTACAGCAAAAAAGGTGAGAATTTAAAAACCTCATCAGGTGATGATTGTAACAATCTGTCAAACTGGTTTTATCTGGAGTATAGTCTATGCTGTTAATTTACTGTAAGTGACTATAGCAAATGTGTTGCAACACATAGGATCCTACAGATTTATATCATATATAATTTTGTCTATTCTTTTTAAATTACTTTTTTCATGAACCTCTTTGTAACCCAGAATGCTTAGCTACAAAGGCCTCAATAATTAGTGTATGGATCTCAAAAATGGTGACATGCTTCATGCCGCAATGCATTCTGGGTGCCATGGATGAGTTTTGTATGATGTACCCAGAATACATTGCTGCATGAAGCATGTCAGCATAGTTGAGAGTCATACACTGAATCTTGATGTTTGTGTGACAAAGACAAAAATCTATTTCCTGGAATTCTTGAAATTATCTGCTTTAAATTTAGCTGGATCTCAGGCTGTTGACCCACTGAGTCACTTCAATAAATAATACCAACTAACACCATACATTAGACTGGGTGAAACCATGTAGTGTCAACTAAACAACTAAAAGCCAACACTTACCACCATTATGGTGACATCAAATCAAACTATTACTTTGAAACAGACATCAACATCTAAACCTCTGCTTAAATCTTACTTAGAATGTTAGGGGATAATGTTCTAATATTGTTATTAATAAACATTTGTATAATGTTTTTAGAGAACGTTATCCTATCTTTTGAGAGAATGTTCTGGGAACAAAAATAAAACTACCCACTAAAAACATTGTTAGAACAATGGTAATGTTCTTAGAACATTTTTAGAACAAAAAATTCTAGCTGGGTAAGGCACAACTGTATGACGTTGATAGTATGTCCCAAAGCTTGCCTACTCTTCTACTTCACACTCAAAAGTGTGTACTTTTTTATCTCCAAAAGAGTACATACTTTAAGGGCATAGTGTAAGTAGACACATTGGGATGCAGCACAGCTTCGAACCACATATTCAGAACTAAAGATTTTGAAGCTTCATGAAGCAGTGCTTCCAAAAGTGCCCATCACTAGGGAACTCTATTGCATGGTTTGCCTTATTTATTTGTAAATAAATAACCAAAAGACAAGTTGTAAGCTAAGCATTATGTTTAACAGTCTTACGCTTGTATGCAAGGGCTGAATACTCAGCCTATTAGAGTTTTCTATCACTCCTGAAGGTAAAGCAAACATTGAGACTAATGGATTTATTATATAAAAATAAGAGTATATGTCAATTATTAAATTACTTTAAATTCTGTTATTTTGCGGTTCACATGACTCTTCGGAGCAAGAGCAATACATATATCTTAGCAAAAGATATGCTTGTTTTTTTGTTTTGTTCTGTCCTGTCCTTTTTTATTCTTTCTGTGTGTGTGGATATATGCATGTCTGCTGATGCAGCAGTTTATATTCTTCCTCTCAGTGACATTCATCAAACACATTATATTACGATGCTAAACTCTCAGAGAGTTGTGATGACAGACACAGTCTTAATAGTTTTTACAGCACAAGTACTTTATAATTTAAGCGTGTGGAACAAAACTCATCATAATAGTCATCTGCGAATAGTAAGACAATTCTCAGATAACTATTATGATGAGTTTTGTTCCACTCGCTTAAATGATAAAAGTGCTTGCGCTGTAAAAACTATTAAGACTGTGTCTGTTCCCCGAATAGTGAGGTCAAAATATAATGTAGGATCCAGAAAAAATCTTATCGTAATTAAATCAGAAAAATGTAAAGTAAATGAACAAAAACAATTTTTAAAGTTTGGGCTCATAAATATTAGATCACTCACACCAAAAGCAGTTATTGTAAATGAAATGATCACAGATAATAGTTTTGATGTACTCTGCTTGACTGAAACCTGGCTAAAACCAAATTATTATTTTGGTCTAAATGAGTCTACTCCACCAAACTACTGTTATAAGCATGAGCCCCGTCAGACTGGTTGTGGCGGAGGTGTTGCAACAATATATAGTGATATCCTCAATGTTACCCAGAAAACAGGATATAGGTTTAACTCTTTTGAAATACTTCTACTAAATTTTACACTGTCAGACATGCAAAAGAAATCTAATGTATCTCTTGCTCTGGCTACTGTGTATAGACCACCAGGGCCGTATACAGAATTCCTAAAAGAATTTGCAGATTTCCTCTCAGACCTTCTAGTTACAGTTGGTAAGGCGCTAATCATGGGAGATTTTAATATTCACGTTGATAATGCAAATGATACATTAGGACTTGCGTTTACTGACCTAATAAACTCCTTTGGAGTCAAGCAAAATGTCACCGGGCCCACTCATATTTTAATCATACACTAGATTTAATTATATCTCATGGAATCGATCTTACTGCTATAGATATTGTACCTCAAAGTGATGATATTACAGACCATTTTCTTGTATCGTGCATGCTGCGTATAACTGATATTAACTATATGTCTCAGCGTTACCATCTGGGCAGAGCTATTGTTCCAGCCACCAAAGAAAGATTCGAAAATAACCTGCCTGATCTATATCAACTGCGATTTGTACCCAAAAATACACATGAATTAGACGAAATTACTGACAACATGGGCACTATTTTCTCTAATACATTAGAAGCTGTTGCCCCCATCAAATTGAAAAAGGTTAGAGAAAAACGTACTGTACCATGATATAACAGTAATACTCACTCTCTCAAGAAAGTAACTCGTAGTCTTGAACGCAAATGGAGAATAACTAACTTAGAAGTTTTTAGAATTGCATGGAAAAACAGTATGTCCAGCTATAGACAGGCTCTAAAAACTGCTAGGGCAGAGCATATACACAAACTCATTGAAAATAACCAAAACAATCCAAGGTTTTTATTTAGCACAGTGGCTAAGTTAACAAATTACCAGACGCCACCTGATTCAAATATTCCACCAACGTTAAATAGTAATGACTTTATGAATTTCCTCCCTGATAAAATAGATAACATTAGAAATACAATAGCGAATGTAGATTCTACAGCGTCTAACACTTCAGTTTCATCCATCGCACCCAAAGATAAACTGCAGTGCTTTACAAATTTAGGACAGGAAGAGCTAAATAAACTTATCACTGTATCTAAACCAACAACATGTTTATTAGATCCTGTACCCACTAAATTACTGAAAGAGCCGTTACCTGTAGCCGAAGAACCGTTTCTCAATATCATTAACTCGTCGTTATCTTTAGGTCACCTCCCAAAACCATTCAAGCTGGCGGTTATCAAGCCTCTTATTAAGAAACCAAAACTAGATCCTAGTGTACTGGCAAATTATAGGCCTATTTCAAATCTTCCATTTATGTCTAAAATTTTAGAAAAAGTTGTGTCTGCTCAATTGAGCACCTTTCTGCATAAAAATGATCTGTATGAAGAATTTCAGTCAGGTTTTAGGCCCCACCATAGCACAGAAACTGCACTTGTTAAAATTACAAATGACCTGCTCCTTGCGTCAGATCAAGGCTGCATCTCATTTCTAGTCTTACTTGATCTTAGTGCTGCGTTCGACACCACAGATCATGACATACTCATAGATTGATTACAAAACTATACAGGCATTCAAGGCCAGGCTCTAAGATGGTTTAGATCCTACCTGTCCGATCGCTACCATTTTGTTTACTTAAATGGGGTGTCATCTCATTTATCATCAGTAAAATATGGAGTGCCACAAGGATCCGTCCTAGGTCCCCTTCTATTTTCAATATACATGTTGCCCCTTGGTAATTTTATTAGAAAATACGGAATTAGCTTCCACTGTTATGCTGATGATACTCAGCTATATATCTCAACGAGACCAGATGAAACTTCCCAATTATCTAAGCTAACAGAGTGTGTTAAAAATGTAAAAGATTGGATGACAAATAATTTTCTCCAATTAAATTCGGATAAGACAGAGATATTAATTATTGGACCAAAAAACACTACACAGAATCTTGTAGATTACAATCTGCAACTAGACGGATGTACTGTTACTTCCTCTACAGTCAGAAATCTGGGTGTTATATTAGACAGCAATTTGTCTTTTGAAAATCATATTTCCAATGTTACAAAAACTGCATTCTTCCATCTTAGAAACATTGCCAAGCTACGAAACATGTTATCTGTTTCTGATGCAGAAAAGCTAGTTCATCCATTCATGACCTCTAGACTGGACTATTGTAATGCACTTCTAGGTGGTTGTCCCGCTTCATCAATAAACAAGCTACAGATAGTCCAAAATCCAGCAGCTAGAGTCCTTACGAGGTCAAGAAAATATGATCATATTACCCCAATTTTACAGTCTCTGCACTGGCTACCTATTAAGTTCCGTATCAGTTACAAATTATCATTACTTACCTATAAGGCCCTAAATGGTTTAGCTCCTGCGTACCTAACTAGCCTTCTACCACGCTACAACCCATCACGCACCCTAAGGTCACAAAACGCTGGACTTTTGGTAGTTCCTAGGATAGCAAAGTCCACTAAAGGAGGTAGAGCTTTCTCACATTTGGCTCCCAAACTCTGGAATAGCCTTCCTGATAATGTTCGGGGTTCAGACACACTCTCTCTGTTTAAATCTAGATTAAAAACGCATCTCTTTTGCCAAGCATTCGAATAATGTATCTTTTAAATTGTGAGTGTAGTTGCATCTGATAAAATGTGCATTTTTATTCATTAGCTTGGGTTAAACTAATTTTACTTTGTTGGATCAGCAGCTATGCTAATGATGTCTCTATTTTGTTTCTATGTTTTGCCACAGGATTTACATCCTGTGGTAACTAGGATTTACACAAGCTCCAGTCTGGATCCAGAACACCTGAGAAGAGATGATGCTGACCCTCAGAGGACCTCAGATGATGCTAACCTTGAATCAACAAACAGAACTAACAATTATTGCTACATGTGTGACTGCATAATATAATAACTATTAATTAATAATATTGATAGTTCATCGTCTAGCTGACTACGACTTGTATTATTATTTTTTATTTTTATTTTTTTTTTATAAAATCCTGTCAAACGTGCAGAAACTACTAGCTACTACTAAATATTGTAGAAACATAATTTTCTGTAAAGTTACTTTGTAACAATTTGTATTGTAAAAAGCGCTATACAAATAAACTTGAATTGAATTGAATGACAGAACTGCAACTATTACAAAGGAGCCCCAGAAATAAGTACTGTGAGAGAATCCTCATACAGGGACTATAAAAAATGCCATGGACATTACAACTATAGATATAGACTTCATCCCCTGAAATAAATAGAGAATAAATAAAGAAATAATCACTACACATTCTTGAAAGCATCTTTTTTTCTTACCAGTAATTGAGATGTACATTGAAGCAGGTGTGTCTGGAAGACGATCAGCTGGTATGACAGATTTAAAACCTATTGTTTTTTCCCCTGATCCATATGAGAAGAGAAACAGGGAAGAACAGCAAGACGGAGAAAGAGTCATGAGCCACGAGCTAATAATATTTTGTATGGTTTTGTTGAGTACTGAGCAAGAAAAGAGCAGAAGTTTAATGTGATCTCTGGATTGGCTAAAACTAATGATATTCATGAAAAAAAAATCATATATATCTAGAAGTGTAATGTCTGCAGCGTTGTATAATGGCAGTGTAACACAGTGATGTTATTGTGTTATTGTATTATGTTCACAGTAAATCTCACCGTTCTTAACAGGATTGAGCTCCACATTTCCTCTGTGTACTGGAATCAGCACACCCTCAGACTGAAAGACAGAGAGAGTTAACTACCCATGATGCTCTAGTGTATCTCTTGAAAATATAAGCATATATGAATAATTATATTATTAACAAATAACCAAATCAAATAAAACAAATGACAAATGTGACAGTCACTGATTCCCATTAGACGTACCACCACCTTCAGCATCTTTCTCACTCCATCAGAGTAGATGGCATCATATGCTGAAGCTTTCACCTCGATCATGTGATTTCCCAGCGTCATGGGAATAATCACATATGAAACTGATATACTGGAGTCTCTATCAACAGATACTGTTGTTCTGTATTTGCCTTTCTTACTGGCAAAGCTGCAAACATCTTCTGTCTCCATGAACTCCACACGCACCTGGATAAAATAATAAAATGAGACTCAAATCATTTAATATATTAGATGAAACTTCCTCCAAAATAAATGCATATGCGCTTAACATGAAATGTGTGATGATGGGATATATTTCTGTTTCAGCACAGGACAGTATCCTACACGTTTCTTCAGTTTGAGTCACAAGCAGCTCAAAAACCTCAAATGAGTCTCAGGATCTATGCATGCTGTCATTAGATGATTTGATTCAAGCAGAAATGTTTTCTACCATCCACATGACTATAATGTGCATACAAACTGAATTAATTTTTTATATTATTAAGTATTCCACCTTCTGCTTCTTTGGGGTGTAGTTGTGAATAATGGCCCTGATTTCCAGTTGTTCGCCGCGCACAGCTGAGTAAGGCATCTTTAGGTCAATGAAAAGATGCTTAAAAACAACCATCTCCTCAGGTTCTGCCACACAGATGCCTTTGAGGAGGAACACAGACACACAGAAGGATTTAAAACAGCAGCTCCTGGTTTTTCAGAGCATGTATTGTGTGTTTGAAGCTTCTCCTTACCAAGTGTTGGTGACAGACTGACAGCCAAGATCTGCCAGGTAGTGATAGACTGTACCAGGAAGATCACTTTTTCTGTGGCTGGTGTTGGACTGAAATATTATATATATATATATATATATATATATATATATATATATATATATATATATATATATATATATATATACCCGAAAATACCAGTATTAACAGAAACTGTTGAAGTACATTTTCTAACACTTGTTTAATATCTAAATTCATGTCAGCCTAATAAAACATCATAAGCTGGGCAGCCTGGAGGAATTATGTCTTACAAGGGACACGATTCAGATGTTTTCTGAATATAAGCTGATGGAATACTGTTGTATACCACTACTGCTTTCCTACTAACATCTTGACATTAATGGATGTCATTTCATGTTGTTGATCTAAAAATAAAATGGATAATATCAAAGATAATTGAGAAACAATGCTTGCTCTTTGTCGTCGGAGGTCATCAGCTCAAGTCAGCTGAGATCATGATGTTTATTCACTGCCAGTGACTTGTCTAAGACTTGTCTGAATGTCTCCTACTCACCATCTGACACATAGATCAATCTCCTCCCAAAGCCAACTCTCAGGGAACCGCGTACGTGACACAATCTCTTCAGAGTCTGTGTAATAGTCATCATCATCATCTGTTTTTTGTTTGAACAAAAACAAATCATTAATCTCTCTGGGATCTAAAAATGTGTTTAATACTACTGTATTAGTGAATTCCAAATTATTCTGTTGTCTCTGCAGTTATCAATATTATTTTACTCAATTTGTTTTCTGACTTTGATTCATACGTCTTTATCTAACACTGTTTCTTCATTCATTAAAATTAAATTAAATGTATGCATTTAGCAGACGCTTTTATACAAAGCGACTTACAGTGCATTCAGACTATCAATTTTTATATATCATGCGTTCCTGGGGAATCAAACCCCCAACCTTGCGCTTGCTTGCTTGCTAGTGCAGTGCTCTACCAGCTGAGCTACAGGAACACATATCAATTTAATGCCAGGGCAAAGCTGCATAAGGACTGAAGTAATACTGGTAATCAACCTTAATTTAATCCAATCTGTCAGAATGTAATTGTTCTCTGTGCATCATGTTCACTCCAGTTTTCCCAGAAATTTTGTCATATCACACATATAGCAAACATCACAGTTTAACAGAGGTGTAAAAAGTACTCAAACATTTTAGTGAATTGAAACTACAAGCACTCAGTGAAAATTTTACTCAATTTACTCAAAAGTTCAAGTAGCTGGTCAAAAGCATACTTGAGTAAAAGTAAAAAAGTACAACTTTAAATTGTACTCAAGTATTAAAAAAGTAGAAGTACTTTTTTCTGACAGACAATACAGAAGAATGACTATCTTTATATAATGCAAGTGTATGGGACATCCAAAAAAGACACTTCAAAAACTATTCTCAAAGGGAATGACAGTAACTCATGCAACCCCTGTTAATGAATCACTGTCTTCTTAAGTGAAACTGAAAAATAGAAATATCAATATTTTATTCTTGACCGTCATGTTCACTTTGTGTGGTTTCTGAAGTGGTCCTGTGCCCTTTCAGTAAATGGACTAAAAATCTTTGCATGTGTTCTTGTGAAGAAAGAAAGTCATAAACATCTGGGATGACAGAGGTTCAGTAAATGGTGAGAGAATTTTCATTTTTGGGTGAAATATCCCTTTGAAGAGAAAGATGTGATGGCGAGGCTAGAAATATATTCCAGACAGAATACAAGAATGTGTTGAATTAATGAGGAGAGTCATAGAATTAAAACATACAACTTTAACGTTTTTAAAGGGCACTTTATTTGTGTTGTCTATTCAATGTCACTATCTAAAAGGACAATTAATATTTTAAATGTTTATTTGGGGGATTTAAAGTTTTTTCTTAGCAAATATTGATAAGAAATTATTTGTGTAAATGTCAGCTTGAAACACAGAAAATAAATAAATAAATAAATATTATTATTATATTATTATACATTATTATACAGTGTTTCTGTAGCTCAAGTGGTAGAGCATTGCGTTAACAATTAAGCACAAGGTTGGGGGTTTGATTCACCGGGAAGACATGATAGGAGAAAATTGATAGCCTGAATGCACTGTAAGTCGCTTTGGATAAAAGTGTCTGCTAAATGAGTTAATTTAATATAATTTAATTTAAATTTACTCAATAAAATTTAACAGGTGAAGTTACATGTACTTATTCATTTTTTTGTTTGTTTTACTTAACTTAGTTAAGTAGATTTACTTAAAGGTGCTGTAGGGAACTTTTGTAAAAAAATATTTTTTACATATTTGTTAAACCTGTCATTATGTCCTGACAGTGGAATATGAGACAGATAATCTGTGAAAAAAATCAAGCTCCTTGGCTCCTCCCAGTGGTCCAATTGCCATTTGCAGAAACTCCATCGCTCCCGGTAAAAAATAACCAATCAGAGCTGCGGTCCGTAACTTTGTTTGTGTTCAAAATGTAGAAAAATGTATATAATAAGCGAGTACACCATGAATCCATTTTCCAAACCGTGTTTTTGGCTTGTCCTGAATCACTAGGGTGCACCTATAATAAGTATTTATATTCTGACTATTTTAGATTGCTTCGGGGGTACCGCGGCGGAGTAACCCAGTACCTTTGTGATTCTTCATAGACATAAACAGAGAGAAGTAGTTCCGGCTACGATGTTCTTCCGCAAGACGCAAGCAGTTCTGTTTATTAACCGCTAGAGCGTCAAAAGATCCCTACAGCAGCTTTAATTTCCAAATGTGTTAAATTTACTTGAAAAATTCTTGTGCAAAAACTTGCCAAATAAAAATTAAATAAATTTACTTGTTTTTTTTTTCAGTGCATGCCCCGTGTTTCTCTGCCCATTTGTATTAGTGTCTAGACAGGGAGAAGCTCAGACAGTCTCAGGACATATGTTTCACTGCTATTGTCCAGTGTATCAGATATATGTCTCTGGAGAGATGTATGGTGTCTGACCTCTGATCACTTGTCTCCAAAATAGTCATCAGAAAATGTGCATATAGTTTACGTCCATATGTGGAAACTGTCTAAGTTTATCTAGGTTTTGGACCAATCAGAATTTTGCTGACGTATGCAATTAAAAGTGCACTTCTGCTGATGAAACCAAGTACACCCGGTTGCAGCCTGCAGATCGAGGCGGGGCTGCACCTGGGGTGGGGTTTCACGTGCAGCCCCGCCCCACACCTACTCTGATTGGTTCAATCGTCTTTCATAGACTTACATGATAGGAAATGTGTGCGTAGTTGGTGTAGGACGGAGAATGCTGTTTAAATAGCTAAAAACGCTGTACAGTTTTACAAAGCCTTTACTATAATGCAGTTTTTTATTGTCAACTTGACTCACTATGTCTAATTTATTGAATCAAGAGAAGTTAGCTGCTGCAAAATTAGTCTTCTTGACCAGATTAATTAAAAAATGAATAATTGGGACATTCTAAAAGCACGCTTAACATGAAAGTGTCACAGTGTCTGGGTTATGTTCCCTGGGTGTCCACTAGGTGTCCTCCGTTCCCACGGTGTCTGTCATCTCATCACTTCCTGTTCCCTTATTTGGTCACCTTCCTCCTTGTTTCAGTTAATTGATTGTTCCCCACCTGTCTCCTGTTTCCCCATTATCCTTCTGTGTATTTATACCCGGTCTGTTTGAGTCTTTGTCATGGAGTCCTTGTCGTATGTATGGTACATTCCTGAGTCTGCTTTTCCCATGTGTTTGTGTTTGTGTTTATGTTTTGGATTTTCTGGTTTTGACCCTGCCTGGACTGTTTACTCTTTTGGATTGCCCCTAATAAACCTGTTTACCAGCATTTGGATCTCTCCCGTGCTTTTTGTATCACCATACGTGACAGAAAGTACGTGGCTGTATGCATTAAAACAGTGTTTTAAAAAGACCAAACTCAGTAAACAAATTATTAAAAAAGCATTCTATTCACAGACAAGCAACTATGAGCACAGAATACGAACACAAAGCGTTTAATTTCCACCCATAACCTGCTTGTCTGTAAATAAAATGTGTTATTAAAAATGTTTACTGAGTTGGGTCTTTTTAAAACACGTTTTAATGCATTACGCCACATTACGCGTTTTCCTTTTAGTCTAATGGTTTTCGATGGGAGGAAAACGCTTAACATGTAATTAAACACATTGCATTCTTATTCTGGACTCTGTTTGTCAGTGAATATAATGCTTTATTATTAATTTGTTTACTGAGTTTGGTCTTTTAAAAACACTGTTTAAATGCATTAAGCCACATTAAACGTAGAATGTCCCGAATCATTCCAGCTGATTGAAAAGAATCGGCTCAATGGTCACAAAATGGATATCGGAGAAGATACCAATTTATAAGGTTTATCTCAATATTTGACAGTGGCTGTGAGACTGCACTAAAATAAGAGCACAATTATCATGAAATTGTGTTCGTTACTATAGCAACGGTTTACAGGTATGTCCTTTCAGAATCATCACTGTTCGATAGAAATAAAAGTTTATTGATTTCTTCACTTTCAAATAACGAGGAGCAGCATATTTTCCTGAAATAAAGGGGAGAAAAAGTCTATGTTTTGCAATGTAGTAAAGAAAATTAAAAGTTTCATAAAAATTGAATTGGCAGACACATTAGACTTTTGCAGTGTCATTTATCATCTGCATGACAGATAATTATATGTAACAATAATTGTCTTGTCATGCTATATAAATTAAAACAGTAATGATACACCCCTTTCATTTTCCTTACTCATACTCTGATGATATGAAAGAATCCAATTTTCTGAAATTATTTAATTCATAATTTATTATTCTATCTGAAGACCTGATCGTCTTACTGTGGATAATCAACCCAATTAATTTACTATATTCATATGTTAGCCTAAAGATCAGCTTAATTTAACAAAACAATCATTTCAGGGACATGGTGAGTTACAGGCTAATGTTTTTTTTTTTTTTTCTATTTCTTCTGTGCATTATGAAGGCTTTATAAAACTGTACAGGGTTTTTAGCTTTTTAAACCGCATTCTCCGTCCTACACCAACTACGCACACATTTCCTATAATTTATGTCTGTGAAAGACGATTGAACCAATCAGAGTAGGTGTGGGTTACATGTTCTTCAGTAAATTGTTCTTTAATTGAATGCATCTCTGACTCCCTGTCTTCATTACTACACCTGGTCCTTGGGTTTTGGCTGTAAATTCCCCATACAACGTGAAAAGTTTTGGTGAATTGACTTTCATTGGAGGGACATAAATTTCTCAGGTGAGTGATGACAAAATTTGACCAATCAGAGACAATCTGCCCACAGAAGTTACCAGTAAGTTTTTACTTGCTGTTTGCATAAATAACTTTGTAATAGCTCACTATTGAGTTGTCCCTTGGTGGATATAGTGCTGGTGTGTATTTGCTTAAGCTATCTAACGTGAAATACTGACGTTATCTGCTGTAACATTATACTGACTCTGGCCTTTCTCAGGTTGTTCCCTCGTGTTCTCGCTCTACATCATCATTAAGAGTCAAAGTTCAATTCCAATACTCAAGAACACAAGTACAGACAAGTACACCCAGCTGCCGCCTGCAGATAGAGGCGTGGCTGCGCTATATTTTCTCTGATTGGTTTGATCGTCTTTCACAGACATACATGATAGGAAATATGTGCGTAGTTGGTGTAGGACGGAGTAGGTTGTTTAAAAACCTAAAAACGCTGTGCAGTTCCAAGTTGGTATAACAGCAGACCGGAGATCTCCAAAATGGGGCGTAAACTCCAAAATTGGGCTAAACCTCCAAAATGGGGCTTGGTTTCCCTTCTCAAAAACTTTCACCATTGGCTGTGGCTTCAACCAATTGTTACTGAATTACATTTCAAAATAAAACTTTATAAATTAAACATTGTTTCTAGTTCATCTGAAATATAATATGCTATATAAATAAACGTTCTCCATGAGAGCAGAGCCCAAAGCTTTGAATGCCAGAATGCGAACGCAACAAGTTTAATTATGTGTTATGCATTTTCCTCCCGTAACCTGCTTGTCTGTAAATATAATGTTTTATTAAAAATGTTATAATACTGAGTTTGCTCTTTTTAAAACACATTTTAATCCATTAGGCCACATTAAGCGTTTTCCTTTTAGGGTAATGGCTTTCTATTAAAGAGCCACACAGATGGGAAATCAAAAAGTACCTATATTACAGTGTATGATGTAGCTGTCCATCAGTGTAAACAATGTGCAGAGTAATTAAACCAAAAAGTACATGATATATAAAGTTATTGGCTTTTAAAGTAAGGAGTCGACTCTGAATCGCTGAAACAAGTCGTTATAGATTTTAATCTTTTGCCCATCTCTTTGTACGTAACGAGAACACTTTGTATAATAATCTCTGCCTAC
Source organism: Carassius auratus (assembly GCF_003368295.1). Classification (NCBI taxonomy): domain Eukaryota; kingdom Metazoa; phylum Chordata; class Actinopteri; order Cypriniformes; family Cyprinidae; genus Carassius; species Carassius auratus. The sequence continues at coordinate 7,074,993 of NC_039243.1, forward strand.
CGTCTTGGGAGAAACGGAACTCTGACCTGCCCCACCCCCCACACAGACGCTCTGGTTAGTAGTTGGTGTGATAGCATCATGTCGAGGAGACAGTGTGTTTTTAATTGTAAAGGCAAGTTTGTTTTATTTTCACTGACAAAGAATGAAGATCAGAAGAACCAATGGCTAAAATTCATTTTTCCACAATACCAGAGTGTTCACAACATTTCACTGATGACTGCTTTTCTAATCTCGGTGAGTTCAAGGCAGGATTTTCAAAGCGTTTGGCCATAAAAGAGGGTTCATTACCAACTTTATTTGGACCAACAAGCATCTCCGAATCACAACCTGTAAGTATGATTGTGAAGTTATGTGTTTGTTTTCTCCCGAGCATCTTATCAGTATGTCACGCTAGCACTATATGTTAATGCTAACGCATTGTTTACCTTGAAGTTGTGTGCTCAGTTTGGTTATGTACACTAAGTAGACATCTAAAACGCCGCTTTTAACGCCACACCTACCGCCGCGGCGGCGGTGTAAAGTGCATTTGCAGCCTTTGACCGCTGAGTGGCGCTTTAACCACAAGTTATCAAACAAGCGCATCAAAGCACATTTTCGCAAATAGACGTCAGTTTTGCCTCACTGATGTGTTACATTTGACTGCTTCAGTCACGGAAAATGAAAGAAAAACACTATAGTTTAAATATTTAATATATTTAATATTTAATACTCACAGAAGAAAGTTTGGTATTCATGAAATTATATGCATTTCTTAGAATGAGAAAGAGAAAGAGTCTGTGCTTATATTTTCTAAGCTACATGGTATTAAACCATATTTTAGATTGGACACATTTAAAAGGTGTGCAGTATTATTTATATTATATTAATTATGCGTTCTATTATTCGAAATAAATTGTGGTTTACTTTGCATCCGAGCATTAAAAGTGGTAGCCTATTTTAGGGGGGTAGGCTACATCAGTTAATATGCAAAATGTCAATATTTTAATATATTATGCCTATATTTTAATTTATATTTTAAATATAAATATATTTTTTCCTTTAATAAAACAACATGCATTTTTGTTATTCGTTACCTGCCCTTTATTTTGACATAACCTATTGGGAAAAAGACATTTGTCTGTAAACTGATTAAGAAATTGTTGCATGTTTAAATGTGAAGCAGTGTATAATTTCGTTCCCATTATTTAGGCCTAATTTGCCTAAAACAAGAAACTAATAAAATTAAACCGGCACGATTAAATCTTTGAAACTCTAAAGAATTAATAAAACGTCCTCACGATTAAACGCAAGTTCTCTCATTATAATCAACAACATTCACACGATGTAAAAAAAAGCTTTAGTAATTGAGAACTAAAGTCATTTTAAAGTGAACCTTCTTTACTTGCTTTTAAAGTAGGGTAATATCATATGGCCTAAAAAAAAGGTTTTTTGTTTTTAGAAAAAAAAATCTGATTTATGATTTAAACCGATTTTTAAATCATTATTCAAATGACGAAGAAATTTTACAAAACAAGTTTTAATATAGTTCTTTATCATTCAGTGCGTGATGCGCGTGGTGGGAGCGGCGGCGCTGGCTACATGTTTTTTTTTAAACACGCTAAAAAATAAATCAGTTTGTGAGAGGAAAAAAATAGGCTATTAGAAAATATTTTACAACAAATCCTTTAAATTTAACAAATTTATCAGAACAAAACAATAATTAAAATATATAATTCTAGTGGATAAATATAATTGCAGTATATAATAATATAGGCTTAGTAATAAATAATAATAATAATAATAATAATAATAATAATAATAATAATAATAATAATAATAATAATTTAAAAGCATAAGGTAAGCTTGGGCTTTCTCAATCGGGAGAAATCAAACGTTTCCATATTTGTGATGTTGCCCATTTGAAGCTTAACTATTATTCATGAGGTAAATAGGCTGTGTGCGTTTCAGTATCGATGAAAAAAAAAAAAAATCATAATTAACAATATGTCAAAGTGCTCACGCCGAATGTCTGGTGAACAACTGCTGTTTCCAGTGAATATGTGCACGAGGCACCAGCGATCAAACAGCTGAAACAAATAATACTTAATTTTTGGTCACACATAAGGCATAATTTAAAAATGCTGGTAGTTTGAAAAATCAAGAATAATAACAGAGTTAATACTAATTATTGCTAAATGCTGGACCGTTCCCATTTCGCTCTGCATATGGAACCTTAAGATTTTTTTAAACCAAGAATGAATCGAAATGAAAATGAAATTAAAACATTTAGCATATATATATATATATATATATATATATATAGGCCTTATATTTATTTACTGTTTAATAAAAATAGCATGCATATGATCCTTTGTGTTAAGGTCTTCTTTTAATTTTTGTTTAGTAGACTGTAGTCTAAGACTATCCTACATTTAAAAAAATAACAAATTGTAAAAAAAAAAAAATTTAAATGTTACAATGTTATATCATAATGTTATTGTTGTTTTACTTCCTTCTTTTATCTCATTTTACAATTACATTCATTTCGCAATCCGTCCCTTTGCGCCACATGGCGGTAGTTTCGCGAATGATTTTAACACTCGACTGAATTACAGTTACCATGCGGCACTGCCGCGGCGGTAAGCCCCAGAAAGGCTGACCACCTACTGTACATGCTTACATGAGTATGAAAATGTTAGTGTGTGTCATCGTTTTTGGCCGGTTGAACGACTTCGTCTGTTTCCTCTTCAGATTCTGGCTCATATTGATAAGGCAAAATAGATGCCATGGTATTTATGTACTGTAATAATACCCTATCTAAAAACATCCGAAGGTGAGCTATGGGCATTTCGTTTTACGAACTGACTATGTCAGTTGACCAATCAGAACACAGTACACTGTAAAACCCGATAAGTAAACTTTACTCAAACCGTTTGAGTAAACAGATTGCCTTGATTTAAACCATGTAAGTTTTAAAACTTTCCATTTAAGTAATTAATTGATTAACTAAGTGCTGATTGAGAATTAGTGATGAACAGCTGCTGCTAACAAACAGAATCACTGAAGAAAAGAGAAACAAAAGACTAAGACAGAAATCAAGGGTCAAGAGCCCAACTAATACAAACAGTGATCTCTAACATGGTTACTTAAAATGAAACAATAAATCAACATCTAAACCTTAGTTCATTCTCAATAAGATCTTCTGTAGACGTCTGACAGAAATAAAGTCAGTCTGGTTATTAATAAGTGGAGCTGCTGATGCTGTTTGTGGGGTTGTTTAATCAGATCTTGAGAGATTTCATGTATTTTATTTCAGTTGATTTCATCTAAGGCTTTGTCTGAAGTCAGTTGTAGTAGTTCTTGTGTTTCTCTTTTCTTCAGTGATTCTGTTTGTTAACAGCAGCTATTCATCACTAATTCTCAATCAGCACTTAGTTAATCATTTAATTACTTAATTGCAATGTATAGCTTCTTTTCTGAACTCAACTGAATTAAGTAAAGAGTACTTATAACTGTTAGTTTTAAAACTTAAATGGTTTAAGGCAGTCGGTTTCCTCAAATGGTTTGAGTTAACATAACTTGTCAGGTTTTAGTGAAGCTGTGTCTGAAGTCAGCTGTAGTTCCTTTCTCTCTTTTCTTCATTAATTCTGTTTGTTAACAGCAGGTGTTCATCACTAATGCTCAATTATCACTCAGTTAATCACTTAATTATTTAATTGCAATGTAAATCTTCTTTCAGTGAACTCAACTGAATTAAGTTCAGAGTACTTAAATGGTTTAAGGCAATCTGTTTCCTCAAACGGTTTGAGTAAACCTAATTTGTCAGGTTTTTAAGGATATCTGTTTACTCAAATGGTTTGAGTTAAGTTACTTGTCGGGTTTTACAGTGATATGCTACCGAAAGGTGGGGTTTAAGGAAACAGAATCTTTTGAACAGCTTTGTGCGAACCGTTTGGGGATCTCTGAGAATTGAGGTAAATTTGTAAAATGATATTTTGACAAAATGACAATGTTTTTTAACCTTGCATGGATTTAAACCTGTTGTACAGGACTTATAAACAGTGATAGGAAGCTTAGAATTTTCATCTTACTGGCTCTTTAAACGCATTGCATTCTTATTCCGGACTCATCTCCTTGTCTGAATAGAATGCTTTATTATTCATGTATTTACTGAGTTTGGTGTTTTAAAAAGACTGTTTTATTGCATTAAGCCACATTAAGCCACATTAAGCATAGAATTTCCTGAATCATTCATTCAGTATAGCTGATTGAAAAGAATCGGCTCGATAATGTTCACAAAATGGGTATCGGAGAAGATACCAATTTAATATACAGTATATATATATATAATAAAAATAGATGATACTTTATAAGGTTTATCTCAATATTTGACCACTGTGAGACAACTGCACTAAAATAAGAGCACAATTCGCATGATATTCGTTACTACAGCAACAGATTACAGGTATGTTATTTTTAGAATCATCACTGACCGGTAGAAATAAAAGTGTCTTGATTACTTCACTTTAAAAATAACGAGGAGCAGCATATTTTTTTTAATAAAGGGGAGGAAACGTCTATGCTTTGCAATGTAGTAAAAAATAAATAAAGTTTCATAAAAATGTAAATGGCACACAGCAGACACATTAGTCTACTGCGGTGTCATTTATCAACTGCATGACAGATAATTATATGTAACAATAATTGTCTTGTCATGTTATATAAATTAAAACAATACTGATACATCCTTTTAATTTCCTTTCTCATACTCTGATTATATGAAATAATCACATTTTCAAAAATTATTTAATTCATAATTCATCTCAAGACCTGATCCTCCCACTCTGAATAATCAACCCAATTCATAAATTAAATGTAGTGGGTTGTTCGTATGTTAGCCCAAAGATCAGCTTAATTTAGCAAAACAATCATTTCAGGGACATGGCGAGTTACAGGCTAATGTTATTTTATTCTTCTTCTGTGCATTATATTGAAGGCTATATACAATTTTTAGCTTTTTAATCAACATATTCTGGCCTACACCAACCACGCACACATTTCCTATCATGTATGTCTATGAAAGACGATCGATCTGAAATAAACGTTTTAATATGACATAGTTTGTGATGTTATTTATTGTGTCTTGCTCATAATGTTCTCGGACTCGATCAACAAGATCACAGCGCATCTCAGTTCTCACAAAGATGCATTCTGTGTTCCTGTATTCTTCCAAGTTTGTTCTTTCGAGGTAGCCTGGGAACACACAAGTCTGTTCTTTGTGTTCTTGGAATTGAGAAACATCAACTAAATAGGCTAGATAAGCCTGGCTCACACTACAGGATTTTTAGCCCCGATTTAGCCCCAATTTCCCCCTCACAAGAAACGGAGCAAACATTTTGACTAGCATCTGGATCTGTCCTAATGTTCGGGGCGGATTATTTGGTAGTGTGAGTTGTACACCGATTGAATCTTGCACCTCCCGATCTGCTCGCACACAAATCGGGGCAGCCCTGATTATTATCAAACATGTTTTGCATAATCAACCCAGTAAAACTACAGCGTGCAAAAAAAGTCATAGTGAGTGAATTTTAAGTATATTAAGTAATTACAAAATTTGAGCTCCTCCATTCTGTAGTAGTGATGTCCGGTTCGCGAACGAATTGTTCAATTTAACCGTTTCTTCTTAGTGAACCGGTTGAACCAGTTCACTGAATCGTTTGAAACGATTCGGGTCTCCAATAAGCATTAATCCACAAATTACTTAAGCTGTTACATTTTTTAACGTGACTGACACTGCCTCGGAGTCAGAATAAACCAATATCCCGGAGTAATTCATTTATTCAAACAGTACACTGAATGAAATGCTGTGTAGACCGAACTGAAGATGAACACTGAGCCGAGCCAGATGACGAACGAACACGCCCACTGCTGGAGCAGTAATTGTTCCCGAGTCAAGAACAGGTTGCATTGGTTTTCGGATCACCAGTACACTGAACCAAGAATCGTTTCTGTCGGACGTGTCCGATTTGAGAACCGATGAACTGATGATACTGTGCATGCTTTTTTATTTTTAAGATGAATGTTTCTAATCTTTATATTGTAGATTATGTTTAGGCCAAGGGGGTTTTCAGGGAAGTTGGACAATAATTAAGACTTTAAAGACTCTGTTTAATAGAATTAAGGGATGATTTGTGAAATATCTGTACTGTATTTATAGTTAATGATGACACATTCACAAATTGAGTTTGTAGTAAACAGAACATTAGTTCTAATGATACTGAACTGCAGCATGTACTATTTAGAGTGGTTGTTGTTCTTGAGTCAAGAACCGGTTGCATCGGTCTTCGGATCATCAGTACACTGAACCGAAAACAGTTTCTTTCAGACGGTCTGACTAGAGAACCAAGGAGCTGATGATGCTCCGCAGCGTGCTTCAGCGTGAAGCCAATTGACTCTTAGCGTGTTGAATTGATGACTACTATGAAACAGGGTGTAATTACTCTGATCCCAAAGCCGGGGAAAGGCAAATGGCAACTAGACAATTTAAGACTGATTACTCTACTAAACACAAATTATAAAATATTTTCACGATCCATTGCCCCTAGACTTAAAAAAGGGATAGCAGACATAATACGTGAGACAGTCAGGCTTTATAAAAGGAAGAGTCGTTCATAATAACATTAGACTTGTTATGGATTGATTAGACTATAGTGATTTAAATGATTGTGATGGTTTTATACTCTTCCTTGATTTTTTTAAGGCCTTTGACTCTGTTGAGCATGAATTTATTTTAAAAACACTTCATTATTTTGGTTTTGGTGACAAATTCAAAGATATTATACATATGCTGTATTCTGATATAAATAGTTTTGTGTCTTTGGGACAAGGGTCTTGTAAAATATTTAATATTGGAAAAGGAATAAGGCAAGGATGTGGAAGCTCTCCCTTGTTGTTTATAATGGTTGCAGAAATTTTGGCTATTTTAATTAAGAACAGCGTGATAGAAGGTCTTTTTTTATGTTTATTTGCGAGTAGGTATTGTATGAATAACATAAGTCAACGTAGCTTTACACACACACACACTTTGTACTAAAGGTAAATCCAAAATAGTCACTGTCTAAGCTGAGGGATTTGTGCAATCTTATGGAATATAGTCCACACACGACAAATGAGGTAATAATCAATATTTCAGAATAATTCAAACTCAGATATTGGTGTGTGCTATCGGAGTTTTATTTATTTGACTACAAATCTCACCTTATCATTCCTCCCAGTGATTTTTTCCAGGATAAACTGAGATGCCCCCAAGCTGGCTTCTTAAAACTGACTAAATATTTAAAAAGAGCCATTTTTTCAACTATTTTTAACTTAAAAATCAATTTTATACACCATTGTTTCCGTTTATATAACATGTGAATATATCCTCTTTTGTATTCTACAACAAAAACAATCAGAGTGCCTCGCTATCACTAGTTTTATTTTGATCTCCCGGGTCCGCTATTAGCTTATAGCCCATTAGCATCAGCGGCGTGGTTGCAGCTAACTTCACTCCGGCGCCGGGACACCAAGGACAGGGTGCATCCACAGCGGAGGACGCTAGGCAGGCCCCGGGCGACGACTTCTCCCCCTCCTGTCTTCGAGATCTCCATCCGGAACCGCTTTGCTCCCCTCCGCGAGACAGGACGCGACGCTGTGATCATCGGAGACTCCATCGTCCGACACATCCGTGCTACGTTAGCCGAAGGTAAAGTGCACACTCATTGTTTCCCTGGTGCTCGTGTTCTTGATGTTTCTGCGCAGATACCCGGGATCCTGAAGGCCGACGAGAGCCCTGATGGATTGCACCCCAGCAGAGTCAGAGCGGAGCTGCTCTCTGACAACATCTCCAGGACACTTCGCTCCATGTGACTAGTAAGGAAATTCTCAAATAACTATTATGATGAGTTTTGTTCCAGCCGCTGATAAAAGTACTTGCGCTGTAAAAACTATTAAGACTGTGTCTGTTCCCCGAATAGTGAGGTCAAAATATAAATATAATGTAGGATCTAGAAAAAAATCTTATCGTGATTAAACCAGAAACATGTAAAGTAAATTAACAAAAACTATTTTTAAAGTTTGGGCTCATAAATATTAGATCACTCACACCCAAAGCAGTTATTGTAAATTAAATGATCACAGATAATAGTTTTGATGTACTCTGCTTGACTGAAACCTGGCTAAAACCAAATGATTATTTTGGTCTAAATGGGTCTACTCCACCAAACTACTGTTATAAGCATGAGCCCTGTCAGACTGGTCGTGGCGGAGGTGTTGCAACAATATATAGTTATATTCTCAATGTTACCCAGAAAACAGGATACAGGTTTAACTCTATTGAAATATTTCTGCTAAATGTTACACTGTCAGACATGCAAAAGAAATCTAATGTATCTCTTGCTCTGGCTATTGTGTATAGACCACCAGGGCCATATACAGAATTCCTAAAAGAATTTGCAGATTTCCTCTCAGACCTTCTAGTTACAGTTGGTAAGGCGCTAATCATGGGAGATTTTAATATTCACGTTGATAATACAAATGATACGTTAGGAGTTGTGTTTATTGACCTAATAAACTCTTTTGGAGTCAAGCAAAATGTCACCGGGCCCACTCATCGTTTTAATCATACACTAGGTTTAATTATATCTCATGGAATCGATCTTACTGCTATAGATATTGTACCTCAAAGTGATGATATTACAGACCATTTCCTTGTATAGTGCATGCTGCGTATCACTGATATTAACTAGATGTCTCAGCGTTACCGTCTGGGCAGAGCTATTGTTCCAGCCACCAAAGACAGATTTGCGAATAACCTGCCTGATCTACAGTATTGTTCAAAATAATAGCAGTACAATGTGACTAACCAGAATAATCAAGGTTTTTTGTATATTTTATTATTGCTACGTGGCAAACAAGTTACCAGTAGGTTCAGTAGATTCTCAGAAAACAAATGAGACCCAGCATTCATGATATGCACGCTCTTAAGGCTGTGCAATTGGGCAATTAGTTGAATTAGTTGAAAGGGATGTGTTCAAAAAAATAGCAGTGTGGCATTCAATCACTGAGGTCATCAATTTTGTGAAGAAACAGGTGTGAATCAGGTGGCCCCTATTTAAGGATGAAGCCAACACTTGTTGAACATGCATTTGAAAGCTGAGGAAAATGGGTCGTTCAAGACATTGTTCAGAAGAACAGCGTACTTTGATTAAAAAGTTGATTAGAGAGGGGAAAACCTATAAAGAGGTGCAAAAAATGATAGGCTGTTCAGCTAAAATGATCTCCAATGCCTTAAAATGGAGAGCAAAACCAGAGAGACGTGGAAGAAAACAGAAGACAACCATCAAAATGGATAGAAGAATAACCAGAATGGCAAAGGCTCAGCCAATGATCACCTCCAGGATGATCAAAGACAGTCTGGAGTTACCTGTAAGTACTGTGACAGTTAGAAGACGTCTGTGTGAAGCTAATCTATTTTCAAGAATCCCCCGCAAAGTCCCTCTGTTAAAAAAAGGCATGTGCAGAAGAGGTTACAATTTGCCAAAGAACACATCAATTGGCCTAAAGAGAAATGGAGGAACATTTTGTGGACTGATGAGAGTAAAATTGTTCTTTTTGGGTCCAAGGGCCACAGGCAGTTTGTGAGACGACCCCCAAACTCTGAATTCAAGCCACAGTACACAGTGAAGACAGTGAAGCATGGAGGTGCAAGCATCATGATATGGGCATGCTTCTCCTACTATGGTGTTGGGCCTATTTATCGAATATCAGGGATCATGGATCAGTTTGCATATGTTAAAATACTTGAAGAGGTCATGTTGCCCTATGCTGAAGAGGACATGCCCTTGAAATGGTTGTTTCAACAAGACAATGACCCAAAACACACTAGTAAACGGGCAAAGTCTTGGTTCCAAACCAACAAAATTAATGTTATGGAGTGGCCAGCCCAATCTCCAGACCTTAATCCAATTGAGAACTTGTGGGGTGATATCAAAAATGCTGTTTCTGAAGCAAAACCAAGAAATGTGAATGAATTGTGGAATGTTGTTAAAGAATCATGGAGTGGAATAACAGCTGAGAGGTGCCACAAGTTGGTTGACTCCATGCCACACAGATGTCAAGCAGTTTTAAAAAACTGTGGTCATACAACTAAATATCAGTTTAGTGATTCACAGGATTGCTAAATCCCAGAAAAAAAAAAAAAAAAATGTTTGTACAAAATAGTTTTGAGTTTGTACAGTCAAAGGTAGACACTGCTATTTTTTTGAACACACCCCTTTCAACTAATTGCCCAATTGCACAGCCTTAAGAGCGTGCATATCATGAATGCTGGGTCTTGTTTGTTTTCTGACAATCTACTGAACCTACTGGTAACTTGTTTGCCACGTAGCAATAAAAAATATACTAAAAACCTTGATTATTCTGGTTAGTCACATTGTACTGCTATTATTTTGAACAATACTGTATATCAACTGCTATTTGTACCCCAAAATACACATGAATTAGACGAAATGACTGACAACATGGACACTATTTTCTCTAATACATTAGAAGCTGTTGCCCCCATCAAATTGAAAAAAGGTTAGAGAAAAACGTACTGTGCCATGGTATATCAATAATACTCACTCTCTCAAGAAAGAAACTCGTAGTCTTGAACGCAAATGGAGAAAAACTAACTTGGAAGTTTTTTAGAATTGCATGGAAAAACAGTATGTCCAGCTATAGACAGGCTCTAAAAACTGCGAGGGCAGAGCATATACACAAACTCATTGAAAATAACCAAAACAATCCAAGGTTTTTATTTAGCACAGTGGCTAAATTAACAAATTACCAGATGCCACCTGATTCAAATATCCCACCAATGTTAAATAGTAATGACTTTATGAATTTCTTCACTGATAAAATAGATAACATTAGAAATACAATAGCGAATGCAGATTCTACAGCGTCTAACACTTCAGTTTCATCCATCGCACCCATAGATAAACTGCAGTGCTTTACAACCATATGTGGCAAGAAGCGGTCAGGTAGTGGAGAGGACCCACCAAAAGTGGATATACATCGACTACACCACCCGGAATATACCGGGACATAACAGCCCTACGAAAGGGCACACAGGTTCGTGGCCAACAGGCAGGGTGAGCATGGAGACAGATAGTATAAAACACTTCCAATTTATATACACACACAACTGTAATGGTTCAAACATTTGTTTAAATGTAAAACATGCCTAATACACAAGTCTACTAGTTACAAAATGACCAGGAGGAGAAAAATCACCAGCAGGGGCCTTTTGGATTATCACCTCACATCATACCACAAACCACTCAATTGTGAAAGGAATACAATTGGCCAAACACCACACTACCCCAAGTGGACACACTGAAAGTATAAAACCCCCGCTTTAAAAGTTCCTACTCATAAATCACATAATTAACTGGTATAAACTAAGACATTCATATCACAACAGTTAAATGGTTACACAACAAACACTAAAACCAAAGCAGCAGTGCAGTCATACTGATGTACATTCATCTTTAACCAAGGTACTGGAAATCCCTGGAAGTGTAGTTACACCTCCGAGAGAGAATTCCAATGTAGCAAAACGCATGGTTGCTTACCACACGAGACCACGGCTGCTAGCATGCAGAAAAAGGCCTACTTGCGACACCAACAGGGAGATGCAACAAACCCTATCCTTTATCCATGACTTTCCACAATGATCTAGTACCCAGGATGATGCATCTTGAGTAAATCAAACCATTACCTTTTTAATAGGATCAATCCCAACCCTGATAGGTTCATTGGATTTAAACCATTTTAACCAATGATGGAGTAGGAACACTGATAGGTTCCCAGGCTGGCATGACGTCAACCAATCATATCTGGGCTAATACCTTACCATATAGGACAGGAAGAACTAAATAAACTTATCACTGTATCTAAACCAACAACATGTTTATTAGATCCTGTACCCACTAAATTACTGAAAGGGTTGTTACTTGTAGCTGAAGAACTGCTTCTCAATATCATTAACTCAACGTTATCTTTAGGTCATGTCCCAAAACCATTCAAGCTGGCGGTTATCAAGCCTCTTATTAAGAAACCAAAACTAGATCCTAGTGTACTGGCAAATTATGGGCCTATTTCAAATCTTCCATTTATGTCTAAAATTTTAGAAAATGTTGTGTCTGCTCAATTGAGCACCTTCCTGCACAAAAATTATCTGTATCAAGAATTTCAGTCGGGTTTCAGGCCCCACCATAGCACAGAAACTGCACTTGTTAAAATTACAAATGACCTGCTTCTTGCATCAGATCAAGGCAGCATCTCATTTCTAGTCTTACTTGATCTTAGTGCTGCGTTCGACACCATAGATCATGACATACTCATAGATAGATTACAAAACTATACAGGTATTCAAGGGCAGGGTCTAAGTTGGTTTAGATCCTACCTGTCCGATCGCTACCATTTTGTGTACTTAAATGGTGTGTCATCTCATTTATCATCAGTAAAATATGGAGTGCCACAAGGATCCGTCCTAAGTCCCCTTCTATTTTCAATATACATGTTGCCCCTTGGTAATATTATTAGAAAATAAGGAATTAGCTTCCATTGTTATGCTGATGATACTCAGCTATATATCTCAACGAGACCAGATGAAACTTCTCAATTATCTAAGCTAACAGTGTGTTAAAAATGTAAAAGATTGGATGACAAATAATTTTCACCAATTAAATTCGGATAAGACAGAGATATTAATTATTGGACCAAAAACACTACACAGAATCTTGTAGATTACAATCTGCAACTAGACGGATGTACTGTTACTTCATCTACAGTCAGAAATATGTGTATTATATTAGACAGCAATTTGTCTTTTGAAAATCATATTTCCCATGTTACAAAAACTACATTCTTCCATCTTAGAAACATTGCAAAGCTACGACACATGATGTCTGTTTCTGTTGCAGAAAAGCTAGTTCATGCATTTATGACCTCTAGACTGGACTATTGTAATGCACTTCTAGGTGGTTGTCCTGCTTGTTCAATAAACAAGCTACAGGTAGTCCAAAATGCAGCAGCTAGAGTCCTTACGAGGTCAAGAAAATATGATCATATTACCCCAATTTTACAGTCTCTGCAATGGCTACCTATTAAGTTCTGTATCAGTTACAAATTATCATTACTTACCTATAGGTCCCTAAATGGTTTAGCTTCTGCGTACCTAATTAGCCTTCTACCACGCTACAACCCATCACGCTCCCTAAGGTCACAAAATGCTGGACTTTTGGTAGTTCCTAGGATAGCAAAGTCCACTAAAGGAGGTAGAGCTTTCTCACATTTGGCTCCCAAACTCTGGAATAGCCTTCCTGATAATGTTCGGGGTTCAGACACACTATCTCTGTTTAAATCTAGATTAAAAACGCATCTCTTTCGCCAAGCATTCAAATAATGTATCTCTTAAATTATGAGTGTAGCTGCATCTGATCAAATGTGCATTCTTATTCATTAGCTTGAGTTAAAATAATTTTACTTTGTTGGATGAGCAGCTATGCTAATGATGTCTCTATTTTGTTTCTATGTTTTGCCACTAGGATTTACACAAGCTCCAAGCTCCAAAAATAAACTTGATTTTGAATTGAATTGAATTTTGTGGCTCAGATAAGGTCCAGTTCTGGTTAATTTCTTTACTCTTGGCTGACATGTGGCATTGCTATGGCCTGCTTGTGGCTCAATTTTTGGCAAACAGGAGCGGTCCGCCCAAGTGCCATCATTCCACGCTGCATGTGGGCCAGATCATCTTTCCTTGGGTGCCAGATGTGGGCCAGATCTGGGCCGACACAATGTTGCTATGTGGGATAGCATTACAAGCTATCAATATTTTCTGTTAAACTTAAATAATTGTGAATTATTGCCATTAAAAGACCAATCCATGCAATCATTTTATAACATAAAGGTAAAAAAAGAAGTCAAATACTTGGGTATTGTAGTGACTAAAGACAAAACAATCTCTAAAAAACGAAACAAAGAAGACAATGTAGACAACTGCAAATAATTTCTAAGTAGATGGTTACGAAGAGATCTTTCCATTTTTGGCAGAATTCTGTTAACTAAAAAGGACAGTTTATCTAGATTAATATACCCAGCTTATTCCCTTCCAATAGCACCCCATATACATTAGTTAAAACTATCAACAAACTAAATTTTGATGTCATATGGCGGAATAAATGTCATTATATAGCCAAGCAGGATTTAATTAGAACTTATGAGGATGGTGGTGGTAATGCAATGGATTTTGATTGTATGAATGGCATGTTGAAAATTAGATGGTTAAAAAAACTATATTCAAAATAAAAATTAATTGTGGTATTATATTCACAATCAGATTTTTGAAAATCGGCATTAGTTTTCTTCTCAAATGTGATTTTGATTTTAAGAAACTTCCTATGAAACTTTCAGATTTTCATCAACAGGTCCTTCTGTATTGGAAACTAATATTCAAGCATAATTTCACACCACGCAATACATCTGGAATAATAGGTATATTTTGGTAAATAGAATATCTCTTTTTATTTCAGAATGGTTCTCTTAAGGTATCTGGGCTATTGCCCACTTCATGGATATGGAAGGAAATATTTTACAACATGTTGAATTCTGTGACAAATTTCAAATTAGTTGTACCCAAAAAAAGTTTAAACAGATTGTGAAAGCTCTCCCAATATCACTTGTAGCTATAATTAAGCAGGATTTAATATATTCAAATCACGCCTTCCTTAAGACAACTTTGCATTAATGGTATTGATTTGCAAAATTACAAATGTAACAACAAGTTTATAGGGAACTGTTTACTTAACTGCCAAACAAGCTCTCTCAAAAGAGATTATATTCTCAAAGACTTTAGTAAGGAGATAATAAAAAAGATTAGAGGTGATTACTTAAAATTCCCAGTCCCGCCAAAAAACGAAAGAAATTCAGTTTAAAATTATAAATAGGATTTATCCAACTAATGATTTCTTAGAACGAAGATTTAAAATAGATGTAAGAAACTGTAACTTCTGTGAAAATGAACCTGAAGATTTGGATCATCTTTTCTGGTTGTGTGAAGTTGTACAAAGGTTTTGGCTGGACCTTCAACAATTGTTCATCTCCAAAAGAATTCAAATTATGAATCTAACAATTAATGATATAAAATTTTGTATTTTTCGAAATGATCACAGTGATTTTGGCATTAACAATGTAATTTTCTTAAAGGTCCTGTTCTTCGTGATCCCATGTTTTAAACTTTAGTTAGTGTGTAATGTTGTTGTTAGAGTATAAATAATATCTGTAAAATTCTAAAGCTCAAAGTTCAATGCCAAGCGAGATATTTTATTTAACAGAATTTGCCTACAAAAAACGACCCGTTTGGACTACATCCCTCTAGTTCCTGCAGTAATGATGCCACTAAAACCGCAGTTCCCTCTTTGTCTGGAGAAGGCGTTGTTTTTTTGTGGACCACAACCGGTAAGTGTATTTTATTATTTAAGTTGGTGCGTTTAACAGTTTCTGTAACTTATTACACAAAGGGCAACGCTGTTTAGCTTTGTTAACTAGATGTTGGGCTGTGCAAAAAAATCGAATGCGATTTTCATGCACATCTCGTCAGTAAAAACGCTCCTGTGATTTTAAGTACATTAAGTCCAGCACGTGCTCCTGCCCACTTGCTTCTCAAAACTAGACCAATCGCGTTTCCAGGAGGGCAGCGCGCGCTCAGCTGCTGTCGATTTACAACACAGGAACCGCTGGCCCAATCAGAACTCGTTACGTATTTCTGAAGGAGGGACTTTATAGAACAAGGAAGTCATCAGCCTGTTTTTATGACAGTGAAAACAGCGTTATATAGGTGAATTGTGTGAAAAATACTGTTTTTTTACGCTTGAAACATGAACACGTTATATTGCACACTGTAAACACAATCAAAGCTTCAAAAAAGCAAAAAAGCTTTGTTATGGATTAATAACAAGAATGCAGTGAAACTAGCTTCTTTAAAAACAAACTTACTGAATAATTGCCCTTTTGATTCATTTTCTTTTGATTATGTGAATGCCATCTTTATCATATATAACATGCCCCATGTTCTTCTGTTCTTTTATGTATTTATTTTCTAAGATGTGCACTGTAGAATTATTGTAAGATTTTCACATGGTACCTGATTTGTTTGTATTTGCTTTGTCAATTTAATAAAAAACAACAACAACAAAAAAAAAAAACTTCTAAACCCATGTGTCGGTTAGGTTTAGGGGCTGGGTTAGGTATAGGTAATTCGTACAAATACATTTGATTTTTGTAAAACCTCGTAAAATATGTCTAAACCTCTGTGTCGGTTAGGTTTAGGGATGGGATTAGGTGTAGGCCATTCGTAGATATTCATATCTCCTAAAATATGTATTGCCATGAGATCGGGTTGCAAGGGGTCTGAGAATGCGGGACTCTGGGTGTGGGACTGTAGATGGTTTAGGGTTTAATTACCCTTTAAACTTGCATTAAGTAATTATTTTTAATTTTCTTTAGTAACTTTCAGAAAGGTGTACTCGTTTTATAACTTTGATTAGAACATGTTATTTTCCTAAACAATTTAACATGCTTCGTTGGTAACTGATTAAGCAGACATGCTGGAACATTATATCTCTAAAAACCCTAACATGTCATCTAAGTAAAGAGTAATTGCTGAATTTGTTCAGTTTTAGAGGGGATGCACTCATTTATGAAGCATATCTATGCTGCAACTTTATTCCAATACACACAATTTAATATATATATATATATATATATATATATATATATATATATATATATATATATATATATATATATATATAACAGAAGAGAGGAACTCTAAAAGCATGTTTAATATTTAAAAGGGTTGAATCAGAGTTGCTGTTTCTCACCTGATCGCCGTCTTCTCTTTGAAAGGAAGGGACAATCAGGTGCTAGAGAAAAACATATTAGAATGAAATTAGCAATTACACCCTGATGCATGAAGCGGAAATTATATTAATTTATAATAAATATTAACTAGGTGCAGTGCTGTTTCAGCAGTGATCAAAGTAACTTAAATTAGTTAACCTATAGACACTGGAGACATTCAGGAACAAATACAATAAACCATTAACTGTTTAGTGAATTTACCACTAAATCTCTCAAATATCTAAATCTGATGATTTTCTAATGCATGGTGTGTATTGACAGTGCCTTTCTTGATTATCTTTACAGAAAAAAAAGAAGATATTTTTATTAAAAATGAAGAAATTACTAATATACAAACATACTTGTTCTGGTGTTGGTTCCTCCTGCAGTGCTGGACTCAAACATCAGACCTGCATCAGTGAAAACCCCCATACTGTCCCTCCCACCTCCTGCTGTACAGCCGGTGTCATGCTTCTCTATGACGTCCCAGATCTACAGCAACAAGAGACCATTTATAAACCAGTCTCAAGTGTTCAGTGACTGTTGAGATGCTGATGAAGATCCTTCACCTGAGTCTGAGTGAGTCTCTTCTTGTTCACAGCCTTGTCAACCACCACCAGACCAACTTTAGCTCCAGGATCTCCAGTTATCTGCAGCTTGACCTCATCTCCTGTGCCATAAGTTTTCATCTTGTCCTTCACCTTAATCTGGAGCTGTTATTAAATGAGACACCGAGTCAGACCTCGAAACATCATCTATATTTTGTGATGGTTCACTTACCGTTCCCATGCACGTGTCCTTCACATTGACCCAGACTGAATCAGACACCACCTCAGACGAGCCCACATGGTAATAAGCCACAAAGCGGAAGGACGGAACCATGTCTTTGGTTACAGGCAGAGACAGAGCCACTAGAGATTGTCCCCTTTGCTTAAACCTGTCTGCTTTTACAATCTGACCTTTACTCAGGATCTGAAAATGAGACAAATGAGAAAATAAAGATATTAATTTACTCATAAGAATCAATTTTAAACAAAAGCAATACACAAGTTTTACTTAAATCAATAACTTCTCTGCTTGAATGATGACATGACTGTCACTCACCATGTATGTGTAGTCTTGATCTTTGACTTCTGGACTTTGTACAGTGTACAGATAGACTCTCACTGAATCACCGATCTGAAGCTCTGCAGCATCAATGATGATGTGCAGGTAGTTTTTGGAGCCGTCTTTGGGCTTGTAGGCCTGAGCCGTCATCTTCCTCACTGCCTGCTGATCATCTCTTAATTGTGGATCTTTGGTCTTTGCCTGGAAAGAATAAATAAATAGTTTTCTGATGTGCTGTGAACAATATGCTCCAGTGCTTCTTCAACATCTGTTAACTGATCTATTGTCCACTAGTGAAACTGACTGAACACCAGTGCAGTTATGATGGCAGGTCTTACAGTGATCTCCAGTGCTGAAGATCCTCCCGGAGTGTTGACCATAACTTTCGCAATGCCATTGTCTCTTGTTTGACCTTTGACCCCTCCAGGATTGACCTCCACTTCCACATTCTCAGCAGGTGTTTGGTCAGGATTTGTTACATAGACCTTTTATAAAACCCAGACCCAAAATTTATGAAATTGTTCCACATTTTCTACAGCCATTCTTAACTTTCTAATTAACAGAGAACTTTAACTGTAAAACTGAAAAAAAAAAAAAAGAAAAAAAAAATAATATATATAATAAATAAATAAATAAAAAACCTTTGTCTGTGCTGTTTTTTAACTGTTTTTCTATGTAAACGACACTCGCATATCACTGCTTTTCAGCGTCTTGCACTTGAGTGCCATTTCCTTTTACAGAATAGAGTATAATGTGTAAATCAGCTACCGAGACAGTGAAGGGCATCCCGGGTTTGAAGAAGTGTGGTGTTTTTCTGAAGTGGATGGTGTACGGTAACGTCACAATCTGAATGCCTCTCCTTTCTGCTTCCACCATTTCACTGCCTGAAACACACGATTAGCTTCTCCTACAATCACACACGTGCAGGTAAACGTGTGCAGACAGATCTGTCCAGTCTTACCACTTTCTGTTAATAGACTGACTGAAACATAGATGGATCGTCCAACCAGCTGGTTAATGTTTGGAAAGGTCTTGGTGATCATCTGATTGGGCAGTTCTGCTGTACCCTCTCCTTTCATTATCTACTCATATATGAGAAACACAGCAACATCAGTCTACAAAAGGAGAAATGTGATTTTTGGTGTCTAAGGTGTTTATAGTCTCTCACCTGAACTTTTTGCAAAGATGCAGGAATACTTATTTTCTTCTCATCTTCCATCACACCAAACACCACAAACGCATTTCCATCCACCTTCTGTCCAAACAGGTACCTGTAAAAACACATCCAATATCTCCAGTAAAACTGAATGATGACGACTGTCCCTGATCTACATCCACTTCATTACATAGAAAAAGAGCAGCTTTATCATTTCTAAAAGTTATTTTTTTGTTAAGTCATACAGGTTTTAAACAATATGAGGTATTTTTATTTTTGAACTCTGACGCTGTTTGAGAAGTGTTTGTAGTTTGAGTGTTTGTGCAGATCGTGCAGATCGACTGGAAGTGACAGACACAACTGAAACTATGTTAATACTATCAGTAAAATAATTGTAGTAAATAGATAATTGTCTTTGTTCATTTGAAAGTTAAACTATCAGGACAAGAGTTGCACATATATAGTTCATTATTTTGTAGCTTACATACATATTTATTTTAATTGAGTGTGCTCACACATTAAACACTGATTTTAAATACAGTAAAAAATATGTTGTCTTACTTGGCTTCAATGTCGACTGTCAGAATCTCATCACGCACATAGAAGAATGACTTGCTGGGCTTTAATTTCACTTCAAATGTTGGAAGCACTAAAACCAAACCAGACAAAAGACATGCAAATATATCAATAAATACATTCTTTAACTTGTTATCATATGCTTACACAACAAGAGTTTGTAGACACAGGTCTTACCATATTCTTTGACCTCAAAGTCAGCAGTATACTTCTTCTGAGGAGTGTTTGAGAACAGTGTGACCACCTTCCAGATCCCAGGACTGAAAAAAAAAAACCAGAACATATCCAGAATCATACACACGTCTTCGTTCATGACATTAAAACGTGATAACAGACCATGAACAGCTAAGGATTTCCTGCTTCAGTAGTTTCAGTAGCTTCAGTCCTGATAGTGTTTTACACACCTGGCCATCTCAGGAATGGCATATTTGCCAGACTTCATGCCTTTCACTGGAAAAATCTTCTCTGATGAAACTGTGATGCCTTGTGGATTCTTCAGGAATACATAAATAATAATGAACAGCTGAAATGTTATGAGTGAGTGTGAGTGTGTGTGAAATAACAGTGTGTACCATGATTTCCACTGTGATTCCAAACTGACTGAGTGGTTCCAGGTTAGGCGTCAGAGAGAAAATCCTGTATTGGACTGCAATAGAGATGCTTTGTTTGAAAGTTTAATATATTACTATTTTTGTCTGTTAAATGTGATGAAATGACACCATAAATAGTTCACAACAATTTTTACTATGCATTATTATAACCCTCAAAGCTTAATAATCATCAAGAAATAATCTTAATCAGTAGATTTTTGGCCTGTTGTCAGCTCTGTGTTTACAACTTATCCTTGCTACTGTATGTGTAAATAAAAGCATTACTTAAATTATAAATTATTTTCATAATATTTAATGAAAAAGTAGTCATGTCCTTAGATTTTGCATCAATCCTGTTACCATCATTTATTTAGCTTATTAAAATTAGCATATCTCATATTCTAACATATAATATACAATTTATTATTATTATCTTTACTTAGCTTCAGACGATTTGACACACAATGCATTTTGTAGTCACTCAAAGACCTCTTTTTTTGTCTGAACAAATTTCAGTAAAAAAAAACAAAAAACAAAAAAACTTTTTAAAAAGCAAGGATGCCACTGACACTCCAGATGTGATTTTAATTGCTTTATGATGTCTCGCTGATGTAACAAATGTAAAGTTCTATTAACTCTATATCGGTCGTGTTTTCAACACTTAATGGTACCTGTGCTAGCAGGTGTGTAGATGGGTTTGTCTGTTTGGATAAATATATATCCAGACTGGAATGAAAGCAGGACCACTTTCTCCAGAGTGACGGATGGAAACTGAGCTTGTAGATACACATACTGCTTCTCCAGAGGATCATCAGAGAAGAAGTTCTGATCATCAGGAATCTAAATGACAGAAAATGAATTAGTCATCTGCCAAATTTGAAAAAAATGAAAGGCATTTTACAAACTAAGATGTCAAACTGTACATAATGCATCACACATACACCTACACAAGCAAAAAGTATGTCAAAGTGGCATCACCTTTATGTCTTTAAGGATTTGGAAATTGTTGGCTGCAGTCAGTCTCACGGATTGAGACAGTATCTCCCTGTCTTTTTTTGGGTGGTTCTTTACTATGATCTTCACGTTCAGGTCTCCTCCAGAGTAATCCTGAGCCTCCAAAAACACCTTCTCTGAGGAACCCACCCTCAGCAGATTAGGAGCCGACAGAATATACCTGAGGAGATCAAATCAGAGCGTTTGAGAACAGATCTGTGAGTGAATCCATGTACAAACAGTGTTTGATACTCACAGCGGGTCACATAGTGTGAGGAGCGGTGAGGAGAGCAGAACAACAGTCAGAAACAGCAGCTTCACCTCCATCCTGACTGTCTGTGTGTGTTTCTTCCTGTGAGCGTCTGTGAAGCTGCAGCAGCTCAGATTTATACCCACCTCCTCCACCCTCAGAGTCCAACCTGATCACTCTCTCTCTGTCTGTTTGCATTTGAGTTATAAATAAACAGACACTTCAGTTCACCAATCTACAGTCTAACAGTATAGCAAATTATACTTATGCTTGAAATAACAGTTTTCTATTTTTATAGATTTTATGAATCAAATATGAATTCAATATTTTGAATTCATGTAGCTCAAATTTCAAACTTATTCAGTGTCTAAGTAAAGCTGCTGTCATTGAGTTCAGTTTTGTGAATCAAACGGACATGAAGAACATGAAGAGTTCACAGCAGTCCAGTTCAGATTTCCTGTAAATGACCTGCAAAAACCGATTGTGTAAATTCAACCTTCGGTAAATTGGCAGCTGCTCTGTTGATCTTTTAAGGGTCGAAAGAATTAACAAACAGTATATATGGCCATGAAAATATGTTTCAACTCAATAACTGTGCTTTTATGTAAATGATGTTCAAATGAGTCCTCCATTGAAATGACAAATAGAAGGGCAATAAAGTGAAGAAACATCTGAATAATCTTTGTATCTATTTTATTGCCTGTTTATATTATATTACATTATATCGCATTATATTATATTATATATTTGTTTTGTATGTCATGTTTTAATTTATAAAATGGAAGTATTTTTTCTTTTTTCTTTTTAATAACTTTAATGGTACTGTATATGATAAACAGAGACAGAACACAGAACAGAGCTCTTGAGTGTAACTGCAGGAGTATATGTTTGGCATGAGCTCTGGAGGCAAAAACCATATATTTTTTATTTTATGGTGGATTAGGAGTGCCATTTAAATGAAAGGAAATTATATTTCATTTATTATCTTTCAATTTGTTATTGAAACAAACCAGTTTGACAAATAAATGTCATGTTTAAATTCATGTTTAAAATGGGGTTAAAACTATCTATGAATGGCCTCATAGACAGTAAAAGATTGCCTGCGAGCTTCTCCTCCTGTCTATACGGTAATTTATTTACTGTGGGACAGAGAGTCGCTGGTTATGACGCAATCGTTAGCCTATTTTTTCAAAAACTGCTTCTACGGGAACATAACGTAAGATACAAGGTAATGGAGCCTTTTATACATTTTCGTGTTTCTTTAGAAATAATTAATGGACAAATGGAGTCTTTAAACGCCTCAGATGTAAAGTTATTTATTGTCAAAATGACGCCAAAATGAATGGGAGTCAATGGAATGCTAACAGCAGGTGGGGGTCCGCTAGCCAATGGCGGCGCCCAGGGGTGCTTCAAAAAAATATGAAACCCTGCCCCCCTGGTTTAAAATCCACTGACAGGAAGTTGACAGTATTTATGGCACAGCTCTGCTGAAAAACATCTGCTGAAAAACAGCAAACTTACTCTCTGTAAGTTGTAGGGTGTTAAATGATTAGATTTTATATTTAAACATAAATAACCCTCTGTAAAACATATCCACCTGATTTTGCAGTGCAGTTTATCGGGTCCCGTCGGGTTCGGGCTGGTTCGGGCTTTTATATCATTTTACGTGGGCTCGGGCCGGGCCCGGGCTTGCGCTCCGGTTTGCGAGGTAAATGAGCATGTCATGTGATGTGTTTCGATTAGCACGTGAAACAGGCGAAAATGAATGCTGAGTAGGTGTAACAGAGGCTTGCCTCTGGCGATTACGTTTTGGTAGCACCAGCAACTAAAGCAAAGTCTGAGGTGTGGAAAAGTTTTGACCATGTTTATAATGAGAATAATGAGTGAATAATGACACAACATCAGTGAGCGCAGGACCGCGCTGAAGACATCTACAGTGGATTCATTAATTTTCCTCCACAAAAACATGCAGGCTTAGCCTAATCTCTGTGAGTAAAGGTTTTTCAAATGATAACTAAATATTCATTGAGTCTTAAATGCATAATGTGGACAGAGTATTTACGCTAATGTTGGCATTATTCTTTTATTAAATGTCAGCTGCTAGTTGCGAAGCAAATCCGGCGGAGACTTTATCTTAATTTTCGTTATTGCCAAAATACCATCTTAATTTAAAATGTATCTTAATTTAATTTGTTAAAAAAGACTAGTTTTTATTGGTGCGTTGGTCTATTTGTAGGCTAAATGAGCCTAGAGTGCTGAGATGTTAGGATGTTACAGATTACTTATTTTATTTCTTTATTCCAATTTCCAAGAGGCCTTGTCTACGTTAGTTATGAATACATTATCTTAAAACATGTATAAAGACTCATTCTTGACTCAAGGAAAAAAAAAACTATGTGCGTGCGTACATTTCAATGTCGTTGGTATGCCTTAATGATTAAAAACATGATTTTCCCATACTGTACATTATTGTAGCTCCTCTATGCCCAGTCGTCCTAAATCATGAACATTTGTGTGGTCCACAGTGTTTATTATTATTATAATTGTGACAAATAACTGGCTGCTGAGAGGATGAAAACAAAACATTTTGATCTAGCATTCAAATTGATGATTTGGTCTAAACTCAATGTCCAATGGATCTGCATGGTGCTACTGCCTGCTCTTGGCTTCATCGAGCTGCTACATGCCAGTCGTTATTAAGCAGGTCATTAGCAGAATCGTTTTTTCATCCAGCGATCATCTAAACAAATCTCAGATGTCGCAGGCTGTTTTGGAGAAGAGTTCACAGTAGTTGATGCCAGAAGAGAGGCTTCTGAATCAGTGTGTGCGCAGTCATGTGTCATTTGCATACAGTTTGGGCAGATGCATATTTTCTGCAAATTCTCGTCACGTGAGACCAGTGGATTGGCTGGTCTGTGCTGTCTCACATGCTGAAGCACCTACATGCAAATCTGATAACACAAAGTAGATTGTTTAAGATTGGAGAATGTTTCCACACAAACTCACTGGTTCAAACCGGTCAATTCATTTTGCTGGTCAAGTTATGGGTTGTGAGAACAGCAAAGAATCATGTGAGAGCTGCAAAGACAACTGCATCACTGAATGCACGTGTCACTGTCATCAACATCATCAAAGTGAAATGCTGGATGTGTGTGAGATTTGTGGAGTATGTACGGACAGTTTTCCTGGATGTTGTGATATTGTAGAAGTGTGTATGGAGTGTTGTTCAGACTGGTGAGTCGTGTTGTTTCTTTTGGCTACTGCTTTTTACAATCTGGTCTTTAATTTCTTTTTAAATATGATAATATAATTTATGCTTATTATAAAATAAAAAGCAAAATGCCTTACATATGGTCCTTTAACGAGTGACCTCTAACAATTTGTTTTCTGGTCCTCTTCTTAATCATTATGTTGAGTTTGCCTTTAAATATATCTTGCTAAATATATTTGAGAAGCAAAATTGTGTAAGATAATAAGAAATAGACTATATATATTATTTTTCAGTCAAAATAATAATTGCGTAAATACGTAGGCCTAAATATGTATATATATATATATATATATATATATATATATATATATATATATATATATATATATATATTTTTTTTTTTTTTTTTTTTTTTTTTTCAATGATTCACTATCAATAACCAATTCTGTTTTTGTCTCAAGTGTTTAATCTGTCCGAAGTAAATGGATTTCTGGAGATGAAGCAGTCAGGAGTGGAGAGCATCACCCAACATAAAGCCAATAACACTGCAATCTTATGTAATGATTGTTAAATATCACAAAGACAATTTTATATTGTGTGCTATGTTTGAATGTATTGAATGTTGAATGTATTATTCAATGTTTTAGTTATTCACAAATTTACTGAACTGATTGTAATCTGGAGATGATGAATTTTTCTCAGCCAGCACTGCAGCAGGTTAAAGCATTTACATGAACTTTAAAAGCCTGATTTCAGATCAGCTCAGTGGTGCTGGGAACTAATGCTCCAACACTCCACAGCCGACGGCAGTTTAACTGCACTGCACCTTAAGTTGACACATTTGACTAATTAATTAAGTTTTGTTTTTCAATGTTTTTCATTTTTCACATTTCTTTTTTTTAATAATTTGTAAAGCTTATTTTTTATATACATTATCAAATGAGGTTTCTGACTGTAAACATAATAAATATCTATATGTTAAAGCAGATCTTGCATGACGTCACTACACTAATATTAATCCTGGTTTCAGAACAACATTTGGAGTATGAGAAGGGTCTGCGGTGCACTTTAACTCTTTGTACGATCGAACTGATTTTGAATGATCAGTGCATGACCTTATCAACTGCTAAAATTAAATATGCTTTATTCATGCTCTGCTTTTGTCATATAACACAACTGACAAGTTTATTTTTCAACCACCAAATATTTATTTTTTATGTTTCAGCCATTTCATTTCCCCAAAAAACTAGAAACTGGACAAATGCGAACTTTCTACATGTAAAAACACCAGGGAAAGCAGGTTGTGGAGAAGATAAGATAGTAAATCTGTTATATTAATAGAATATAATATCATGAAAATTTGACATGGTTTTGTAAGTGCTATAATCAATCCCAGGTGCATCTACGACGTGATAAAGAACATCCCAGTAAAAAAAAAAAAAAAAAAAAAAAAAAATTGGTAAGCTTTTCTCTGCAAGCATGTAAAAAAAAAAAAAAAATCACTTAGATTTCGCTCACCCGTGACATAGAAAGGGGATCAATCTCTTGCTCATTTTGACATTTTTTTTTAGTCAGTCTTTATCTTGAGACAAAAATGTTTAGTATTTTGAATCTTTCATAGTTTTAGTCTAGTTTTACTCGACAAAAAGTCATTGCATTTTTGTCAACTTTAAGTCAAACTGCAGTAACTAACATTTTTATTTTATTTTTTTTTTTATGTAGTCTTCAAACAATAATAATCATTCATTCTTCTATCTTTAGACCAAATCAATACATTTTATGAGAAACTTGAATCAAGGATTGAATTTAGAAAAAACTTGAATAAATGCTGACAATTTACATGTTCGGGTGAAGTATCCCTTTAACAGTATAGTGAAAAGGGAGCAACTTCTAAAAACTGCTTATATAGTGCTGTATAGCGCAGCTTAAACAGTTTCTCAAATATAATTTATAATTTGTAAAAAAGCAGAATAAGACAAAAAGACAAATATGAAAGCGATACAAATTAAACTCATTTTTCAGATACAGGTAACATCTTTTGTTTTTTGGACTATCATTAATGGCACAGATAGGTACTTTATTAGGAATGCTGTCCCTTAGCCTGCACCCCGACGCCCTCATCCTCAAAGCCACTCAACTTGCACGTGTCAGTGTTTATGAATAGATTAAATGAAACGGGACTAATTTAATCTTGACAATCTATGTATCATTATAAAGATCTAAGCCTCAAGCATCGACGACAGATCGCTGTTTTTCGATGGATAGCTTATAAAGACTGTATTTGCTACATTTGTGTAAGCAGTACACATCAAAACATGAACATTAAAAACGCTGTACATTTATTTGTTGTTTATTTGAATAGGGACAGATACAAAACATAGATTATTACATAAAGAACAATCTGATGCATGTATCACAGTGTTTATAGCCATGGCAAATTCACAACACCTGTCCCTAGCAGACCCAGATCCGTCATAATAACGAGTCATAAACACATCCACAGCTGTAAATCCCGGTTTAGTTAGAAAGGTAAGGGTCCACTGAACAACATCTCATGAAGCACGTTTAGTCCAACGAAGCAATAATGTTGTAATATGGATCATAATTCCTTTGTTTACGTTTCATTTCTTCAGAGACTGAATTGTTTGCGTCCGTTATGGAATAACTCACGGTCGGAAACTGCTTCTTGGTAGTAAAAACACGGCATGGTTTTACAGCGTACAGTGTCACAAACAGAATGAGGCGATCCACCGGACAAAAAGAAGGAATGAAAAATAGGCGGAAGATAGTTTATGTGAATTTGGCACTCTCTCCTGAGAGCTGGTGATGCGCTCTGCGCACCTGTCAGCTGATGGAGGCGGAACTTACAGCGATCGTCCTTTTTCTTTCTTTCTTTTATTTTTAAACAGTTTTTATATATGTGAGAGTGTATTTTGGGTTGAATGTGAATGTATCTGCATGATTACCATCTGTTTGAGTGCAAATCAGCCCAAATCAGCTCTCTATTACTGTATGATCACGGCTATCGAAGTGAACGCGTCTATATTAATAGAGGGAATGGATTACAAGTCCATCTAAAAAAATTAGCATATTGTGATAAAGTTCATTATTTTCCATAATGTAATGATAAAAATTTAACTTTCATATATTTTAGATTCATTGCACACCAACTGAATATTTCAGGTCTTTTATTGTTTAAATACTGATGATTTTGGCATACACAGCAAAATCCCCAGTGTTAATTTAATACTCTTGAGTGTGGACTCATATAAACACTAAAGCAGTGTTAAAAGTAACACTGAAGCAGAGTTGAAGTTAATGAGATAATTAAGAAGTTAATTGAGTTATGATTGACCATTATTGAAGACACCTGATGTTAACAAGCAGAATCACCAAACGAGAAAATCACAATTTGTGTATCACCATTATAGTGGTCATTGTTTGATTTAGTTGGGATCTTGACCCTTCAGTTATTATCTTTAGATTTTATGTGGCTGTGGTGACTGAATTATATCATACAGACAGACCACAGCAAAGGCAATCATGTGTGCCGTTGATTGTGATTTGAGCTATTTGTTATAGAGTAACCTGAACGCCTTAGTTTAGATTTCTTTACTGCATTCATAAATTAAGTGAAAAGGAAGCAACTCAGCATTTCTGACATAGTATGACATGTTTTTAATAGTTAGTACTACATAACAAAGAAATCTTTTGTTTAGACACACAGACATCAGGAATCAGCGTGAGCATCACAACAACGGTGACCATCAAAAAAGCATGTTGTAGCCAATAAAAACTCATCCATGGCTCCCATCATGCATTGCGGCATGAATAAATTATGAGCTGAACTGTATTTTTAACTTTTTATTCTAACTATATGTTATTTTTGCTGTTTTTATGTTCATTTTGTATCTAGTTTTGTGATTTTCAGAGTTGGTCTGTTTATCTGAATATGTTGTTTGTCACCGTTGTTGAGATTCATACGTTGATTATTGTTATCTGTGTGTGCCTAAAATAAAAATTCTTAAAAAACAAAAAAATCAGAATCACTTGAAAGAGATACCTACAAAATGTATAGAAAATATAGATTTTTTTCATTGTGGAATCAAAGCTGTGACAATAATGGAAGTTCTACTCTGAGAACAGACTGTAAATGAGTTCAGTGATTCATGTCAAACAATGATTACATTAAAACATAATCATCAACACGCGATGATTTTTGCTCTTGGTTTGACAAACAAACTTTAAAAGTAAAAAGTTACAAGCCAAGATCCCAGCTAAAGCAAACATTGACCACTATAATGGTGACACACAAATTGTGATTTTCTCGTTTGGTGATTCTGCTTGTTAACATCAGGTGTCTTCAATAATGCTTAATCATAACTCAATTAACTTCTTAATTATCTCATTAACTTCAACTCCGCTTCAGTGTTACTTTTAACACTGCTTCAGTGTTTATATGAGTCCACACTCAGAGTGTTAAATTAACACTGGGGATTTTGCTGTGTACAGCTCATGAAAACCCAAAATTCCTATCTCAAAAAATTAGAATATTTCTTCCGACCAATAAAAGAAAAGTGTTTTTAATACAAAAAAAAGTCAACCTTCAAATAATGATGTTCAGTTATGCACTCAATACTTGGTCGGGAATCCTTTTGCAGAAATGACTGCTTCAATGCGGCGTGGCATGGAGGCAATCAGCCTGTGGCACTGCTGAGGTGTTATGGAGGCCCAGGATGCTTCGATAGCGGCCTTAAGCTCATCCAGAGTGTTGGGTCTTGCGTCTCTCAACTTTCTCTTCACAATATCCCACAGATTCTCTATGGGGTTCGGGTCAGGAGAGTTGGCAGGCCAATTGAGCACAGTAATAACATGGTCAGTAAACCATTTACCAGTGGTTTTGGCACTGTGAGCAGGTGCCAGGTCGTGCTGAAAAACGAAATCTTCATCTCCATAAAGCTTTTCAGCAGATGGAAGCATGAAGTGCTCCAAAATCTCCTGATAGCTAGCTGCATTGACCCTGCCCTTGATAAAATACAGTGGACCAACACCAGCAGCTGACATGGCACCCCAGACCATCACTGACTGTGGGTACTTGACACTGGACTTCAGGCATTTTGGCATTTCCTTCTCCCCAGTCTTCCTCCAGACCCTGGAAACCTTGATTTCCGAATGACATACAAAATTTGCTTTCATCCGAAAAAAGTCCTTTGGACCACTGAGCAACAGTCCAGAGCCAGGAATGCTTCACTGAAAACCCTAATAAGTTGACTGAACTAAATTTATTGAGTAAACTTGTTGCCTCAATTTAATTGAGTAAAGGAGTCTCCCAAAACTTACATATTTAAGTTTATTTAACTTGACGGTTTTGTAGACTACCTATATCCCTCAGAGGTTTAAATGTTGATACATGATTCATTTGAAGTCACCATTTTGGTGGAAAATGTTTGGTTTAGTTGGGATCTTGGTCCAGTTACTTCTTGTGTTAATTTGCCTCTTGCTGCTGTATTGGTGTATTTTAAAACGCTGTTTTTGTGGTGAAAAAAGGCAAATTTAAATGAGCTCATGTGTTATTAGATGTTTTTTGTTGATGAGAAAGTCATCACATAATACGTATTTGAGATCATAAAATAAGTTTTGTTTGATATTTTCAACAGGCACCAGGAGTAAAATACTTATTTTAAAGATGGACGAAATGAATGTGTTTGAAATAATTTGAGTAAAAGAATCAATCAAGTACTTACACACACAGACTTCTAGATGTAGCATATGCATCACAACAGTGGTGACAAACAAAATAGCTCCATAGCACAAACTCATCCTTATTTTCCAGCCTTTTTTGTTCTGATTGTCACCATTGATGTGATGCATATCCAAAATCTTGATGTCTGTTTGTGACGACATGATTGGTTTTCTAAAAGTAAGTACATTGTTTTATCTACAAAGTTTATATCCAGAGAAATATAAACATAGTTGCAGCAATACATTTTATTTTACTATAATTAGTCACCACTACAAGCAAGATATGTGTATGTTAGATCTCAACTCTCTTTGCCACAGTAACAGTGTTTTACAACACACAAGTTACAGCAGCAAGAGACAAGCTAACACCTGAGCTCTTTTAAACTTTGTCTTTCTTCGCCACAAAAACAACATTTTAAAATATACTGTTATAGCAGCAAGTGAACATAAGAAGTAGCTGGACCAAGATCCCAACTAAATCAAACATTTTCCACCACAATGGTGACTTCAAATGAATCAAATATCAACATTTAAATCTCTGTTAATTCTCAATAAGAGCTTCTCTAGATGTCTGACAGAAATAAAGTCACAGAACCTTGTAAGGAGGACAGAGGTGGAGAGTCCAGGGGTCAGAAAGTAAAAGTCCTGCCACATTTTTGCTCCAACCATGAACTCAGCAGCTGATTTCACCAGAGGAGGAAACAAGTCATTCCTTCCAAGTCACAAACTAGTCTCAACTCAAATCCCAAGTCCTCAAAGAGTTAAAGTCAATGAGATAATTAAGAGACTAATTAAATGATGATTGTGCATTGGTGATGAACACCTGCTGTTATTGTGCGTTACAGAGGATCAGATGCTGATGTTTTATTGGTTAAAATTATGCCACCATCATTGAGATCAGTGTTTGCTTCAGTTGGGCTCTTGACCTTTGGTTTCTTATGTTAGATATTTCTCTGTAAAAGTACA
Source organism: Carassius auratus (assembly GCF_003368295.1). Taxonomy (NCBI): domain Eukaryota; kingdom Metazoa; phylum Chordata; class Actinopteri; order Cypriniformes; family Cyprinidae; genus Carassius; species Carassius auratus. The sequence goes on from NC_039243.1 coordinate 7,106,549, forward strand.
TGTGCCGTTATAAAACAGTGCAATTTGTGCTTTGCAGAAAACCGTTACTAGCTCCTTTTACATGATGAAGTAATTATTAGGCATCAGCCTGTTTATTTCCAAAACAATTTTATGTATTTATTATTAACAAATGTTCAGTTTTTAAATAACCTACCTTGTGGAACCGTTGGTTTAATCACTATAATGAATACATTTCCTAATGTATGTAATAAATATACATTTTTTCGAAATCTTTTCCTAATAAGACGCACAGACATCATGACCCAGCATATGAATCTCAACAATGGTGACAATCAACAAAACACTTCAAGTTGAAGTGCATGCTGGGTAACACCATAGTAAAAACTCTGATTATGCACTGTAGCATGAATAATTATTGTAACCACTGTTGAGGATCATATGATAAGTGCTCATGTCTAAAATCCCGAGCCTGTACAATTTTTTCCCCCAATATTTAAGCATTACAATAATATTTGTTTAATAGGACTTTTTTGTAGTTCAGTAATTGCTGAACATAATTTAACAAACCAAAGAGACACCTTCATGAAGTTAATTAAAATGTTTTAGATAAAAAAAAGGGCAATTAAATTTTCTACTTCAAGCTTTTAATTCAGCAATGTGTTAATGTTAACTACGTAACACAACAGCAAGTGTTTAAAAGCAAATTACTTTGAATTATTAAAAGGGTCAAGAGCCCAACTAAAGCAAACACTGATCCCCATGATGGTGGATTCACCACGATTATGGTGACAAAGTTTTTTTTTTTTTTTTTTTTCAGTTGATTTCATCCAAGGCTGTGCTTAAAGTCAATTGTAGTTCTTGTGTTTCTCTTTTCTTCAGTGATGTTGATTGTTAACAGCAGGTGTTCATCTCTAATGCAGAATTATCATTTAATTAGTCACTTAATTATCTCATTGACTTTAACTCTTTGAGGACTTGGGATTTGACTCAAGACTTGTTTGTGACTTGAAAGGAATGACTTGATTCCTCCTCTGGTGAAATCAGCTGCTGGGTTCATGGGTGGAACAAAAATATGGCAGGACTTTTACTTTCTGACCCCTGGACTCTCCACCTCTGAAGGAGGATATGTGAACATCTATATCGGATGTACAGAAGACATAAAAAACATAAAAAAAGACGTCATAAAAACATTCTCTCCTCAGTGAATGTCTTTCCAATGTCTGCAAAGACATAAAAATACTTTTTTTTTTTACAGTGCAGCATAGGGTTTACTGTATTTTCATAAATATTGTGACAGTTTGTCAAAAGGTCAAAGTTTAAATATGCTGTTATTTGTTTTACTTCAGTGTGCTGTCAAAAATAAGAACATCATTTTCAGTTAAATTTACATGTTGAGTTAACTTAAATATATAAGTACACTTGAAATTAGTACCAAGTTAAGTGAACATAATTGTTTAAGTACATTAAATTAGCATCAAGTTTGGTGAACTGAGTGATTTAAGTACAATCTACAAAACCGTCAAGTTAAATAAACTTAAAAATGTAAGTTTTGGGAGACTCCATTACTCAATTAAATTGAGGCAACGAGTTTACTCAATCAATTTAGTTCAGTCAACTTATTAGCGTTTTCTACAAAACCGTCAAATTAAATAAACTTAAATATGTAAGTTTTGGGGGACTCCATTACTCAATTAAATTGAGGCAATGAGATTACTCAATCAATTTAGTTCATTCAACTTGTTAGGGTTTTCGATCTAACGAGTTAAGCAGTAACTTTAGCTGCCATGTTCTTTCGCTCAAAGGAAAACGATTGGGCCACTTCATCAAATACTTAAGTTGTCGTTTCAATAATCATCTCAAAATCACGTACCACAAAGATTTAAATTAACATATTTCACCAGTAGAAATCATGCAAAACAACTTTATGTCTACATAATTTTAGTCACCGAACATAGTACACAAAGAAAAACTTCCTCTTGAATTGTAGTTCAGCAACCAAACAGACTAAAAGGACGAATTTTGTAATCCACCAATCAGTGCTTTTGTTCTCTTGTTGCTAGGCAGAATTTCTCCCATGGCCAATCACATTAAAGGAAGAACAGAGTGACGTTGAGTTTTTCGAAAGGATTACTCATGATTTTGAGCTCACAACACTTGAAATCTTAAGTTTATGCATTTTGAAGGTAAATTAGTTAAATTAACTCATATTTTTAAGTGACAGGGCCAAAATGCAAAATTTTAAGTAATGTTTAGTCGACATTACTTGATTTTTTAAGTTAAGGCAACATTAGGGTTTACAGTGAGTGCTGCTTCTCTGTTCCCATTTCCTGCACACGCCTGTGCACGGTGGCTCTGGATGTTTCTACTCCAGACTCAGTCCACTGCTTCCTCAGGTCCCCCAAGGTCTGGAATCGGTCCTTCTCCACAATCTTCCTCAGGGTCCGGTCACCTCTTCTCGTTGTGCAGCGTTTTTTGCCACACTTTTTCCTTCCCACTGAGGTGCCTTGATACAGCACTCTGGGAACCGCCTCTTCATTCAGAAATTTCTTTCTGTGTTTTATCCTCTCGCTTGAGGGTGTCAATGATGGCCTTCTGGACAGCAGTCAAGTCGGCAGTCTTACCCATGATTGCGGTTTTGAGTAATGAACCAGGCTGGGAGATTTTAAAAGCCTCAGGAATCTTTTGCGGGTGTTTAGAGTTAATTAGTTGATTCAGATGATTAGGTTAATAGCTCGTTTAGAGAACCTTTTCATGATATGCTAATTTTTTGAGATAGGAATTTGGGGTTTTTATGAGCTGTATGCCAAAATCATCAGTATTAAAACAATAAAAGACCTGAAATATTTCAGTTGGTGTGCAATGAATCTAAAATATATGAAAGTTTAATTTTTATCATAACATAATGGAAAATAATGAACTTTATCACAATATGCAAATTTTTTGAGAAGGACCTGTATTTACTTTGGCACATTTGTGTTATTACCATCTGTATAAGTGGCCATCAGCACTTATTTGCATCGTAATTCATTGTAAAAGATGCATTCCTAGCAATCTCAGGATGTTCTGTAATTGGCAAACAAAGTAAAATCTTTTTTTTTTTTTATTCTTATTTTCTTACTCAAATTATTCTTATTGTATTTTTCTAGTGCTCAAATAAATCATTTATATGATGTCTAAGTTTTTGTCTAGTGTTTTAAAATTGAAAAAAACTATGAAGTGGTATGTTTACTGACTAAATAGTTTGTAGAAGCAATCAATACTATTGGGAAATATATTTTCTTATATTTGGGGGTTGGGGCGTGTAGACATAGTTTCATATAAATATTTGCAGGAGTCTAATTTTTCATTATATTTTATTCAGATTTGAAATAGAAACTCATGAGACATGTGGCTTTCAACCCATTACTTTTCTAGATTGCTCCAGGACTCATTTCATGTATTTTTATATATATAAAAAATATATATATATTTAAATAAATTTATGCATTTAGCAGACGCTTTTATCCAAAGCGACTTACAGTGCATTCAGGCTATCAATTTTTACATATCATGTGTTCCCAGGGAATCGAACCCCCTAACTTGCGCTTGCTTGCTAGCGCAGTGCTCTACCAGTTGAGGAACACTATTTAAGAGTGGTAAAAAAAATTCAAGGCACTTCAGGGTCTATAACTTTTAATATTTTTGAGCAAAATCAAATCTGGTTGATAAAAAGTGAAGCCCAAAGGGTCCTCTTTCTAAAGACACCACAATTATGTTTGTAACACACTGAAGTAGGAAACTATTACAATTATAAGTTAGGTAGAGCACTTTCAGCTGTGAGTCCCATAATGCGGGGTCAGGTTAACAGGTTTAAGGTGGAAGGTATGCATGGAATACTGATACACGTCCAGTTTTCACCTTTTTATACAGTCTATGGTTTTCACAAACTTGTTTTTGTTCACTTAATCCATAACCGACTGTGTTTACATGAGATGTTCTACATGATAGACATTTACACTAACTTAAAGTTAATCGACAACAAATTGTGACTCCTGGGAAAACGGGATGTCTGGTCACCTTATCCCTGCCCCTTTGGGTGCCGAGGCCATTGTTTCAGATCGCTAGTTTGGATTTTTGTATCAATCCACGCCATACTGAGACTAGATATGCAAACGCCCCTTATCCGATTGCAGTCCAATGACAGGGATACACATTTTGAAGGACAAGACAGTAGCCTAGAATTTATTTTGAATATCTGGTAGTCCTCAAATAACATTTAGTCCCATTTCGTCCTGTTAACAAAGAAACGGCATTCATCATAGTTTTTATCATCAGATATTATTTTTAGCTCGTCAATGTCTCGTCTTAGTCTCAGTAAAAATGTTAGTTAATAAATATTATTCATCTCTTCTTAGCTGACGAAATGAACACTTGATCAATCTGCATGTTTCACCCATGGCACTTCCATTGTGTTTTCGCAAGTGACAACAGTGACCCAGTTCAAACATCACAGTGAAAGTCTGAGCATGTAACTGTTCTGTCTTTGGCTGCACAGATGAGTCCCAGGCTCAGAGGAGACAACACAGCAGTGGACTGATTGATTTATTTACTCTATATTTCGCTGCTGTTTTTAAAGAAGAAACTGGCCCCTTTGCATAAGCCACATTATCAGGCAGTGAAAAATACATCACAGAACAAAGAAGACACACCGACAAGTCAAAGCAGGTATAAAACAAAGTTGAACTCTTTTTTTTTTTTTTTTTTTTTTTTAAGAATTAAAATAGTAATTACAGTATTGTGATGTGACAGATTGATGTAGCGCCTTAGTACAAGCGTGGATGAACATCAGAAAGTATGTTGTTCCAACTGTGCAAAGACATCACTACCCCATTTTCAAGTTCAACTCTGTTGACTTTAATCGGCTAAATCTCCTGACTACTTTGTTTGTCAGAAAAAATGGTGTATTCTGCATTATTGGTCAGATTGGCTGTCAATCAAACACCCAGAGGAGGCTAAATACAGAAAATAAGATTTTAAAATAGGAATTCAGGAACTGCATGAAAGACATCATAATGGATCGTGCATGAAGATGTTCAAGATTTATTATGGAATTATACCAGCATATTTTGGTGAAATTCATACATATCATCAAGAACAATTTATGTAGAGTGTGCAAAATATAATGTTACATTTCCTATAATAAAGAAATGGTTATTATACTATATTTATAAAGTACAACTATATCTGAGAAGGCTGTTCTGGAGGTCAGTGATGCCGATGTATCGCTCCCGGTGTTGTGGAGTTTGGCTTTCTTCTCTTGTAGGCCAGTATTCAACCCAGGTCTGCTCTCCAAAAACATACTGCAGACTAAAACATATAAATCAATTTTGGTAAGAATAATAATTAAAAAAAACAACACTAAGCTGTTTACACACTATAGATTTGGTTTTAGTCAGTCTAAAAAATGACTCATACAGCAATTCTATGTGAATGTCACACTATTCAATAGTCAAAAATTCAGACAGAGCTCTAGATAATATCACACATTTATTTTTATTTTTTTATCCGATGATATGTTGCATCGTAAATTTGTGGGTCCTTCTGTGAATAAGCAGAATCCTGTAGATCAGGGAGTACTGACACATACCTTCCTCCCAGCTCTGGCAGGTCAACAGATCTCCCCATGATGAGGTACGACTTGCCTTTCACCAATCCTAAAGATTCTCTGCAACCGGGACGAGCCAGGAATGGTCTCACTTTCCCCTCAGCATCCTCATCAGAGCCTACAGCACAGAACAGGACACAATTTCATCATGATGTCCCAAATGTCAGCCACATTTCAAGAGAGTTATAAACACATGCCATTCATTACACCTAAGTAAATGTGCTATCAGGACAGTTGTTTCACATTATAAAATGAGACTGTAGCAAGAACAGACATCCGCATTGAGAAGTGCTTGTGTGAGGGGGTTATGACAATAGACTGTATAAAAACATGGTCGTTGTGTTCATGACGTCAACCGTAGGTGAACTACGTTTTCTCCCAGATAATCGAAAAAGGGCAAAACGGCGAGAGCTTGTTGCAGAAAATACGCCCACCTAGCTTGACTGTGGTGACAGCACCGTCAATCAACCTGTCACTCAATGTGGCCACGCCCTTAATTATGCAGAACTTTAAGGCTTAATATAATATTATATATTATTATAATATATAATATTATAATAAATGGATGTTATAAACATTCATTCTGTCAACGAATATTCTAAATTTTAATATATATTCAAATACGTAAAAAAAAAAAAAAATTTCGAAGGTGAAAATTAATATTCGAATGAAAAAAATGTGGAAAAAATCGCTTGCGGTAGTAGAGGCGTGGTTGGCTACTTTGCCAGTGGACGCGCTAGCGCGCCTGAGGGTTGAGGGACAGGTCACAGGAGTCGCACTGTCTGGCACAGAATCACTGCTGACAGTTGATGCATCTTCATGGAAAATGGCAGCAATTGCAGAGCCCAACTCGACCGCAGCAGAGAAAGTGAGGTAAAATTGTTGACCCGCGAGATAAAGTTGTATGCAAGCTATTTAAGATCAAAGGTGGAGAGTCCAGGGGTCAGAAAGTAAAAGTCCTGCCACATTTTTGCTCCACCCATGAACTCAGCAGCTGATTTCACCAGAGGAGGAAACAAGTCAATCCTTCCAAGTCACAAACTAGTCTCAACTCAAATCCCAAGTCCTCAAAGAGTTAAAGTCAATGAGATAATTAAGAGACTAATTAAATGATGATTGTGCATTGGTGATGAACACCTGCTGTTATTGTGCGTTACAGAGGATCAGATGCTGATGTTTTATTGGTTAAAATTATGCCACCATCATAGAGATCAGTGTTTGCTTCAGTTGGGCTCTTGACCTTTGGTTTCTTATGTTAGATATTTCTCTGTAAAAGTACATGTGCTGTTATAAAACAGTGCAATCAGTGCTGTGCAGAAAACTGTTACTAGCTGGTTTTACATGATTAAGTAATCATTAGGCATCAGCCTGTTTCTTTCCAAAACAATTTTATGTATTTATTATTAACAAATGTTCAGTTTTTAAATAACCTACCTTGTGGAACCGTTGGTTTAATCACTATAACGAATACATTTCCTAATGTATGTAATAAATATACATTTCTGAAATCTTTTCCTAATAAGACGCACAGACATCATGACCCAGCATATGAATCTCAACAATGGTGACAATCAACAAAACGCTTCAAGCTGAAGTGCATGCTGGGTAACACAATAGTAAAAACTCCGATTATGCACTGTAGCATGAATAATTATTGTAACCACTGTTGAGGATCATATGATAAGTGCTCATGTCTAAAATCCAGAGGCTGTACAATTTTTTTTACACCAATATTTAAGCATTAAAATAATATTTGTTTAATAGGACTTTTTTTGTAGTTCAGAAATTGCTGAACATAATTTAACAAACCAAAGAGAGACACCTTCATAAAGTTAATTAAAATGTTTTAGATGAAAAAAGGGCAATTAAATGTTCTACTTCAAGCTTTTAATTCAGCAATGTGTTAATGTTTTCTACGTAACACAACCGCAAGTGTTTAAAAGCAAATTACTTTGAATTATTAAAAGGGCCAAGAGCCCAACTAAAGCAAACACTGATCTCCATGATGGTGGACTCACCACAATTATGGGGACAAAGTTTTTTTTTTTTTTTTCAGTTGATTTCATCCAAGGCTAACAGCAGGTGTTCATCACTAATACAGAATTATCATTTAATTAGTCACTTAATTATCTCATTGACTTTAACTCTTTGAGGACTTGGGATTTAACTTGAGACTTGTTTGTGACTTGAAAGGAATGACTTGATTCCTCCTCTGGTGAAATCAGCTGCTGGGTTCATGGGTGGAATAAACATATGGCAGGACTTTTACTTTCTGACCCCTGGACTCTCCACCTCTGTTTAAGATACAGTTAGCATACCATTCGACCACTAGCAACATGAGGTCACATCTCAAAAATGCGCACCCAAATGAGCATGGCATAATGTGTGGAACTCCAGCTAAACAGTCACGTCTTGACACTTAACATAACTTTGCATCGCCCGCCATAAACTCTTTGTCTGCAACACGACAAGAGGCCATAACGGATAAATTAATTTCATTCATTTGTAAGTACATGAGATCGATCAGTATCGCGGATTTGGGATATGACTTGAAGACTTGCTTGTGACTTGAAAGTCCCACCTCTGGATACTGTTTTTTAAACCAAATCTTTGCATAACATGGGGGGGGGGGGGATTCCAGGAGGCAGGATTAACTTACCATCAGAGGTGGAGAGTCCAGGGGTCAGAAAGTAAAAGTCCTGCCACATTTTTGCTCCACCCATGAACTCAGCAGCTGATTTCACCAGAGGAGGAAACAAGTCATTCCTTTCAAGTCACAAACTAGTCTCAACTCAAATCCCAAGTCCTCAAAGAGTTAAAGTCAATGAGATAATTAAGAGACTAATTAAATGATGATTGTGCATTGGTGATGAACACCTGCTGTTATTGTGCGTTACAGAGTATCAGATGCTGATGTTTTATTGGTTAAAATTATGCCACCATCATTGAGATCAGTGTTTGCTTCAGTTGGGCTCTTTACCTTTGGTTTCTTATGTTAAATATTTCTCTGTAAAAGTACATGTGCTGTTATAAAGCGATTTGTGCTTTGCAGAAAACGGTTACTAGCTCCTTTTACATGATGAAGTAATTATTAGGCATCAGCCTGTTTATTTCCAAAACAATTGTATGCATTTATTATTAACAAATGTTCAGTTTTTAAATAACCTACCTTGTGGAACCGTTGGTTTAATCACTATAATGAATACATTTCCTAATGTATGTAATAAATATACATTTTTTCCTAATAAGACGCACAGACATCATGACCCAGCATATGAATTTCAACAATGGTGACAATCAACAAAACACTTCAAGTTGAAGTGCATGCTGGGTAACACCATAGTAAAAACTCTGATTATGCACTGTAGCATGAATAATTATTGTAACCACTGTTGAGGATCATATGATAAGTGCTCATGTCTAAAATCCCGAGCCTGTACAATTTTTTCCCCCAATATTTAAGCATTACAATAATATTTGTTTAATAGGACTTTTTGTAGTTCAGTAATTGCTGAACATAATTTAACAAACCAAAGAGAGACACCTTCATGAAGTTAATTAAAATGTTTTAGATAAAAAAAGGGCAATTAAATTTTCTACTTCAAGCTTTTAATTCAGCAATGTGTTAATGTTTACTACGTAACACAACAGCAAGTGTTTAAAAGCAAATTACTTTGAATTATTAAAAGGCTCAAGAGCCCAACTAAAGCAAACACTGATCTCCATGATGGTGGATTCACAACGATTATGGTGACAAAGTTTTTTTTTTTTTTTTTTTTTTTTCTTCCAGTTGATTTCATCCAAGGCTGTGCTTAAAGTCAATTGTAGTTCTTGTGTTTCTCTTTTCTTCAGTGATGTTGATTGTTAACAGCAGGTGTTCATCTCTAATGCAGAATTATCATTTAATTAGTCACTTAATTATCTCATTGACTTTAACTCTTTGAGGACTTGGGATTTGACTCAAGACTTGTTTGTGACTTGAAAGGAATGACTTGATTCCTCCTCTGGTGAAATCAGCTGCTGGGTTCATGGGTGGAACAAAAATATGGCAGGACTTTTACTTTCTGACCCCTGGACTCTCCACCTCTGCTTACCATGAACTAAACCCTGAACTCTTGGTTGATTAACCCCAAACCTTACTTACTCGAGGTATGTGGTTCCAAAACAACATACATATATATGGTGCTGTAAAGCAGAGAGAAGATATTATCTGTCTGTATGTGATAAGCTAGTAATTTTGACCTGGTCTGATTACAGAAATATTAACATTTCTTTTATTTGAGTTTTGCATAATCAACCAAGCAGAACTACGAGATGTAAAACAATTATAGCTAGTGAATTTTAAGTCTATAAGTGAATACAAAAATTGAGCTCCACTACTCTGCAGACACACATAGACATTAAGAACCAGCATATGACTCTCAACAGTGGTGACAATCAACAAAATGTTGCATGCTGGGTAACACCATTGTAAAAACTCCCATAATGCACTGCAGTATGAAAAATTGTCACCACTGTTGAGGATCGTGTGATAAGTGTGCATGTCTTAAAGCCTGAACTGACAATTTCCTCTTTTTTTTGTCTTTCAACGTTGAAGCATTGCTGTGGTGTTCAGAAATCGCTGAGTGTCAGTCAACAATCCAAAGATAAAGACTACTTCATGATGTTTAATCATGAGTCATAAGCAAAATAGCAGAAGATTATCTGTTACTGCAAGGTTTGATTCAGCAACGCATACATAACTGTTGCGAAAACAATATTGCATTTTTTTTAATCAAATTCCTTTGAGTTAGTAAAAAGGGTCAAGAGACTACTTAAAGCAAACCTTGACCACAATTAGGGTGACATAGTGTTTTTTTTTGTTTTTGTTTTTTGTGTGTGTGTTGTTGTTGTTGTTGTTTTTCAGTTGTAGTTCTTGTGTTTCTCTTTACTTCTGTGATGTTGACTGTTACCAGCATATGTTCATCACTAATGTACAATCATCATTTAATAAGTCACTTAATTATCTCATTAACTTTAACCCTTTGAGGACTTGAGATATAACTTGAAGACTTGCTTGTGACATGAAAGTCCCACCTCTGGTTTAGTCTGATTCGTTTCTCATCCAACATGCGAGAAGTTGAGCTGAACGTCCCTTCACGGTCTCCGCTTGTGCAGGGACATGTACAGTACACTCGCGCAGGAAAGGGACTCTTATTTGTGCGTCAGTACAATAACGACTGTTCGCTTCCTGCTCATCAGCCGACAAAAGACCAAAAACCGGCCGATTGCCGATCGCGTATTTTAAGCAAAAACCGTCCAGTTCCGATTTATGGACGGTCAACCGGTGCATCCCTAATTTTATTAAGTAGATCATTAATTATGAAATACTTATATATATACTTATATATATATATACACACACACACAGACACACACATACATACATACACACATACAAAGAAAACAAGTAGATAGAATTGAAAAAGAATACAGAAAGCTAGTGTTGGAGGAAAAACAAGCAGTTAGAAAATTAATAAAGAGTGCCAGAGCGTGCCAATTATTTTTATGTTTATTTGTTTTCTTATATAAAAAAATGATCAAATATAATTAGAATAGACAGTGATAGAGTTCGAGGGTCAAATAAAGATAAAAGAGATGTGTTTTTAGATGTTTCTTGAAGATGCATGTAAAATATATTTTGCTTTGCAATATAACAATTTTAAAGGTAACAAAGTAATTAAAAAGGCAATGGTGGACATACTATAATAATGTTTTTAAAAGTATTTTACCTGACAATTACTGTATCAGTTTAATATATTACACACTTTCATTATAATGAATTTATAGAATTGAAAAGCTTTATTGCACAGCTGTACTTTGGAATTTAAGGTCTAGTAGCAATACACACAAACAGTTCTAGTGCACATGTAAACAAATATGCACAGAACTATGAAGTTACATATTTACATTATTTTACAGTTACACTGCAATCTGTACAAATAAAACAAATTAATGTATTCCTTGTGTTATGTCTAATCCTTAGCATCAGCTAATCTACTGCTTCATGCCGTTCTTCAGTTATCAATTACTGATGTTTTATCAGGGTTGAATTTACAATAAGCTCAGTAGGCCTAGTTATATTCAGCAACTATGTATTGATAGGAAAATAACTAATGACTTTAAGATAATTGCATATTTTTGTGCTTCAGTGATTTATATTCTTCCAAATTCTGCCAGCAGAATTTTTTTATTCTTAATTCTCACATAAAATAAATAAATTGTCTTTCTGATGAATCAGCATATATTCAGGGTTTCATCCCAATCTTTTTTTTATTTTATTTAATATTGAAATCTGAAAAATGAAATGAATTTACTTCAAACCTGCACTCACTTACTAGAAATAAACCAGAAATGATTCTAACAGTGTCAGAATTTTTTTTTTTCCCATTAGGGGCAAATTATTTTTTATTAACCATTTAAACAGAATGTCGTACTAGGCCTAAATACAAACCCGATTCCAAAAAAGTTGGGACACTGTACAAATTGTGAATAAAAACAGTATGCAATGATGTGGAAGTTTCAAATTTCAATATTTTATTCAGAATACAACATTGATGACATATTAAATGTTTTAACAGAGAAAAGGTAAAATTTTAAGGGAAAAATAAGTTGATTTTAAATATCATGGCATCAACACATCTCAAAACAGTTGGGACAAGGCCATGTTTACCACTGTGTGGCATCCCCTCTTCTTTTTATAACAGTCTGCAGACTGAGGAGACAAGCTGCTCAAGTTTAGGAATAGTAATGTTGTCCCATTCTTGTCTAATACAGGCTTCTAATTGCTCAACTGTCTTAGGTCTTCTTTGTCGCATCTTCCTCTTTATGATGCATCAAATGTTTTCTATGGGTGAAAGATCTGGGCCCGGTTTTTCAAAAGTAATCCAGTAGGATTTTGGATAATGGATTGGATCAAATCTTGAAAATGTGTTTTTCAAAAGAAAAAAACGGATTACATAATCGGATTAAATCACGTAATCCAATCTCGGTTGTGATCCGGATCAAACCTTTAGTTTGGTTTTTTTTAGAACTTTGTTGTAGGATTTTGATCACTTTGATCCAAAAAATCTGGATTAAACTGATCCCATCAGAAGGGTGGATTCAGCGTGGATTTCATGGCAGAAATGTAATGAAAACTTTAAAAATGTATCAAATAATACTATATTTGGATCATACAGTATCTTACAAGATATCCTATTTATTCATAAGGTTTTAATTTTATTTGTTCATCCGTCAGGCTACAGTGATTAGGTAGGCTTTAACGTATTCAGCCTTTCAGTATAGGCCTACAGCAAAGTAGAAAGAGTTTGGCCTCATAAAATAATCCCCCAAACAGCTGTCAAAATTGACCAAAAACAATACATTTTATTCTGTCACTAATTGATATATATGTTCATCAAAATCGAAAATATTTTTTTTACATTAAGTCTTTTTTTTTATTATTATTCAATACATCTATACTTGATACTTGTTATAAATATCCTCAATGTACAGTGTTTGTGTTGTAGGTCTCAGATGAGTGGACTGCTGGAAGAGGATGGGGTGGGGTTTTTCTTGTTTTTCGATTGTTTTTAATGTGTGGGTTTTCATTTCAAATAAAAAATAATTTATATTGACCCCACACTGGCTATTCTACTTGTTGCTCTTTACATATCTATAGTTCTACATTGTGATTTCCTATCCTGTTTGAGCACTGGTTATCCAGCACTGGTTATCCAGATTTGGTGATCCTGAAAAGTTCCTATCCGGATCCGATTGATCCAATCCGATGTTGCTTTAAAAAACTGGCTCCAAAAGTAAGCTAGATTACGTGATCACGTATCGCAAAAAAAAAGGATTACTAAATCCGGATCAATTTTATCCGGATTAAACCTTTTAAAAAACTGGGCCCTGGACTACAGGCTGGCCATTTCAGTACCCTGATCCTTCTTCTACGTAGCCATGATGTTGTGATTGATGCAGTATGTGGTCTGGCATTGTCATGTTGGAAAATGCAAGGTCTTCCCTGAAAGAGACAACGTCTGGATGGGAGCATATGTTGTTCTAGAACTTGGATATACCTTTCAGCATTGATGGTGCCTTTCCAGATGTGTAAGCTGCCCATGACACACACACTCATGCAACCCCATACCATCAGAGATGCAGGCTTCTGAACTGAGCGCTGATGACAACTTGGGTTGTCCTTGTCCTCTTTAGTCCGGATGACATGACATCCCAGTTTTTTAAAAAGAACTTTAAATTTTGATTCGTCTGACCACAGAACAGTTTTCCACTTTGCCACAGTCCATTTTAAATGAGCCTTGGTCCAGAGAAAACGCCTGCGCTTATGGATCATGTTTAGATATGGCTTCTTTTTTGACCTATAGAGTTTTAGCCGGCAACGGCGAATGGCAAGGTGGATTGTGTTCACTGACAATGTTTTCTGGAAGTATTCCTGAGCCCATGTTGTGATTTCCATTACAGTATCATTCCTGTATGTGATGCAGTGCCTTCTAAGGGCCCGAAGATCATGGGCATCCAGTATGGTTTTCCGGCCTTGACCCTTACGCAAAGAGATTGTTCCAGATTCTCTGAATCTTTGGATGATATTATGCACTGTAGATGATGATAACTTCAAACTCTTTGCAATTTTTCTCTGAGAAACTCCTTTCTGATATTGCTCTACTATTTTTCGCCGCAGCATTGGGGGAATTGGTGATCCTCTGTCCATCTTGACTTCTGAGATACACTGACACTCTGAGAGGCTCTTTTATACCCAATCATGTTCCCAATTGACCTAAGAAGTTGCAAACTGGTCCTCCAGCCGTTCCTTATATGTACATTTAATTTTCCAGCCTCTTATTGTTACCTGTCTCAAGTTTTTTGGAATGTGTAGCTCTCATGAAATCCAAAATGAGCCAATATTTGGCATGACATTTCAAAATGTCTCACTTTCAAGATTTTATATATCATCTATATTCTATTGTGAATAAATTATAAGTTTATGAGATTTGAAAATTATTCCATTCTTTTTTACTCACAATTTGTACACTGTCCCAACTTTTTTGGAATCGGGTTTGTATGTATGTCATCTTCAATGTTAAATTCTTAAATGATAATAATGTTAAATTAGAATACATGTAATATGACAGTAGGCTGTTACCAATTATTCAGTATTAACCAAGCCTTCAGAGATAGAAGCTGCGTCTGAAGCTGCTTTAGATTTAGGCCTGTTTACAGTTTAATGCTGATAAGATGGCTGTACATGCCTTTACATAGCAATCACAACTGTATAATGAAATGAGATTAATGTTTAATACAACATTTTTAACACAGAAATATGTAATGACAAAATGAAATTATAGGCCTACTTTATGATACTTATGAAAGTAATATCACCACTGGGTGTCGGTAAGTCACTGTGTTAATAAAGAAGCCTTTTATTCAATCTATTCGCCCTAGACAGAGGTGGGTAATCCAGGGGCCAAAGAGTAAAAGTCCTGCCATATTTTTGCTCCACCCATGAACTTTTACTCTTTGGGCCCTGGACTTCCCAAATCTGGTAAGAACCATGCGTAACCGTGCTATGACTTTGTCTCCGCCAAAAGAAAGAAACAGAAGAAACCGGACGTTCTTTTTGTACCTTAACCTTTAAAAGAAACGGTACATATATGTACCTTTTAATGTTTTGGAACATATATGTACCTCAAAAAGGTACATACATGTACCTTGAGGTCCAATAATAAGCCCTATGGGGTACGTTAGTGTAGATTGTACATTGGGGGACAGAAATTGACTCCTACTGTACCCCTATTTCTGACAGTGTATACCATTCAAAAGCTTAGAATCTGTACAAATTTTTCTTTCACTTTTATTTAGCACAGATGATTTAAATTGATCAACATCATAATGATAAATGTTTTTTGAGCAGCAAATAAGAATATCAGAATTATTTCTAAAGGATTGTGTGACTGAAGTAATGATGATAAAAAATATATATATTTGAAATCACAATAAATTACATTTTATAAATATATTCAAATAGAAAACAGTTATTTTAAATATCCTAGTAAAAATATTTAACAATATTACTGATTTTGCTGTTCTTTGGATCAAATACATGCAGGCAGTTGCAGCTGGTGCAGTTGGTGAAATTGGTGAACAGAAAAGACATTTTAAAAACATTAACAGTCAAAAGTTTTAGAACAGTAAGATTATTAGTTTATAGGCAACTTTAATTTTCCTCTCATTTCTACTGCTTTTAAGTGAAGTGAAGTGACATTCAGCCAAGTATGGTAACCCATACTCGGAATTTGTGCTCTGCATTTAACCCATCCGAAATGCGCACGCACGCACTCACGGAGCAGTGGGCAGCCATTTATGCTGCGGCGCCCGGGGAGCTGTTGGGGGTTCAATGCCTTGCTCAAGGGCACCTAAGTCGTGGTATTGAAGGTGGAGAGAGAACTGTACATGCACTCCCCCCACCCACAATTCCGTCCAGCCCGAGACTAGAACCCACAACCCTTCGATTGGGAGTCCAACCCTCTAACCATTAGGCCACGACTTCCCCGTAAATTCCCCGTAAATTCCCCGTAAATTCCCCGTTAATTGGCTTTGAACTCTATAACTGCTGGACAATAACCAAAAATGATTTGTTTATATAAACACTCCATCACATAATAAGGCAGAAAAGTTTCTATACTGTAATAAATGCTATGCCAATTAGCACTGCATGTTCATATACTTTATTTATTACCTGCTGGAGATGACTTGAAAAACACAAATAAACCATATATTGTCGCAATCGTACGCTTAATTTCTTCATGTTTCCAAACGTTTCTGTGAAAAAGCACGGGGGACGAATTTACTTGATATTAAAAGTGAGGGGGACACGTCCCCCTTGTCCCCTGCGTAATCTACGCCACTGCTCTACAGTATTCTAATGTTCCAGATATAATTGTTTGCGCTCTGCTCTAACACTGGGTTTTGTTATACACAAATCCGTTGCGAAATCTATTGGCGATGCCGGTGCCCTCTAATGACATTTCAATGAAAGCGGAACCTGCTCATTAAAGAAAATGTCTGGTGAAAGGGAACATTGGGTACATGATGTCAGGCAGTGGCCAAAACTTACTGATAAAGGTAATTTATTGACAAGATAATGTAATAATGTAAAAATATGTAATGTAATTAAGAAGTGTATTAATTGATGACAACAATAAAACCGAACACTGCCATTACTAGCTGTCTTGCTAATATGTTCACAAACTTCACAAGTTTCAAATAACTATTAGGCCATCCTTAAAAAATATTTTTTTCCCCTTTTAGTCCAACCGACTTGCCAATTGTAATTGCGTTAAGACCCACAGATTTGTTTTACTCTTCAAACAACTAATACAAATGCAATAAAATGTGAGACACATGCAATTGACACTTTTCACATGCTCTAACGCCACACAAAAATCGCGAAGCAAAGAGGACACGGAGACTGACAGACTAGAAAGAGCAGGTTACTTATAATAGAAAAAAAAAACTCAGCTCTCAGATTCTGTCAATTTTATTACGAAATTCAAACAATAAATACTCCTCCGCTCGACTAGGAACTCTATGTAATCCGTATGGAAACCTACCTTGTGGAACAAGGTTTTTAGATAAAAAGAGCAATTTAATTTGCTATTTCAAGCTTTTAATTCAGCAATGTGTTAATATTTACTATGTAACAGAACCTGCAAGTGTTTAAAAGCAAATTACTTTGTGTTATTAAAAGGGTCAAGAGCCCAAATAAAGCAAACACTGATCTCCATGATGGTGGCATCATTTTAACCAATAAATCATCCGATCCTCTGTCATTCTCAATAACAGCAGGTGTTCATCACTACTGCACAATCATAATTTAATTAGTCACTTAATTATCTCACTAACTTTAACTCTTTTAGGACTTGGGATTTGACTTGAGACATATTTGTGACTTAAAAGGAATAACTTGGTTCCTCCTCTGGTGAAATCAGCTGCTGAGTTTATGGGTGGAACAAAAATATGGCAGGAATTGTACTTTCTGACCCCTGGACTTTACACCTCTGTCTGTAATATATTTGCTTGTTTTACACTTGTTGGCCACCAGGTGGTATTGTGAGCAAATTAAGTTTCCAGAAATTAACTCTTTTGTGAACTACTTGGCTGAAAAGCTTAAAGCTTCATGAGGCTTCATATTCCACTTCCCTTCTGGAGAGCATATGTACTAAAACAAACTAAATAAAAATAACTTTTCGTACAGCTAACATCTGCTACAGCCGCCTACGGGACCAACACGCTACTTCTGCTACTTCCTTAGCAGCAAGGCACGCAGCAATGGCGGCGCTGCTTTACCTCCGTGTCTGGGAACGTGACGTCAGCAACGCAATGCATTCTGGGACTTGGGGAAACGGACGCTGCTGAATGTATTGGATTGTATTGGATTGATAATAGACTGTTTTGTTTGCTCTGTACAGCTAAAAAAAAAATAAGTTACAATGGTGAAAGCTTGTTGTGTAATTAACTGCCATACTCGCACTCAGGACCGGTATAGATTAATAATTTCGAATGGAGTGCGATTTTTTTTTTTTAGCTTTCCCGTCTGGAAAACAGCACCTTTATCTCAGGTCTCCGAGTTAGCAAAGCGGCTTCGCATGGCTTGGTTAGAAGCAGTAAGAAGGAAAACCATAAGCTTCAACAACAACCTGAAACATGTTAGTTTTTTCATTTTATTTGATTTAGGATTCGTTTTAAAATTTCAAGTTAGTTTTATTATTTAACATTCCAATTTCAGAAATAAATATGCAGCATTTCGTCTTTTGTCTAATAATAAAAGGACACATTTTAATTTATAATTTGTCATAAATCTCATTTTGTAAAAAATAAATAAATATACAAAATAAATTGTAAGAAAATTGTATGGTGTAATCTGTATTGTGAATTTTATCGCATTGTAAGTTTATTGAATAGTTACATCCCGATATGCTACTAGTTTTTGCTGATAATGCTGATTTGTCCACAGTAAAGTTCAGGCAATGTCTTTTTATTATTTTGATCTTGTTAAATTAATTTTGGGCTACCAAAACCTGAAGAATGCCTGCCTGAAGGGTTACCAGGGCGACCCCTGAAGTGTGTTTTCCAAAAACATTGTAAATAACGACATTGCTTGTGACCATGGGAAACGAGCCCTGTCAATTCTGACTCAGTGATTCTTTTGCAACTCTTTTTCACTGAAAGTTTAGTCCATTCATTAAATAAATCTATTGTATAACTTGGACAACTGTGGCAGTTTTTTTTGACTACTTTTATCATGTGTTTGGTGTGTCTGGATTCGCTTTGAAGCTTGGAATGCAGAATGAAACTGCACGAAATACCATTCATTTTACTAAAAAATGAATTTATATTGATTGGAAGATTGAAATGACATAAAACATTTTTGTTGTTCATAGAAATTCTGTGGAAAATGTATGTTCTTAAAAATAAAATGCAAAGAAAACACAATTCTTATGGCTGGTAGATGTCAGAAAGCATAAAAACAAGACATCAAGTTTTGTTCCTTTGTGTTACAAAGCTTAAGTATTTCAAAGTATTCTAAAGTATTTAGATTAAGTTACTAAACCTGAGTAATCTAACGAAATACCTTACTGATTACTTTTTAAAGCTTGTATTTTGTAATATGTGGATTTTAAAAGTAACCTTCCCAGCCCTGTATATATTTCATGAAGTTGTGTACTTACGTTATCCCAGAAGATCCCAAGGATTTATAAATCCAGAGAAATTCCAATTAATAATAATGGCTCTGGGCTCCGGTTTCCGCTTTTAGAATCTATGGCAACTCATGTGGACAAAAATGTTGTTGCACAGTTAAACTAAATCCATTAAGGCTGTAGTAAATAAACTGAAAACGAAAAGAAAAGTGATGTCTGCAGCATTAAATTTAGATCTGCTCAATGCTGCATCATGATTCGTTTTTATAGTCCTGCGTATTATAACCAATCACAAGATTCTGTTGAGCTTATGAAAGCAATGGCCATTTAGAAGAGTTCACATGAGTTATCACTGAAACGACTGAATTCTGCTCTCACACAAATCCTCTCATCATAAACAAGAAAGTGCAGATTTGAGTACACACTGAAAAAAGTAATAAGTAAATTTACTTAATTTTTATTTGGCAAGTTTTTGCACAAGCATTTTTCAAGTAAATTTAACACATTTGGAAATTAAGTAAATCTACTTAACTAAGTTAAGTAAAAAAAATAAAATAATAATAAGTACATTTTATTGAGTAAAATTTAATTAAATACTATTAAATTAATGCATTTAGCAGACACTTTTATCCAAAGCAACTTACAGTGCATTCAGGCTGACAATTTTCACCTATCATGTGTTCCCGGGGAATTGAACCCCAAACCTTGCACTTGCTAATGCAATGTTCTACCACTGAGCTAAAGGAACACTTCAAGATTTTCAGAAAAATAAGTGAAAATTTATCTTACTTACTTTTTTATTTTGGAAAAGTTTTTACACCAACAAAAAACCCGAAACAGATATTCTAGAAATTTCTAAATGTAAAATCATTTTTTTCAAAACAGTTTTATCAAATTAGGGTAAATAAGTCTCTCAATTCTGTCCCTTTAAACCAGTTTACAGCAAAGACAGCACAAATGACTGGATGCACATGATAAATATTCTGCAATTAAGAAAACAGACAAAAGAAATAGCACTGTAAAACCAGATAAGTAAACTTTACTCAAACCGTTTGAGTAAATAGATTGCCTTGATTTAAACCATGTAAGTTTTAAAACTTTGCATTTAAGTAATTAAGTGATTAACTAAGTGCTGATTGAGAATTAGTGATGAACAGCTGCTGCTAACAAACAGAATCACTGAAGAAAAGAGAAACACAAGAACTACTACAACTGACTTCAGACACAGCCTTAGATTAAATCAACTGAAATAAAATACATGAAATCTCTCAAGATCTGATTAAACAACCCCACAAACAGCATCAGCAGCTCCACTTATTAATAACCAGACTGACTTTATTTCTGTCCAACCTGATCTCATGGCAATTCGTACATTTTTCACAAGGTGGCTTATTGTTGCCAAATCGTACGTATTTTACGATTTGCACAATTCATATGAATTTGTACGAATGACCTACACCTAACCCCGCCCCTAAACCTAACCGTCACTGGGGTTTAGCCAAATCGTATAAAATCATACGAGTGAGGTCGTACAAATTCGTACGAATAAGCCACCTCGTAAAATACGTGCGAATTGAGATAGTGAGATAGCGTTGTTCTGTCAGACGTCTAGAGAAGATCTTATTGAGAATGAACTAAGGTTTAGATGTTGATTTATTGTTTCATTTGGAGTAACCATGTTAGAGATCAGTGTTTGCTTTAGTTGGGCTCTTGACCCTTGACTTCTGTCTTAGTCTTTTTTCTTGCTGTTATAACCGTGTGTTTCTAAAACACATTTGTTATAACTCAAAAGCCCAAAAGAAAAGCCATCAAGTGTTAACCTGTATCTAGGTGTAGGTTGTTATACTTTATATTGGTGATGAGAATCATCAATTATTGAACTGTATAGAGTCTAATCTCTGATGAAGTAGGTGATGTGTAATTAGTTGAAGTGATTCTAGTAAAAGTGACACTAAGAGCCAGTGATTCTGTGATAATCAATTAATATAAAAATGGCTTTTCAAAAAGTCACACACAGACAACAATAATCAGAATATGAACCTCAACAATGGTGACCATTAAAAAAATGCTGCAGAGCATGCTGGGAGCCATGGATGAGTTCTGCACTACAATAGTACCCAGAATGCATTGCAGCATGTTTTTTTTCGTCACCATTGTAGAGGTTCATATTCTGATTATTGATGTCTGTGTTTGACCAGCTACTGGCATAGAAGAAAAATGTATGTATACAAAATGTTTAGAATGTCATTTTTTTATTAACTGATCATCACCGAATCACTGGCTGTTAATATCACTTTTACTAGAATCACTTCAACTGATTACACAACATCTACTTCTCCAGAGATTAGACCCCATACAGATAAATGATTGATGATTATCATCACCAATATAAAGTATAACAACCTACACCTAGGTACAGGTTAACCCCTGATGATAATTTTTCTGGGCTTTTGAATTACAACAAATGTGTTTTAGAAACACACAGTTATAACAGCCAGAGAAAAGACGAAGACAGAAATGAAGGGTCAAGAGCCCAACTGAAGCAAACACTGATCTCTAACATGGTTATTTCGAATGAAACAAATCAACATCTAAACCTTAGTTCATTCTCAATAAGATCTTCTGTAGACGTCTGACAGAAATAAAGTCAGTCTGGTTATTAATAATTGGAGCTGGTGATGCTGTTTGTGGGGTTGTTTAATCAGATCTTGAGAGATTTCATGTATTTTATTTCAGTTGATTTCATCTAAGGCTGTGTCTGAAGTCAGTTGTAGTAGTTCTTGTGTTTCTCTTTTCTTCAGTGATTCTGTTTGTTAACAGCAGCTGTTCATCACTAATTCTCAATCAGCACTTAGTTAATCACTTAATTACTTAAATGCAAAGTTTTAAAACTTACATGGTTTAAATCAAGGCAATCTTTTTACTCAAACGGTTTGAGTAAAGTTTACTTATCAGGTTTTACACTTTTGTCTGTTTTCTTAATTGCAGAATATTTATCATGTGCATCCAGTCCTTCGTGCTGTCTTTGCTGTAAACTGGTTTAAAGGGACAGAAGTGAGAGACTTATTTACCCTCATTTGATAAAACTGTTTTGAAAAAAAATATTTTACACTTAGAAATTTCTAGAATATCTGTTTTGTTTTTTTTGTTAGTGTAAAAACTTTTCCAAAATAAAAAAGTAAGTAAGTGAAATTTTCACTTATTTTTCACGAGATCTTGAAGTGTTCCTGTAGCTCAGTGGCAGAATATTGCATTAGCAAGTGCAGGGTTGGGGGGTTCGATTCCCTGGGAACACATGATAGGTGAAAATTGTTAGACTGAATGCACTGTAAGTTGCTTTGGATAAAAGTGTCTGCTAAATGCATTAATTTAATATTATTTAATTAAATTTTACTCAATAAAATGTACTTATTATTATTATAATTTTTTTTACTTAACTTAGTTAAATAGATTTACTTAATTTCCAAATGTGTTAAATTTACTTAAAAAATGCTTTTGCAAAAACTTGCCAAATAAAAATTAATAAATTTACTTATTACTTTTTTCAGTGCAGTTGAGGTCAAAAGCTTACATACACTTTGCAGAATCTGCAAAATGTTAATTATTTTACCAAAATATGAGGGGTCTCATAAAATGCATGTTATTTTTTTATTTAATACTGACCTGAATAAGATATTTCACATAAAATATGTTAACATATATTCCACACACACACACACACACAAAATAATAGTAAAAATAATAACTGTCAGCTATATTCTTAAGATGGACACAGAATAATAATAAACTGTACCTTCTTTCAGCACCAGCTCCACCTTCATGTCATAGATGTCAGAGTGCTGTTTCAGATCCATCCCCACCACTGTGACTTTATAAACTGTCAAACAGTCGTGTTATATTGGTGTTATATCAGAGTTGAGACTAAACTGTCAAACAGTCGTGTTATATTGGTGTTATATCAGAGCTGTGAGACTGGACCTCAATGGCTGTGGAGGGAGAACGTGTGTTTACCATAATCCATGCCAGCTTCACAGGGTCTATCCGAACGCACCTCATCTCCGACATGATTCTTCTTCTGGTAACTGCAGTTCTCTGTGTTATGAGATGGTGATTTTTTTTTTTTTAAACACATTAATAACAAAACATTTTCCTCCATTCATAAAAAGTTAAAATAATAATAATAATAATAACAATAATATATATATATATATATATATATATATATATATATATATATATATATATATATATATATATATATATATATATATATATATATTAGTGGTGGGCATAGATTATTTTTTTTAATCTAGATTAATCTCACTGTGATCTTGAAATTAATCTAGATTAATCTAGATTAAAATGGCTCATTCAAATTCTGCCGAAGGCATTCAGAATATGTGTGTTACCCAAAAAAATTGACAAACAGTAAGTCTTTGAGAAGGGGTTTATCAAGCTAGGTGGTGCATTAGAAAAGGGACTCATCTCCTGTTTCCAAAATGCATCACAAAGTGGTTGAAAAAGCTGTAAACTAATTCCACATTGCACAAGGTGCAAACAATCTTATGCCTGTTTCACACCAATGTTTAAGTTTTTTTCAAGTTTGTAGGTGTCAAGATACAGAAACAATTAAATGTAAAATAGCACTGGATAGTCTTCAATGTAAAAATGAAATATATAATCAAACCTACATTTATTCAGACACTTTCAACATTTCTCACATTATTACAGTTTTGCTATATATATCAAAAATGATATCTGGTTGCTGAATAATTTTTGGTTTGACTGTAAAAACTACTTAGTAATGCAGTCAAGAGCAGTGAGTGATTTTCTTTCATTTTCTTGGATTAACATTACAGCAGACAGTAGCTAAATTAGGCGCGGCCACTTTAAGAGAGGATGAACGCATCCAATACACATCCCATTTTTTTACTCAACTGTTTACTTTCACTTAAGAAATAACTGACAGTTTTTTCGAGCATAATTTCCAAGGTGGATATTTTGACATATTTTGTATGTATTTGTCGGCACAAGAGCAAAAATAAGCAAATTCGATGTTCAAGTGTTTTGAGACGCCTTTCTCTGCGTGAGCCCTGAACACCAGAACACCGCGAGTACTGAGTTGGGCTCTTTCACATCTTTTTGTTTGTTCAAACTGCGATTTGTATTTGTTCGTTCAGGTGCAAGAGGAACTTCGAGGAGAACTTCGCAGAAGAGAGCTCGGTTCAGTGTCGCTGTCCGTGATACGCGTCTATCTCTCTCTCGTGTGCACCGCGTCTTGTGTTTGGATGCTTTAATGTTTAAATCAACAAGCGGTAAGGCTTAAAACACGTGAAAAAGATAAGCTTTCGTGACGATGCGCAGCAGTGGTCCGTCAACTGTCCTGAGCATCATTTAGGCTGACCTCAGCCAGTCGGTTATATAAAATATCAAGGTGAAAGTCATCATAGCTTGCTTAGTATAGACCCAGCTCCTAACCCAACTTTGAGAATAGATTAACGGCGATATTTTTCTTATTGCTCGATAAGAGTCTCACGTTAACGCAGCACGTTAATGCCGATAACGGCCCACCACTAATATATATATATATATATATATATATATATATATATATATATATATATAATAAATAAAATGACGCAGAACATTTAAACTACTTAAATGAAAAATATTTGCATCTTATGACAAGTTGTGAATGTCTTTTATAAAAATATCTGGTGAATAAAAAAAAATATAATTGTAATACCTTCTGCACACAGGCACAGGTCTCCTTTACACAGTTTGTATATCGCAGCATCTGTTCTTTTAGGGTGGTAGAACTTTGTACAGCGTGCATCTGAAACACACATGCATTTAATTAAACTACAACAGACTACAACAGCCTTCTAGTTCTGTGAAATCTTTCCAAAAAATCCCATCACAGCAGCATGTCACACACACCTTCAGCCTTAAACCAGAGCATTTGACCAACCAACGTTCTGCACTTTAAAAACAATCTGCTCTTGTGTTGTAGAAATCTGTTATACCAGAGCAACGTGTATTTATTTATTACTTGCCCTCCCCTTACGTCAGTGTATTGTTTTCATTTGTAAATCACTTTAAATGATCTTAAGAGTTCATGTAAGAAGATGGGAGAGTGTGTGTGCAGCTCACCTGGTGAGTAATATTCATATATTGTGACTGAAGCAGGCTGTAGCAGACCCACATTATACAGCTGGTGCATTCTGAAGGAAATTACTTCAACCTCTTTATGAGAAACCTAATAATACAGAAACCAATGCAAAATTATGATTACATGTCATATTTTACTCTGAAAACTGTCCATGTTAACAAATGCACAAGCCACTACTACTACTATTAAAAATAATAATAATAATCTAATAAAAAAATAAAACTATAGTTGCATTTACACTTAAAAAAAACTATTTTGTGTGTTGCATAGCTGACAGAAAACAAAATTTAAATTTGTTGCAACCAGGGTTGAACTGAGGGGGGGTGGCATTCCCCTTATTGAAAAAAAAAGACAACCATCATCCTCCTTCCCATCCCCTTTAGATTAATAATGTATTGTGTATAACGTTAAAGTAACAAATAAGAAATATAAAAATTTTCTACTTATAGTAATTATAATTTATGCATAATAATTCATGCACAAGCTCCCCCGATATAACATTATTGTGCTGCATGTGTGAAGGACGGAGAGATGACATTATTGAGTGTGTCACTCACTTTGCAAAAACAAACAAGTGTCTAAAACCATTCACTGCTTGATGAAGCCCATTAGAATGTAGTTAGAATGCCTTTTTATTTAAAGTAAGGAAAGAAATTACTCTCCTGATCATCAGCTCGTGTAACAATCTCAAATGTGCTATTAATTTTATACAGTAGTGCAGAGCAACACCGTGGTG
This sequence comes from Carassius auratus, assembly GCF_003368295.1. Classification (NCBI taxonomy): domain Eukaryota; kingdom Metazoa; phylum Chordata; class Actinopteri; order Cypriniformes; family Cyprinidae; genus Carassius; species Carassius auratus. The sequence continues at coordinate 7,132,801 of NC_039243.1, forward strand.
TTTCAATCCTGAATGAATTTGTTTTTGAATAAATCAAGTGAGCCAGTGAATCAACAGTCCATTCATAAACATAGTCACTTGTTTAGGTTTTAATTGAATCAGCCATTTTGAACAAATAATTTGATTTGAATGATTCAGTTTATCAATGATTCAGTGAATCATTTATTAAACAGGGAGTTAGCTGCCACCTACTTGTCCATGACAAGCCTAAATCAGCCAAGATGCCAGCACAAAAAAAAAAAAAAAAACTTCAGCAAAATATCATTTAATTATCATTATCAACAAAAATCCCTTCCATTTCACAGTCCAAAAAGAAAACAGCTTATAAACCATAGTTCATTTAATAAAGCTTAATTTAAATTCAAATTAAAATGTGTTTAAACATAAGACAAATTTTGTAACCATTGTGTAAAGTTATCTTTGGGACCCCTGCCCCACCAAAGAAATACTTGACCACACCATCTCCCCTGATTTTCATTTATAATTAAAAGAAGAAAACAATTACAGTTCGACCACTAGTTGCAGCCATAGGCTATATGTATGCACTTTCTCTTGTGATTATAATATTATGTGAAATATGACTATATGTTGTCCAAAATGTACTTAAAGGTGAACATGCAGTGACATGGAACTTTATGGATGTGCAGTTATTGGATATTAATGAAGCACTTTGTCAGCCAATCAGAATGAAGAACTCAACAATATTTCATAGAAATATAAAACAATATCACGTTTCCTGATCAAAAGAAAACAAGATTGACTCTGTTTACGAAATCATCAGACAACAGTTTGTGATACCTTATCTAAGTAGAGGATGAGGGATCCTCGCTCTGACAGAACTTCATTCATTTCATATTTCTGAATGTATCTCTCCTTCCCTGAAGACAACTGAGGACAAGAACATAAGAAAACAAAAACCTCAATACATGACATGATCAGGATGCTTTATGTCCTAGTGTTAGTTTTCTCTACTATAAACAGAAACATCACTGCATCAGTTTGTCATCACAATACCTGTTTAAGATCATGTTCTTCAACTTCAAATCCAGTCGGTAAACCAATGTCCAGAATAGTCATGGTGGCATCGGTTTTATCACTTTTGTAGCTGTGAAGATGGAGATCAAGAGCAGATTTTAATAACAGGTTTTGTAGTTTTGCTCCATCTTCTGTTTTCACACTAGAGCTTTTTGAGTCTGTTTGACCTCAGAATTATTATATTGTAGTAGGATTTTTTAGGATTTTTTTTCACATACATGAAATCCATAGTGAGCTTGTAACTTGCAATGGCTCCTTGTTTTGCTTTAAAAAAAAACAATTGGTAATTAAAATAAAAAAGCAGCACATAATTAAATGTTATGGAGGTTTTATTTTAGCTCTGGATGTATGGAAAGTGCCACATAAAGAGCATGAACTCAATCTTACTTTCATTTTCTTTCTCCAATTTAACAGTCAGATTAAAGAAAGTACAGTCAGATTTCTTCTCAACAGGTCTGGCATAGTACATCGTCAGAACCTGAAAACAGCAGCACGTCTCAGATTAGATGTTACACACTTTAATCTTGCTGTTGACTGTATAAGCGCTCATGAACGCTCACTGAGAGAGTGGCTTTTCCAGTTCCTTTAGCAGTTACATTGAAGTCCTTGTTTATCTCCACCTGTCGAGTGAATGCAGATATACTCAAGTCATCAGAATAATCAAATCCATGATATAATAGAGATACCTGAAGATATCACTGACCAAACACTCTTGATGTAGAGATTAAAAATTATGACTCCCATAATTATTTATTTAATATCAAACCACAAAAACTTTCAACTGACGTGAGCAGCAAACAGTTTGAATCTAGTAGATGAGTTATTCCTCACATTGTGTGACCATGTAAGATGTGCATTCTCTCTTTTGATAGTATATCTGACAGGTTTGCTGCTTCCTTCTACAGACAGCTCCACTTCCATATTGAAGTTTTGTCGGTCCTTCACCTGCGTGCGATACTCTGCCACGGCCTGAAACACCATGATGGTCGCCTAGAAAAGACAGAAAAGTATTTAAATCCTGTCCTGCACTTGTTCTGCTGTCTATCAGTCAAATGATGAGGTGTTCATGTACCTGTGTGGTGCCAGATCCTCCATAGTGAGACTGTTGTCTGTTCAGCCAGTGCACTGCTTCTCCTGCTTTATCAAAGTCTTTTGCCTTCACAAGCGCCAGCACAGCATAAGCCGTGGCCTCTAGTGAGTGATGATGCTGTCCAGGGACAGTCCAGGACCGACCGGCTGTTTCAAACACAACACAGCAATAGAAACAGGATTGTCTCAAGCAGCTGTCATTACACCACAAAACATCTGTAATTCTCCTATTATTGACACTTGGGTCAGAGTGAGCACTGTTAAAAAGTACATCTCTTTTTGATGCCTTGTTGACTTGACTGACCTTCTCCTTGTGAGGAGTGTTTCATTAAAATGTCTTTATTGAGTTTGTCAGCATTGGCCATGGCGTACGACGTCATCGCAACAGCGTAAGGATTGGTCAGTTGTGGAAGTCGACCTTCTAAGAAGACAACAGCCTTCCTGATACTTTCATGCAGTCTCTATAACAGTGTGAAAATTAAATAAATAAATAATAAATAAATAATTTCTTAGATTTGCATCCTTCAACATTCAGCATAATCAACAGTTAAAATTCACTCAAAAATGAAAATTCTGTCATCATTAACTCACTCGTCGTTCTAAAGCTGTACGAAATGAAAAAAAATACATTTTGAAGAAAGTTTTAGATCCGCTGTATTTACTTGACCTCTCAGTGTCAACTGTCAATTCTAAGAATGTTACTTTCCTGTTTAAGGAAAATGATTTCTTACTCTACAATACTACTCTGTACAATACTACTCTAATCTGCATGATTAGGGACTTCAGTTATGAGCAAACAATGAACAACCTCAAGTGTGATGCATATAAGACTTTATTAACTACATTTACACTTAAACTAGTCTAACACACACACACACACACACACATATACAGTGGGCATAGGAAAAAGGGTTAAAGCTTCAGCAGTAAAGAGAGGAGAAAAAAAGACATGAAGCTATGGTACAATTTGATATTCAGCAGATCTACAGCCCGAAGGAAACATCAGTTTTTTTGTTCAAACACACCTTTGTAAAAGGTGCATATTATACTTAATGTATCAGCCAATAAGAATAAGTTTGAAAATTGCACATCTCGCCTGTTTGAAAAAGAGTCCTGATGCACTTTGGGGCTCCATTTGATCTCTGCTGAAGTGAGTTGATGAGAAAGACCAGTTTGAATCAGAAGATCTTGATGAATAGAAAGTCAAGGCTGATGGCCTGGCTCAAGTTTAGGGTGGGTTTTAAGGCTCTTAGCTCAGCATCTTCTCCTGGAATTCCTAAATCTAAAAGAACCGCCCTGATCTGGTGATCAGTGATCTATATAGGGTGACGTTGTCACACCCTCAGGATTCGAGTGAGCCAATGAGGTATTGTAGCTTTTGAAAGGGAAGTTTTACAATCTTTTGTCCTCAGGCATATATGTTTCACATCTGGTCTTTGATTGGATGTTGATAAAGAAACTATTAAAGATTCTGGTAACACAAATGCCTTCCACTGGTATCAACATATATAAATTAACATTTAGAACATTCAAAATGCAGCCGAAAGATACCGAATATGGCAGAGTTTATATCAATACATAAGTGATAGGGAATATGTTGGGTACATGTTCCTACATTTCTCGAGTGGTAATATCTAGAATGATATAGAATTAGGATGGACTGTATAGTACAAGGGTACATTTTTCTGTTTTAAAGTGAATTTAGAGTGAAAACTCTACATTCCTTTGAGTCTTATCGTGATGTGTGTCTTTGTTACCATGGTAACCAGAGGTAACCAGAGGCCTGTTCTGTCTTTTTTGAGGTCATAGTTGCATTTTGGGTGAAGGGTCCATAGACCCTTTGGTTAGATGAGGGGACGTTAGATATTATTAGTTAAATATAACAAATAGTTTTGTGTCTGATTGGTCCAAATGCTACAGATGTAATCTGTAATGTTAATGGTCTTTTACAGGAAGGATAAGCGCCATATTGGAGTTGGCTTACTATTTGAATGAAAACAATATTACAGAAATCTTTCAGATTTAGATTTCAGAATGAGCACATTCTTATTTGTAACACATATGTTGAGGATCTCGTCTGGAATAGGGAATATGAATATTAGTGGTGTAATGATTCGTCGATTTGGATCTATAAATTGATACAATGTCTGCTGATACCACACATAAAATATCGATATCGATATCGGTCATATAAATATAGGCAACTCATTTGGCACTGTCCACATTTTCACATAATCTTCGTGTAGGCATTACTGCTGATGGATGCATTCTCGTTCAAACTCATGTATCAGAACTCGATAATAGGACTGCTGACATAGGCAGAGTTTTTGGGGGACCAGACCAGAGCCAATTAATGCATGTCTAGTGCTTTGAAAAATAAAAAAAAATACAGAATTCATATTTTCTCATTTTATTTGTCCTAAATTATAATTTTTTTTGGATATAATGAGTAAGTTTAGATTTAATTATTTTTAATTACTATATTGAAAGAGAAGCTCATTTTTCGCGGACTTCAAAGTATCGCGGTAAGTTACGTGAGGGGACTCTCTTCTTGTTCTGTTCCTGCTTTAGTCTACATGCTAAATAAACAAAATTGACATTCATTGTTTTTTTAATAAACCCACTAGTAATGGGTTGTGTCTGCTGCAGCTTGCACTCACACTGCCAGTTGGCTCTGCTACACAGCAAAATCCCCAGTGTTAATTTAACACTTTTGAGTGTGGACTCATATAAACACTAAAGCAGTGTTAAAAGTAACACTGAAGCAGAGTTGAAGTTAATGAGATAATTAAGAAGTTAATTGAGTTATGATTAAGCATTATTGAAGACACCTGATGTTAACAAGCAGAATCACCAAACGAGAAAATCACAATTTGTGTATCACCATTATAGTGGTCAATGTTTGATTTAGTTGGGATCTTGACCCTTTAGTTATTATCTTTAGATTTTATGTGGCTGTGGTGACTGATTTATATCATACAGACGGACCACAGCAAAGGCAATCATGTGTGCCATTGATTGTGATTTGAGCTATTTGTTATAGAGTGACCTGAATGCCTGAGTTTAAGTTTCTTTACGGCATACGTAAATTAAGTGAAAAAGAAAAGTAAGCAACTCAGCATTTCTGACATAGTATGACATGTTTTTAATAGTTAGTACTACTTAAAAAATAAATCTTTTGTTTAGACACACAGACATCAGGAATCAGTGTGAGCATCACAACAACGGTGACCATCAAAAAAGCATGTTGTAGCCAATAAAAACTCATCCATGGCTCCCATCATGCATTGCGGCATGAATAAATTATGAGCTGAACTGTCTTTTTAACTTTTTATTCTAACTATATTTTACTTTTGCTGTTTTTATGTTCATTTTTAGTATCTAGTTTTGTGATTTTCAGAGTTGGTCTGTTTATCTGAATATGCTGTTTGTCACCATTGTTGAGATTCATATGCTGATTATTGTTATCTGTGTGTGCCTAAAATTAAAACTCTTTAATAATAAAAAAAAAAAAAAAAAATCAGAATCACTTACAAGAGATACCTGCAAAATGTATAGAAAATACAGATTTTTTCATTGTGGAACCAAAGCGGTGACAATCAAAAATGGAAGTTTTACTTTGAGAAAACACTGTAAATGAGTTCAGTGAATCATGTCAAGCAACAATTACATTAAAACATAATCATCAACACACAATGATTTTTGCTCTTGGTTTGACAAACAAACTTTAAAAGTAAAAAGTTACAAGCCAAGATCACAACTAAAGCAAACACTGACCACTATAATGGTGACACACAAATTGTGATTTTCTCGTTTGGTGATTCTGCTTGTTAACATCAGGTGTCTTCAATAATGCTTAATCATAACTCAATTAACTTCTTAATTATCTCATTAACTTCAAATCTTCTTCAGTGTTACTTTTAACACTGCTTCAGTGTTTATATGAGTCCACACTCAGAGTGTTAAATTAACACTGGGGAGTGTTAAATTAACACTGGGGATTTTGCTGTGTACGTCAGAAAGAAGTTCTGAGAAGGACAGAAACTGGCTCCGATCTGCAATGGCTCAGGACAGATTCTCAAATCTTTCCCTACTACAGTGGTTTTCAAAGTTGGGGCCGCCATGTGGCGCCAGGGGGGCCCCAGCAAGTTGGAAGAAAAAAGCAAAAAAAAAAAAAAATTATATTAATATTTTACAAATATTAAAAAAATATGTATTTTTTTTTATTATTAATATGAGTATTGTTATGAAATAACATTATAATAATTTGTCGATATCTGAACATTAAACTTTTAATGCTAATCTTTCTGATTGGCTGGTACAGGTAATCTGTCAGTGTAGCCTTGGTAACAACCGGCAGTGCTCAGCTATTCAGCTATTTATTTAATTAGCTGGCTAACTCTGTCAAACCTCTATCAAAATGGATAGATTTTTAAAAAGGAAAAAACCTGACGAGCCAGCAATCGAAACCTCAGAAAAAAAAAATCAGAAAACGAACTCCTGGCCGATTAAGACTCGTAGGTATAAGGCAGCATACATTAAGTATGGATTTACCTGCGTCACACACAAGAATGGACACGAGTGCCCCAAATGCATTCTCTGCTTCGAGATACTCTCCAACGAATGCTTAAAACCATCAAAACTTCAACGTCACCTGAACCAGAAGCATCCAGCAGAGGCCGAAAAACCAATTGACTTTTTTAAAAGAAAGGAAGAACATTTGAACAGGCAGTCAGCAACATTCGTGCGGCAAGCTACTGTCCCTGAGAGAGCATTGAGGGCATTGTTTTTGGCTTCCTTTCACATTGCGCGAGCTAAGAAGCCGCACACAATTGGAGAGGATTTGATACTACCAGCTACTAAAGACATTGTTTAAGAGCTACTGGGTGAGGATGCTGCCAAGAAAATTGACGCTGTACCACTCTCTGATAACACTGTGAGCAGACGTATTGGAGACATGGCTGAGGATGCGTCTGCTCAACTGTTGGACCAGGTGAGAGCTAGCGAATATTTTGCGCTGCAGCTAGATGAAAGTACAGATGTGGCAAATGCTGCCGAGTTGCTTGTGTACATAAGATTCATTTCCCAAGAAATGTACGTTGAGGAAATACTGTTTTGTAAAGCACTTGAAAGTAGAACCACCGGGAAAGAGATTTTTCAAGTGCTGGACGAATATATTAATTCAAATGGACTTGACTGGTCTCGGTGCGTGGGTGTGTGTTCTGACGGGGCCGCGGCTATGACTAGGAAGAACAGTAAGGTGTATGATTTGCGGAGGGAGGTTGCAGAGTTTCTCTTGTCTGAGAAACATCAGCTGGCTGGCCGTTTTACAAATGAAGCCTGGATTCTCAAACTTGCATATATGGCTGACATTTTTTGTCATCTGAATGTGCTTAACCAAGCATGCAAGGGCGTGACACATACATAGTGCATATGCAAGACAAAGTGCGTGCTTTTTCCCTGAGGATAAAGCTGTGGTCAAACAAGCTCAAGGAGGGAATTACAGAAATGTTCCCACTTTTAAACCAAGAGCTGCTGTCATCTGGTGGTGAGTTGGACACCATTTCTTCACTGATACAATCACACCTGGAGCACCTCCAGGGATTTTCAGAGAATATTTCCCTGACATTGACAGCACCCATCTAAACTGGGTAAGGAACCCATTTGCCCCTGATGTAGGCTCTTGTCTGGACTTAAAATCACAAGAGGAGGTGATTGAGATGACTTTGTCATGGGATTTAAAAATGAAATTTGAGACTCTTTCTCTCTCTAACTACTGGATGTATGTAAGAAAGGATTTTCCCATCCTAGCTGAGAGTGCTCTGAAATTCCTTCTTCCTTTTGCAACCACTTATTTGTGTGAGTCTGGTTTTTCAACTATAAAAGTACTTAAAACAAAACACAGAGCACGTCTAAATGTGGAGAGTGACATGCGTGTTGCACTGACAGACATAAAGCCCAGGCTGGACAAACTATGTAGAAGCCACCAGGCCCATCCGTCCCATTAATATCCTATCTCTATCTCAGTGTTGAATGTTGCAACCAGGCCAAGCACTCCCATTGACACACACACACACACGCACACACACACACACACACACACACACACACACACACACACTCTCTAAGATCTTTCTTTTTCCATTCACTGAATGACACACACAGATACAATGTTGAATGTTGAAATTACTGTTCCAGATTTTAAGATATTGAAATTACCATATATGATGATCTGACAACATCCACTCACCCCCCCCCCCACACACACTCTCTCTTTAAGATCTGTCTTTTTCCATTCACTGACTGACACACACAGATACAATGTCGAATGATGAAATTATTGTTCCAGATTTGAAGATATTGAAATTACCATATATGATGATCTGACATACAAATGTTGTTATTACAACACTAATAAATGTCAATGGATGTTCACCCAGATGTTTTATTTGTTTATTTATTTACATTTGCCGTAGTAGGTATTGTCGATGGGTTCAATAACACATCATGCAAAAGGGGGGCCTTGGCCAGAACCTAGTGGTATTATGGGGGCCTTGTCATGATAAAGTTTGGGAACCCCTGCCCTACTGCATATAGAGAACGAATTGACTGCAAATTTATCAGAAGAGAAGATAGTGGACATCTATGCAACTCGGAAAAAGAGGCGGCTTCTTCTGCATTAGGTAAGATATGTTTTTAATGCTTTTCTTTGTATAGCAGTCCTTGTTCATTGTAAACGTATTTTAAATGTAGATGGTATGATATATGAAATATGGTAGCCCATAAAAAAATCTGAGCTCGTGGTCTGCTCGTGGTCTGCTGGTAGGTGTCCCCCCACGCACAAAAGTGAAACTCCGCCTATGACTGCCGAAGGTTCAAGTGAGCATAAAAAATTCTCGGGATCGCAGAACAGTTGACCGCTGTATGAGAAAGTTTTAAGTGCACATATCTGAATCGCACGCAAACAGACAGCGGCATCATGTGAATACTTGAGCTCTCTTACGCTTTTTTTGTGCATGGATGAATAAATACAGACAAAATTACATCAAAATGCACGTTTTGGCGAATATCCTAGTATACACAGTCAGTTAGGCATATTTCTTAATGTAAACAGTTGAGAAAGAAAAGGCATCGTTCGTTCTTAAAGTGAAAGCAAAATAATAATAAATCTTATACTGTCAAAGAAAAATATAAAAGTGCTAACTGCTCCGGAATTTACAGTGAAGACTATGCAGTTACTTTACATTTGTCACATTTCTGTACCGTACCATAACATTTATTTTAAACTGAGCTGAAAAACCTGTTATTGAACTTGTGCATTTGTTGTGTTGTATTGCATTTATTTTACTGCTATTGCTTGTAATTTGGTTATCTGTAACCCACAGTAGCAGCCAGAATTGTTTTTCAATTATTTATTTATACAATGTGAAAATTTCAGATAAATGTTCATTTTATATATTTTAGATGCATTTGTGAGCAAATAAAAATGTAGATGGCTGTTTAACCCTCTGAGGGTATTTATGGGGCCTGGAGAAGTTTTGTCATGCCCTGACATTTGTGCTTTTTTTGCTTATAAACATCTAAATGGCTAAAGTCTATTATGGGCTATGATAATATGTGAGCAGCATGTATGTACAGTCATGCCCACAAATATTGGCACCCTTGGTAAATATGATCAAAAAAGGCTGTGGAAATTCATCTGCATTGTTAATCCTTTTGATTTTTTATTTAAAAAATTCACAAGAATGTATCCTTTCATTGGATAATAAGAATTTAAAACGGAGGGGAAATATCATTATGAAATTAATGTTTTTTCGCAAATACTCGTTGGACACAATTATTGGCACCCTTTTATTGAATTATTTTTTAAACCTCCATTTGCCAGTTTAACAGCTCAAAACTGTCTCCTATAATGCCTGATGAGGTTAGAGAACACCTGACAAGAGATCGGAGACCATTCCTTCATCCAGAATCACTCCAGACCCTTCAGATTCCCAGCTTCTCCTCTTCAGTTCACTCCTCTCATTTTCTGTAGGGTTCAGGTCAGAGGACTGGAATGGCTAAGCAGAAGCTTGGTTTTGAGCTCAGTGACCCATTTCGGTGTTGTTTTTGAGGTTTGTGTTTGGAATATTGTACGGTTGAATGATCCAAACATGGCCCATTATAAGATTTCTAACAGAGTCAGTCACTTTTTGATTTTTTATCTGTTGGTATTTAATAGAATCCATGATGCCATGTGTCTAAACAAGATGTCCAGGACCTCCAGCAGAAATATAGGCCCATAACATAAAAAATACAGCTGTATATTTCATTGTACACATGGGGTACTTTTTATCCCTGTTTTCACCAAACCCATCTTGAGTGTTTGCTGCTAAAAAGCTCATTTTTAGTTTCATCTGATCATAGAAGCCAGTCCCATTTGAAGTTCCAGTCGTGTCTGATAACTGAATATGCTTTAGTTTGTTTTTGGATGAGCTAGGAGAATTTTTCTTGAAACCCTCCCAAACAACATGTGTTGATGTAGGTTCTGTTTGACAATTTTTTTTTTTAAGTTTTCTGAACCAGAAACTCAACTATTTTCTGCAATTCTCCAGCTGTGATCCTTAGAGAGTGTTTAGCCACTCAAACTGACCTCCTCACCGCACATTAGGACGATATAGACACATGTCCTCTTTCAGGCAGTTTTCTAACATTTTCTGTTGATTGGAAATTCTTAATTATTGTCCTGATGGTGGAAATGGGAATTGTCACTGCTCTAGCTCTTTTCTTAAAGCCACTTCACCAATTTGTGAAGCTCAATCATCTTTTGCTGCACATCAGAAATATATCCTTTGGTTTTTCTGATTGTGATGGATGATTAAGGGCATTTGGGCTTTGTTTTCCCTCCACTTTATATTTCTGTGAAACAGGAAGCAATGGCTGGATAATTTCATGTTTATAATCATGCTGGAGTGCTCAAAATTGTGAATATGAATGGGAATACACTTCAGAGATATTTTACTCATAAGAATTTTTAGGGGTGCCAATAATTGTGTCCAACGAGTATTTGAGAAAAACATTAATTTCATAATGATATGTCCCCTCCGTTTTAAATTCTTATTATCCAATGAAAGGATACATTCTTGTGAATTTTTTAAATAAAAGATCAAAAGGATTAACAATGCAGATGGATTTTCACAGCCTTTTTTGATCATATTTATCAAGGGTTGCCAATATTTGTGGGAATGACTGTACATGATTATTTGAGAAAACAATTTGAGAAAAATTTAAGAAAATTTGAGAGAACAATGTTTATGCATGGTTAGTGAAAAACTAAAAATGTTAAATCACTTGAATAAGGCCATAAAACACATACAGAACATTGGTTCCCGGGACTTTTGAGAACTGGATCTTGTAGCCTAGAATTTGTTTTTTTTTTTAATTATGTGAAAATCATCTTGTTTACTCACTCACAGAAAACAATATATTGATACAAATTTTAACTTTTTGTTTAGAAAGGGTTTATGCGAGAGGGCGTGAATTATCGTGCATTATGTTGTGATTTACACCTGAGAAGACAAATGTCTGCATAATGAGCTGCATAATGAGCCTTTCAGTCATCTGTGTCACTGAGAGGGAGGAGTTTAGGAGTCTAGATTAATCTAGATTAAAATGGCTCATTCGAATTCTGCCGAAGGCATACAGAATATGTGTGTTACCCAAATAAAATTGACAAACAGTAAGTCTTTGAGAAGGGGTTTATCAAGCTAGATGGTGCATTAGAAAAGGGGTTCATCTCCTGTTTGCAAAATGCATCACAAAGTGGTTGACAAAGCTGTAAACTAATTCCACATTGCACAAGGTGCAAACAACCTTACGCCTGTTTCACACCACTGTTTAAGTTTTTTTCAAGTTTGTAGGTGTCAAGGTACAGAAACCAAGTAAAATATTAAATGTAAAATAGCACTGCTTCATAGTCTTCAATGTAAAAATGAAATATACAATCAAACCTGCATTTATTCAGACACCTTCAACATTTCTCACATTATTACAGTTTTGGTATATATATTTGGTTTGACTGTTAAAACTAATTTAATTCAGTAATTCAGTCAAGAGCAGTGAGTGATTTTCTTTCATTTTCTTGGATTAACATTACAGCAGACAGTAGCTAAATTAGGCGCAGTCACTTTAAGAGACGATGAACACATCCCATTTATTTCCTCAACTGTTTACTTTCACTTAAGAAATAACTGACAGTTTTTTCAAGCATAATTTCCAAGGTGGATATTTTGATATATTCTGTATGTATTTGTCGGCACAAGAGAAAAAAAAAACAAATTCGATGTTCAAGTGTTTTGAGACGCCTTTCTCTGCGTGAGCCCTGAACACCAGAACACCGCGAGTACTGAGTTGGGCTCTTTCACATCTTTTTGTTTGTTCAAACTGCGATTTGTATTTGTTCGTTCAGGTGCAGGAGGGACTTCGAGGAGAACTTTGCAGAAGAGAGCTCGGTTCAGTGTCACTGTCTGTGATACGCGGCTCTCTCTCTCTCTCTGAAACAGTCGAGCAACATAGAAGGACAGCAGCTTGTGAGTGTTTTGTCTTGTTTTCTCATCAGACTAGTGTGTGATCATCATTGCTAGGAAAGTTTTAGGGTTTAAATTGTGTGTCTTACCCTGGTTAATACGTGCTGAAAGTGGCGCTTGGTTTTGCATTTGCCTATCGCGGGACTGCCTGGTTTCGATCTGCTAAATAGCGAGGCGTGGCCAAAGCCAGTGAAAGTACTTAATTAGCTGTTTGGAAAGCACTTGTCAGAAGAAACAGTCGAGCAACATAGAAGGACAGCAGCTTGTGAGTGTTTTGTCTTGTTTTCTCATCAGACTAGTGTGTGATCATCATTGCTAGGAAAGTTTTAGGGTTTAAATTGTGTGTCTTACCCTGGTTAATACGTGCTGAAAGTGGCGCTTGGTTTTGCATTTGCCTATCGCGGGACTGCCTGGTTTCGATCTGCTAAATAGCGAGGCGTGGCCAAAGCCAGTGAAAGTACTTAATTAGCTGTTTGGAAAGCACTTGTCAGAAGAAACAGTCGAGCAACATAGAAGGACAGCAGCTTGTGAGTGTTTTGTCTTGTTTTCTCATCAGACTAGTGTGTGATCATCATTGCTAGGAAAGTTTTAGGGTTTAAATTGTGTGTCTTACCCTGGTTAATACGTGCTGAAAGTGGCGCTTGGTTTTGCATTTGCCTATCGCGGGACTGCCTGGTTTCGATCTGCTAAATAGCGAGGCGTGTTCAGCTGACTTCAATCACAGGTAATCAGGCTAATACAAAGCCCTAGGTTTCACCGCGGCAGCGGTCGCGGCAACCCTCGTGTGATCCCTCCTCGTGTGAAGACCGACGAGTGTAAAGACAATCGACTCTACCTGCGCGACTCCACCGAGCAAGGACACCGACGGGGCACTTGAGTATTGCTTTTCTCTTTATTTACTTTTTGTATAGCCTCTCAAATATCTTACACTTGTAGTCACTATGTGCTTTCAGATCTCTACTATCACTACTAACACTCGGAGAGCACGCTATGTACGTCGCAGGAAGGCCTGTCTGACAAACCTACGCCATGTCCCTCTGACCTCTACTACTATGCTCTCTATTCCAGTTGGTCTCTGGAACTGCCAGTCTGCAGTTAACAAAGCAGACTTCATTTCCTCTATTGCTACCCATTCTGGTCTCAACCTCATGGCACTGACAGAGACTTGGATCAAACCTGAAGATACTGCCACCCCTGCAGCACTCTCTACTAATTTCACTTGTTCCCACACTCCTCGTACCACTGGGAGGGGTGGAGGTACGGGTCTCCTTATATCCAAAGAATGGAAATTTGAACTTCAGCCATCTACAGGTACTGGTTCATTTGAATCACATGCCATTACTGTAACCCACCCTGTTAAAATTCACTTTGTGGTCATTTATCGTCCTCCAGGTCCACTGGGAAACTTCTTGGAGGAGTTGGATGTGCTGCTATCAAACTTTCCTGAAGATGGTACTCCTCTGGTACTGCTTGGTGACTTCAACATCCACTTAGATAAACCCCAGGCTGCTGACTTCAAAACTGTGCTCACCTCATTTGATCTCAAGCTAGTGTCCACTACAGCGACTCACAAATCGGGCAACCAACTTGACCTCATCTACACGCGCTGTTGCTCTGTGGACACCACTTCAGTTACTCCACTGCACACATCTGATCACTTCCTCATTACTGCTAACCTAGCACTTACTCCTGAAGTGGCACACACTCCAACGCAGGTCACCTTTCGACGGAACCTATGCTCACTCTCTCCATCTCACCTATCTGCTGTGGTTTCATCCTCTCTTCCACCATTCTCTCAGTTTTCTGCTCTGGACATTAACAGTGCTACGGACACTCTTTGCTCCACTTTAACATCTTGCTTGGACAACTTTTGCCCACTGTTGTCTAGACCAGCACGCACTGCCCCATCTGCCCCCTGGCTGTCCGAGGTTCTCCGAGAACATCGCTCTAAACTCAGGGCTGCAGAGAGGAAATGGCAGAAATCAAAAAACTCTATGGACCTCAGTGTGTATCAATCTCTCCTCTCTTCCTTCTCTGCAAATGTCTTCACAGCTAAAACATCCTACTACCACAACAAAATTAACAGCTGCTGTGATGCTCGGACACTCTTCAAGACTTTCTCTTCTCTTCTTAATCCGCCGCCTCCACCTCCTCCATCGACTCTTACAGCGGACGACTTTGCAGCTTTCTTCACAAATAAGACAAGATCCATCAGTGACCAATTCTCCACACCGCAGACTGAGGAAAACTTCACAATGACCGATGCACACTCTTTATCCTCCTTCTCCCCACTCTCAGAGATGGACGTCTCCAAAATTCTCATGTCCAATCATCCTACTACTTGTCCACTTGATCCTATCCCCACTCACCTCCTTCAAGCGATCTCTTCTTCAGTCATACCTTCACTTACTCACATTATCAACTCTTCTCTTCAATCTGGAACATTTCCCTTAGCATTCAAGCAGGCTCGGGTAAGCCCACTGCTCAAGAAACCATCTCTAAATCCAGCGCTTCTTGAAAACTACAGACCGGTATCCCTGCTTCCATTCATTGCAAAGACACTTGAGCGGGCTGTGTTCAACCAGCTTTCTATGTTCCTTGGACAGAACAACCTCCTGGACAGCAACCAATCTGGCTTCAAAAGTGGCCACTCAACTGAGACTGCTCTGCTCTCGGTTACTGAAGCCCTGCGACTAGCAAGAGCAGCTTCAAAATCCTCGGTACTCATCTTACTGGACCTGTCTGCTGCTTTTGACACTGTTAATCACAAGATTCTCCTGTCCACCCTCAGAAAGATGGGAATCTCTGGAACTGCTCTCCTGTGGGTTAAGTCCTACCTCTCTGACAGATCATTCAGTGTGTCTTGGAGGGGTGATGTTTCAAAGTCACACCACCTTGCTACTGGGGTTCCTCAAGGCTCAGTACTTGGACCACTTCTCTTCTCCATCTACATGACATCTTTAGGATCTGTCATTCAGAAGCATGGCTTTTCTTATCACTGCTATGCTGATGACACCCAACTCTACTTCTCATTCCAGCCTGATGACCCGACGGTAGCTGCTCGCATTTCAGCCTGTCTGAGTGACATTTCTAGCTGGATGAATGACCATCACCTTCAGCTTAACCTTACAAAGACTGAACTACTGGTGATTCCAGCTAACCAATTGATTCATCACAACTTCTCTATACAGCTAGGCTCGTCAACCATAACTCCTTCGAGGACAGCCAGAAACCTAGGAGTTGTGATGGATCATCAATTAAGCTTCACTGACCACATTGCTACAACGACCCGGTCCTGCAGGTTTGCCTTATACAACATTAGGAAGATTAGACCCTTCCTGTCAGAGCAAGCAACCCAACTTCTTGTCCAAGCTCTTGTTCTCTCTAGACTGGACTATTGTAATGCTCTCTTGGCGGGCCTTCCTGCATGTACTGTCAAGCCCCTGCAAATGATCCAGAATGCAGCAGCGAGGGTTGTCTTCAATGAGCCAAAAAAAGCTCATGTTACTCCTCTCCTCATCAGTTTACACTGGCTACCAGTAGCTGCTCGCATCAAATTCAAGGTACTGATGCTTGCCTACAAGACGACCACTGGCACGGCACCAACTTACCTAAACTCACTGGTTAAATCCTATGTGCCCTCAAGAAGTTTGCGTTCTGCAAGTGAACAACGCCTTGTGGTGCCATCCCAAAGAAATTCAAAATCACTCTCACGGACCTTTTCCTGGACTGTGCCCAGCTGGTGGAATGACCTCCCAATCTCAATTCGTACAGCTGAGTCTTTACTCATTTTCAAGAAACATCTAAAAACTCATCTTTTTCGCCTGCACTTAACCTACTAACACCAGTACTTTTCCTTTTCTTGTCTCTTTTTTCATTTAAAAAAAAAAAAAAAAAAAAAAAAAAAAAAAAAATTATATATACCTGGCTATGCGTTCTATACTAGACTAACTGAGACTTGTCATGACGCTTGTATTCTGTTGTTGTTCTCTTGTTGACCTGACTGCTTCTATTGTTCTCATTTGTAAGTCGCTTTGGATAAAAGCGTCTGCTAAATGATTAAATGTAATGTACCGAACAGAGCACGCGAGTAAACAGCTACTCTCTTCAGCTTTTCCGCGTCTTGTGTTTTGATGCTTTAATGTTTAAATCGACAAGCAGTAAGGCTTAAAAACATGTGAAAAAGATGAGCTTTATAAACAGCATTCTCTGTCCTACACCAACTACGCACACATTTCCTATCATGTAAGTCTATGAAAGACGATTGAACCAATCAGAGTAGGTATGGGGGGGGGGGGGGCTGCACGTGCCACTCCGCCCCAGGTGCAGCCCTGCCTCGATCTGCAGGCTGCAGCCGGGTGTACTTGTCAGCAGCGGCAATCCACTGTCACTCTAGTGGCCATGCCCTTAATTATGCAGAAATTTAAGGCTTAATATAATTCAAACAGAGGAGTAATAAAAAAATTCACCCCCCTCACAGTTGTCAAGACGGGTAAAATTAGCTATATAGACCAAAATCTTTTTTTGCACCAGGCTGTAAACATGTTTTTTTTATGCTGTAAAGTTGGGCATTTTAACATGGGGAGTCTATGGGATTGACTACCTTTTGCAACCAGCCTCAAGCGGCCAATCAATTAATTCAAGAGAGAGAGCGGGAGGTTGCGGCTCGGTAACCATGCAGTGTCTGTTTTGTTTATTGCGCATGCGCCAAAATACTATGTCATGAAGGCGCACTACTTCACCAGATTTTGAAAAATGCACCGTGCGTCATGTTTGTGTAACCGCAATAGTCTAGATGGAAGTAGGGGTCCACGCGCACCCCCCGGCTTTTTTTATGCCACCTGATTTTTTAAAATCCTTAAAGTGTCTATTTTCATAATCTGCCAGGTTCCAAGCTGAAATAATGTCCCAAAGGGTTCTTTTTTAACCCTTTGCTGCACCCGACCGGAACCCGAAAAATCAAAAAATGATATAGAAAGTGGCATAACATAAGAAGTAAACAACATAGAGAGACAAATGAACACATTTTCCCATACAATTCTGACCCCAGGAATTTAATGGAGTGGTTATTTTTGACATTTGACAACATATTGACCTTATTTCTGGACGAAATAGCAAAAAATGGCCAAAGATGTGTAGAGGATCAACTATTTTTTCGTTTTCTCAAGCGCATAGGGTGATATTTTTTTTCCCACAACCTGTTATTTCTTTATCATTCAAGTGTCTATTTTAAGATTAAATTGGGTACCAAGCTGAAATAATGTCCAAAAATGCTTAATTTTTAACCCTTTGCACCAAACCTGAAAAATCTAAATATGATTTAAAGTGGCATAACTTTTGATGTAAACAACTCACAGAGACAAATGGGCACATTTTTCAATAAAATTCTGACCCCAGAAATTGTTATTTGTCATGCTTTACAACATCTTGACCATCTGTGGTCAAAAAGAGAAAAAAATGTGTTCATTTGACAGCATTTTTATTATACTTAACACCCTGAAATAGGATTTATTTGAACCTTTTACTTCACCTATCCTGAACCTGAAGATATTTAAAATAGTTTTACTTTTGAAGTAAACAAAACAAAGCAAATTAACTTAAATTTTAATAAATAAATAACTACAGAAAAAATCCAAAAAGGTCCAAAAAGTTGACTGGGCTTAAACTGCAAGTTTTTGATTTTTGGGGCTTTGCAGTTGGCAGTTGGTGGTCATCGGTTTGTACCTGCAGATCACCATCTCCCACTGCTCTGTCTTTTGGAAAAAAATTCAGTAAGTATTTGAAACTATATAATTAAGATATACCTTTGTAGTTATAACTTAAAATTATTTTTCAACAGTTTTTACTATAATCACAAGCTTTCGGAAAGTGAATCTGTATTCTTGACTAGCAGTGTTGGTAGCTTAGTTGGAAGCTACTAGCTAAAGGTTTTTTTTTTTTTTTTTCAGGCTCAATACTTCATACATACTTACCAAGGGGAAAATTCAACATTGTAACACAGCTGAAGTGCTTCCAAAGAGGATTCGTTCCCTAACATGTATTTTACATGTCTCAACTCTTTCTGAGTATGGTAATTTTACCACACTCAACACATGCAGGGGGGAGGGCAAGCGAGAAGCTATCATATCTACAAAGTATACGAGATATGAGACTCTGTAAAGACGTCAGTTCACCATACCACATGAGGGATATTTGTGAACAGGTTCCATTGAAATTAAAGGACTTGTCTTTGGATACAATTGGCTATCACCAATACTGCTATAAAAGCTTTACAGGGAAAATACTCTCAGCTAAAGGATTATTAGGAACACCATACTAACACTGTGTTTGACCACCTTTCGCATTCAGAACTGCCTTAATTATACGTGGCATTGATTCAACAAGGTGCTGAAAGCATTCTTAAGAAATGTTAGCCCATATTGATAGGATAGCATCATGCAGTTGATGGAGATTTGTGGGATGCACATCCAGGGCACGAAGCTCCCGTTACATCACATCCCAAAGATGCTGTATTAGGTTGAGATCTGGTGACTGTGGGGGGCATTTTAGTTCAGTGAACTCATTGTCATGTTCAAGAAACCAATCTGAAACTATTAAGGAGTTCGTTTTGGTTTCGAACTACTTAGATGTCTAAGCCCGGAGAAGCCGTGATTGACACACTATGTTACTATGCTCACTTGATTGCCCTGTGCTAAACCATGAATGTATAGACGAATGTTGACGTTGAAATCCAAAGTGGTCCATTTATTTTAATACAGCATTGTCTATAACAGTTTCCATCAGTGTAACAATACAAAGCGCCGCGCGCAAGCGGTCAAAAACCCTTTGCCCTTCCGGGTCAAACACCTGTAGACAACATTGTATCTGCTGCCTTTATACCTGAGGCCAAGTTACAAACATGCGCCACCCAGTGTTAAACAAAGAAATTACAACCCAAATACAAAGCGGCATTTGGCTCTACCACACCGGCCCCTAATTGTTGATGGCCGGCAGACACAACAATTCAAACAAATGAAACAAAAAGGAACCAAGAAAAGGTTGCAAAATACCATGAAATAATCAAAATGATACTTTCACAATTAAACCCCATACACTAAACAAAGTTTGGTCACAGGTCTCTCCATGACATTAGATTTTGTCTGCAACTTCACAGAACGTACCAGACCCTGCTTATCAGGAAAAACTTCAAGAACTCTGGCGAGTGGCCAAGAACCACGAGGAGCCGACGCGTCCATGATGACCACAATTTCTCCAGTCTTCAGACTCCTCTTCTTGTCATTCCACTTTTGCCTCTCTTGAAGTAGAGGCAGATACTCCCTCACCCATCTCTTCCAAAACAAGTCTGAGACGTATTGCACCTGTCTCCACCTTCTTCTCACGTAAAGGTCATGAGGCTTGAACAACCCAGGTGGTAAGGCTGGCTTCCCTTTAAGCAAAAGTAGATGGTTTGGTGTAAGTGATTCCAAGTCAATTGGATCATCTGACATCTTGGTAAGGGGTCGGTCGTTCAAGATGGCTTCTGCTTCACAGAACACTGTATGCAAACCATCATCATCTAATGTCTGCTGACGTAGGACAGAACTAAGTACTCTTCTTACCATACGGATCATCCTCTCCCACACACCACCATGGTGGGACCCGGCTGGTGGGTTAAAACTCCAGTGAATTCCAACTTGTGAAAGGACTCCTTCAATCTGCTGATGGTTAAGTGCAACAAGAGCTTCCTTTAATTCTCTGTTTGCCCCAACAAAATTCGTACCATTGTCAGACACCAGGTGAGTCACTTGCCCTCTTCGGCTTATAAAGCAGAGCATTGATACAGGCGTCCGTCTCCAAAGATGCCGCAACTTCAAGATGGACTGCTCTGCTGGCTAAACAGGTAAGTATAACTCCATACCGCTTACCAATTCCTCTTCCTTTCCTCACTTCCAAAGGACCAAAAAAGTCAACTCCCGTGTTGGTAAAAGGGGGTAGGTCTGTCTGAATTCTCATCTCTGGAAGATCAGCCATCTTTTGTCCCAGAAGACATCCATTGTAGCGCCTACAAAAGCCACACTCAGTAATAATTTTTCGGACGGCCGCATTCGCCTTAGTAATCCAGAATTTCTTCCTTACTGATGACAATGTGTGAGCACGTCCAGCATGCCCCAAACTCTGATGCACATATTTGAGGATGAGTGTTGCCACATGCTGCTCTTTGGAGAGGATAATGGGATGTTTAACTTCCTCAGGCATTGCTCCCCTACTCAGCCTCCCTCGAACACTCAATAGACCATCAACCCAGACAGGGTCCAGCCTATATATTGGGCTCTTACGACTCTCCCCTGCATTCTTAGAGGACAATGAAGCAATCTCCTCCTCAAATTGTTTCTGTTGGCAATATTTAATCACTGCAGTCTCTGCTTCTGACAAGTCATCTACAGTCAGGGTTTTATTCCTAGGCATCACAATGAACCCTTTCCCATCAGTCTGCCTTGAACTGGATCGACAATTTTCCTCTGACTGGATTACCAAAGGCCCCTTCAGCTGTTTTCTCCAGCGAGCCTTTTCCAACAACACTACTTTCAAATGGAGAAACCAAGCGACTGTCCACTTGAGCTTCCTCCAGTCAGAAAAGTAGCTAACGAGCTTATCAGTGGGCTTGACTAGGTAACACACATTGATCGCATTTGTGGTGGCCTCTTTTCTCACCTCTTGGTCATCAGGATTCAATGAAGCATCCAGGGCAGTATTAGGCCAGTTCTCATCCTGCTCCCACAAAAATGTAGGACCTTCCCACCACCTACTGGTCTGTAGAAAGTCTACAGCCATCAACCCCCTCGATGCATCATCAGCCGGATTGTCCTTGGAGCAGACATGCCTCCATTGCCAGGGTTCTGATGCCTCTCGGATGGTTGAAATTCTATTAGCCACGAATGTGTGAAACCGTCTATCCTCATTCTTGATGTACTTTATGACGGAAGTAATATCTGTCCAAAAGACAGAATCTTCCAACCTAAAATTTAGTTCCACCTTTAGCATTGAGTCTACACATACAGCAAGAACTGCTGCTGTTAACTCCAGTCGTGGAATAGTGATGGCCTTCAATGGTGTCACACTAGCCTTGCCAAGAAGAATGGAGACATGGATGTGATGTTGCTGGTTCAACATCCTCAAGTATGTAACAGTCCCATATCCAGCTTCACTGGCGTCAGCGAAGTGATGCAGATGGGCTTGGGCAACCTCACCAAAGTCCACTGGCTTGACGCATCTTGGTACCTCCAAAGCATTGAGCTGGTCAAGGTCTTCCAACCATATTTTCCATTGCTTTAAGATGTCAGATGGTAAGGCATCATCCCATGCACATCTTCTTCGACATAATTCCTGCTGCATCACTTTTGCAGGCAGTGTTACTGGTGCCAGGAAGCCTAGGGGGTCATACACTGAGCAGATGGTTGACAGCATACCACGTCTGGTAAGTGGCCGTTGCCTTACTTCGATCTTAAATTTGAAGGAGTCGGTTTCTACAGACCACAATAGACCCAGCACTCTCTCCACTGGCAGCTTGTCCCGATCAAGATCCAATTCCTTTAAATCCTTAGCCCTACGCTCTGTAGCAATGGCATGCAAGACGGCGCGGCTGTTGCTAATCCACTTCTCCAAGACAAAACCTCCCTTCTGACACAGTAAAGTTAGGTCTTGGATCATCTGTATAGCATCCCCTTCAGTGGCAGAGCTCTTCAAAATGTCATCCACATAAAAGTTTTTCTTGACAGCTTGACATACATTGGCAGCAAACTCAAACTGATGATCATCGGCACCTTTTCTCAGCGCATAGCTTGCACAACTGGGAGAGGACAGCACCAAACAAGTGAACTGTCATCCTGTGCTCCATCAAGTCCTGGGTAACATCTCCGTTTGGCCACCAGAGAAAACGGAGAAAGTCAAGATCTTCTTCTGCAACTTTTACCTGGTGGAACATGGCTTGTATATCACCCATGAATGCTACAGGTTCCTCTCTGAAACGAAACAGGACCCCAAGCAGCGAGCTGGTGAGGTTAGGGCCCCGAAGCAGCTCCTTATTCAAGGATGCTCCTCCACAATCGAACACAATAATGATGCATCACTGTTTCCACTCAGTGGGCCATTAACCACCCATCCCAGCACTGTCCTAATAGCGTACAGGCCATTCTGGCCGCTATTTATGACCTCCCAGGGTTCTAATACCTTGGATGCGTTAGTTCCAATTAACAGGTCAACATCTGCCTTCACACTTGGGATGCGCACACTTGATAGATGAGGCCACTTAGCCAGATCCTCTGGCCGGATCATATTATCCACTGTGACTGGCATTTCTTTCTGTGTAAATACTTCAGGAAGGATATAATAATCATTACCGTCCAAATTAGACACCTCCAGACCTGACAAAGAGAATGTTGAAACGACCCTTTCTTGCCCCATTGTGCGCAACATTAAACTTGTTGCTTTGCCTGTGATGTTCAACTTCCGCATCAGGTTTTCAGAGCAGAATGTGGCTGAACTTCCCAGATCTAAAAAAGAATAGGTTGTAATTACATGGCTTCCCTTCGCCGACTTCACTTTAACAGGAAGGATGGCTAACACACTCTGGTCCTTACCGGCCCCTATATGTCTGCATGTTTGAGGAGAGGACTGTTGCTGGCCAGGTGAAGCTGTTAACTGTTCCTGAGTCACTTGTCTTTTAATATGTAGTACAGTAGGGTGAGATTGTAAACAAATTTTACATGCCAAGCGATCCTCACAGTCCCTGCTCATGTGACCGGCGCGTAGACATGCAAAACAAACTCCCTTTTGTCTCAGGAAGAGGATCTTCTCCTTATGCATTTTACCTTTAAACTGCTTACACTCCTCCACAAGATGGCGACGATCACACCAAAGGCACTTAGCTTCCTCAGTGTGCTCTATACCCAATGGCTGCTCCTTTGCGTCCTCAAATAACTCTTCAGTCACAGCAGCAGCAACAATGTTACCCCTTACATAGCTCCTGGGCTGTGAATTAAACCTTGAAGGAGGCTTTGGTAGCAAGGAAGTATGTGGATCCTGTATGTCGCCAAACAGAGGGTCCGAAAGGATTTTGACACGGCTTTCAATAAATTGGACAATCAATAAAATCAATAAAAAGTCATTAATGTGGGCTCGGTCATGAGACCTTTCCATGATGTCATAAGCTGTAGTTCTCCATTGCTCTCTCATTTTAAATGGGTGCTTGGAGATAATGGTCCTCATATTGACTGGCATGTCCAGTTCCTGCACATAATGAAGCTCCCCCATTACATTGCAGCAACCACGTAAAAACAAGGAATAGTCTTGCAGTGCTCTCAAATCCTCAGCCTTAACCACTTGCCAGGCCAATGCCCTTTTCATATAAGCTATGGCGACATTATATGGATTGCCAAAGTGTTCCTGAAGAAGACCTTTCGCCACTTTGTAGCTGTGGTCAGGTGCCATATGCTGACAGCTACGCACAAGCTCTTGTGGCTATCCTCTAGTGAACTGCTCTAAATAATAAAGACAGTCTGCACTTCCAGCTTTGCTTTCCACACCTTGTTCAAAGGCTCTAGTGAACGGTCTAAATTGAAGAGGGTCCCCATCAAACACAGGAACCTCTCTTAATGGCAGAGATGAGATATGTTGTTGGCGAACCAGGGTAGCGGTAATGTCATTTTGTCTTTGTAAAATGGCCAGTAGATCTGAGGAACGAGTTCCATTGGCTGACTGGTCCGTGAAAAACCTTTGCTGATTGTGTTGTTGCACGGTTGTCACCTGCTGCTGATACTCAGCTGGTTCCAATGTTCTTTGCTGTAGCTCACGTGGATCGTACTAATGTTTAGAGGCCTCCTTACACCACAGCTCAGTTTGCCTTTTGAGTACCTCTGGTGACAGCGGGTTGTTAGGTGGTAATGGTCCTTTTGCAGAAATATGTTGTGTTAGCTTTGATAATCGAGGTTGAAATTCCTTTGTTGTAGGATTTAAGACACTTTTTGTTTGCATTTTCCTTTTTTCCTTTTCCACATAGGAATTCATGCCATTTGAAGATACTGCTGAACAACCTTTCTGATCAGCGGCCTGTAACACAGACAACTTAGCAGCAGATGCAGCCAACTCTGCATCTACATCAAGCTGCTCCCTTCTCCTCCTCAGTTGCTGTTCCTGCTCCTCAAGGGCATGTCTTTCCTTCAAAGCTGCAACTCTAGCCACACGTGCAGCTCTCTCAGCCTCAGCCTTTATCCTAGCTGAGGAAGTGCTAGATCTTCCACTGCTAACAGTTTTATGTGACCGTTTGCTGCTGATATTGGACACATTGTCGTTTTGATTGACACCATCCCCACCCTTGCCATTTTCATACACAGCTTTAAAACCCACATTTGTTTTAGGCCTCCCATGACCACTTACATTTAAACCAGCATCAAACATTTCAGGTGACTCAGTTGACAAAGCAACATTACCCTTTTTAGAACACCTTGTAACAAAGCCCTTTGTTTCAGACATAACATCATTATTAGCTATTATCTTTGCTTTAAACCACACTTCATGTTTTTCCTTTTCATCAACAGGCAATAAACTCAACAAAGACTCATGAATAAGCTTTGCATCATTACATGTTTCTATCAGTTCCTTCAAAGCATTTTGTAACTGTGGTTTTTGATTTTTTAAATCTTGCATTGATTTTCTAATTATGCTGGCGTTATCCAATTTAGACTTTCTATCTGCTTGCAACATAATTAGTTTATCAACAAGCGATTCTGCACGTTTGGAATCCTTGTGATCACCAACATTACCCCTGCTGAGTTTACTAACAGCTTGCATTGCAGTCTGTCCAATCGCGGGAAATTGTTCATCCATGTTAACCAATCAATCAAACGATTTGCTTTTAAGTCCGTAAGTCTAACACAAAGTTCACAAAGTCATGAAAAAGTCTCCGGTCAATCTGCCGGTATTTAACAGGTGTTTTTTTTTTTTTTTTTTTTTTTTATACCCGGGTATATGTGTGCACACAATTTTAAATGGCCATTAAGGATAGTAGCGTTACAAATACCTCTTTCGTTGGGCGCCATACCGTCATCAGATGGTCCCTTGTGATGTTACTCCGTGGTCTGATTTCAATGTCAAACCCACACCCTGTCACCAGAAAGCCCACGTAATATCCAAACAATAATCCACAAGAAAACCGAAGGCTCGTCGGCTGCTTTTTTTTTGACGTTTGTAAACAAAGTCCGAACTAATGCAAGGTTTTTGACTAATATTAAGGAGTTCATTTTGGTTTCGAACTACTTAGATGTCTGAGCCCGGAGAAGCCGTGATTGACACACTATGTTACTATGCTCACTTGATTGCCCTGTGCTAAACCATAAACGTATAGACGAATGTTGACGTTGAAATCCAAAGTGGTCCATTTATTTTAATACAGCATTGTCTATAGCAGTTTCCATCAGTGTAACAATACAAAGCGCCCCGCGCAAGCGGTCAAAAAAAGCGCCCTGCGCAAGCTGCCTTTATACCTGAGGCCAAGTTACAAACATGCGCCACCCAGTGTTAAACAAAGAAATTACAACCCAAATACAAAGCGGCATTTGGCTCTAACAGAAACGATTCGAGCTTTGTGACATGGGGCATTATCCTACTGGAAGTAGCCATCAGATGGTGGTCATATAGGTGGTCATAAAGGGATGGACATGGTCAGAAACAATGCTCAGGTAGGCGGTGGCATTTAAACGATGCCCAATTGGCACCAAGGGGCCTAAAGTGTGCCAAGAAAACATCCCCCACACCATAACATCACCACCACCAGCCTGCACAGAGGTAACATGGCATGATGGATCTGTCACATACACACACACACAAGTGTATGGCTCTTGATCTTGTCTGAACAACATAGGATCGTGGCTCCTTTGTTTTCCTCACCACTGTTCCTGATGTGCACCATGCTTTCTCCCCATCCAAGTTTAAGAGCACTTGATCTCCTGGGTTTAAGCAGGGAAGCGTACGAACAGAATGTCTTTTGTCAAAGAAGTGTTTGTAAGCTGCTTTAGCTTTTTTGTCCTTTTCCAATACCCGCTCAAAGCGGATATGGCGTGGACGCAAAGTCTTTCTCAAGGACAGGCAGTGTAGTGCGAATTTGTCGTCCCAACATCAGCTGAGCAGGACTTGCACCAGTGGCAGTAATTGGAGTGGCTCTGTAACTCAAAAGTACCAATTGAGGGTCAGGTTGACGTAAGATATGTATCGCTGTCTTGACAGCCCGCTCAACAGTCCCATTTGACTGTGGGAAGTGTGGGCTGCTAGTAACTTGTTGGATGCCCCAGCTCTTACAAAGTCTGCAAAGTCCATACTGCTGAACTGGGTACCATTATCTGAGTGTATCTCATGCGGAATCCCCCACCTAATGAACATCCCTTTTAACATAGTGATCACACTGCGGCTGCTAGTGAGGGTTAAATGTGCAAGTTCAATGTCTCTAGAATAGTAATCCACAACCACTAAATAGTTCTTTCCACCATATTCACCTATGGTGTGCCAAGGACTGGGAGGAAGGGAGGAAGTGCAGTGGTAATGAGGGGCTCTTTCCTCTGAGTAGGTCTGTGCTCGTGACAGAAGGCACATTGAGAAATTGTCGTCTGAAGATCTTTTCCGATCCCAGGCCACCAGACTGACATTTTGGCCCGTTCTCTGCATTTATTGAGTCCTAGGTGACCCTCGTGCAAGCGAACAAGAATCTCTCGCCGTTGTGCAGTAGGAATCACAATCCTGTCACCATGTAAAAGCAGACCCTCGGCCCTGCACAATGATGCCCGTTCTACATGGTAAGCCTTAAGCTCCGATGGCACATGGTGTGGCCAGCCTTCATTAACGAAACGCATTACTTCCCTCATAGTAGGGTCTGTGGATGTGGCCTCACGAATGGCGTCCAGCTTTGCCTCTGATATTGGCTTAGTTTGAATCACAGCCTCCACATAAGCGCGCACATCACCTTCAGTATCAGGAACTCCTGTTCCAGTAAAGGGGTTGCGTGACAGCGCATCGGCCACGGCAAGTGATTTGCCTGGGACATGTACTGCTTTAACATTGAAACGCATCAGGCGCATCAGCAGACGTTGACAGCGCAGAGGTGTTTTGTCCAGATCATAAGTGTTAATCAGGGGGACCAATGGCTTATGGTCCGTTTGCAGTGTAAACTCAGCAAGACCCAGCAAATAACACGCAAGCCGCTCACATGCCCAGACAGCAGCGAGGCATTCCTTTTCGATTTGAGATTATTTTAATTCAGCACTTGACAGATTTCTGGAGCAGAAAGCCACCGGAAGTAGTTTGTCATCATGGATTTGCAGCAGAGTGGCACCCAGTCCGAAACTGCTGGCATCTGCAGACATAATGGTAGGTTTTGTGATGTCATAAAAAGCTAAAACCAGAGCTGAAGACAGCATTGTCTTTATGTTGTTAAAGGCCTGCTGTTGTTGTGTGTCCCACAGCCATGCGGAATCTTTCTTTAACAGTTCATTGAGTGGGTGCAGCACCGTCGACAAGTCTGGAAGAAACTTTCCAAGGTAATTGACCATACCTAATACCTGTCTGAGTTGAGTGAGGTCTTTGGGGCATGGCAGGTCTGTAATTGCTTTCACCTTGTCTGGATCAGGTTTTACTCCATCGCCACTAATGATGTGTCCAAAGAAAACGATTTCTTTCTTACTAAAATGGCATTTGTCTTTGTTGAGCTTTAATCCAGACTCCTGGATTGTCTGTAAGACTGCCTCCAGATTCTTATCATGTGTCTCTTGGTCTCTGCCATACACCAGAACATCGTCCATGACTACTACACAGCCTTCATGTCCCTCCAGTAGCTTGGTCATTTCCCTCTGGAAGATTTCTGGAGCGGATGTAATTCCAAAGGGAAGTCTCTGGAAACAAAATCTGCCTCTTGGAGTGATAAATGTTGTGAGTATTGAACTACTGTAATCCAACGGGATTTGCCAAAATCCTGAGGAAGCGTCCAACGTTGAGAAAACTTTAGCTCCTGTCAGTTTTACGGCAACATCCACCAAAGTGGGCAGTATGAATTTTTCCCTCTTAACAGCTTTGTTGAGGCGCTTCAAGTCTACACATATCCTGACTTTCCCATTTTTCTTAACTACTGGGACCATTGGGGCACACCAATCTGTAGGCTGAGTGACTTCTCGTATTATCTGCATAGACTGCATCCTTTGTAGCTCGTCATCTACTTTTTGCATTAAGGGAAAGGGCACCCTCCTAGCTAAGCTATAGGGTTGTACATCTGGCTTAATTTAAATTTTTATTGGTTTACAGTTCAGACAGCCAATTTCTTCAAAAAGTTCGGCATGAATGTGATCTGCTCTGGCTACTAATCTCAGCACAGGCTGCACTTCTGCTGAGAAGGTTGTGTGTATAACGTCCATCCACTACATACATCCAAAACTGATGACGAGTTGTGTTTCTTTTAGTCTCAGCTAAGAAGTTTCCTATTGTTTCAACATTGCCACCAGGACTGTTAAGCTGTATTTCCGTTTTGGTCAACGGGGGGCGCTGTGGGAGCCCTTGGTACGTCTCCTTGGACATAATTGTGATGTCAGCCCCCGTGTCTATTTTGAAAGATACCGTTTTACCACACACTGGAAGACTTACCAGCCAATCAGACTCTGAATCACTTTTCTCAATGCTGCCTAGAAAATATGCCTCACTGTCATCCTCTTCTTTATATTGCAAATGTACAGCTCTCACAGCCTTACTTTGACAGGCAGCAGCAAAATGTCCCAGTCTCCTGCATTTACGGCATTGTTTATTATAAGCGGGGCACTCGCGTGGCCTATGACATCTATTGCAGCGTGAACACATTTTCTTTTCTGTCTGCTTATCACTTTGCTGTCCTCTATTGTTTGTTCTCTTACCAGCATTATAGTGTTTGACTCCTCTGGACCGCTGCTGTAACGCAGCCACTTCCGCAGACATCACTACAGCCGAGTTTTGTGTTTTTACAAGCTCTGCCTGGCGGGCCATCTGCACTGCTCTCTCCAGTGTCAATTTGCTTTCCATCTGAAGCCTTTGTGACACTCCCCAGTCTGCTATCCCTATAAACAGTCTGTCTCGAATGTGTTCGTCTTTCTGTGCTCCAAACTCGCAATGTTCCGCCAGCTCATATAATCCCCTCACAAAAGCTTCCACTGATTCACCCGTCTTTTGCATACGTTGATGAAAGCATGCACGTTCATGTATAACATTCCTGCGAGGTATGAAATGGTCATTAAACTTTTCCACTACCTTCTTATAGTCGCTGGAATGGGAAGCCTCTGTGAACCGAAACGAGGTGAATATTGTCTCCGCCTCCGTCCCCATGGCGTAAAGCAGTGAGTTAACTTGCACATCACCTTCCTCTTTGTCCAACTTAGTAGCGATCCGAAATCGTGTGAAGCGTTGGATCCACAGAGGCCACGCGGAGGGCTGGCTGAAATCAAACAACTCCGGAGCTTGAAACATTGACATCGTCGTTTATTTAGTGAAGCGGGTACGACGCACTTCTGACACCATGTCACATACACAAACACACAAGTGTATGGCTCTTATCTGTTACGGTTTATTATGAGCAACAGCTAACACATCCGACACATGTGGAAGTCAGTAAACATCTGCGAAACACTCTCCAGTGCAGTCGCCTCTTGCATTACGTCATACATCCAAATGCCTTATGGGTAATGTAGTACATCCCAACACAGGATCCATGTTCTCATTCTGTTTACACCAAATTCTGACTCTACCATCTGAATGTCTCAACAGAAATCAGACTCATCAGACCAGGCAACATTTTTCCAGTCTTCAACTGTCCAATTTTGGTGAGCTCATGCAAATTGTAGCCTCTTTTTCCTATTTGTAGTGGAGATGAGTGGTACCCGGAAGGGTCTTCTGCTGTTGTAGCCCATCCGCCTCAAGGTTGTGTGTGTTGTGGCTTAACAAATGCTTTGCTGCATACCTCGGTTGTAACGAGTGGGTATTTCTGTCAAAGTTGCTCTTCTATCAGCTTGAATCAGTCGGCCCATTCTCCTCTGACCTCTAGCATCAATAAGGCATTTTCGCCCACAGGACTGCCACATACTGGATGTTTTTCCATTTTCACACCATTCTTTGTAAACCCTAGAAATGGTTGTGCATGAAAATCCCAGTAACTGAGCAGATTGTGAAATACTCAGACCGTCTGGCACCAACAACCACGCCATGCTCAAAATTGCTTAAATCACCTTTCTTTACCATGCTGACATTCAGTTTGGAGTTCAGGAGATTGTCTTGACCAGTACCACACCCCTAAATGCATTGAAGCAACTGCCATGTGATTGGTTGATTAGGTTATTACATTAATGAGAAATTGAACAGGTGTTCCTAATAATCCTTTAGGTGAGTGTAGATTGTTTACAAGTGTCAAAGGCTTCTACATCTGGTGAATCGTTATCATTGAAAAGGTACTCTCTGCACCATGTCAAATCACTGTCAGTTCAATCTGAAGGAGCTGCAAGAAGGTGTTCCTACTTGTTTCCCAATCAGTGCATTTTCTGTGACAAAGCAAAATCCAAGTTCAAGGGCAAGACTGAAGAGCTTACAAAGTTTCAGAGTTGGAAACACAATGAACCAGGCTGGAAAGTTATTGAACCTAGGGCACAGGAATTAAAGAAAGAGGCTCTTTATCGCAAGGTGCAGGGCAAGGACCTATTTGTAATGGAAGCTAAGTATCATCCATCATGCAGAAACAACTTCAACACAGAGTACCAAACCCATGAGCGTGGAAGGGAGAGAGTAGAAAAGGCAACAGACAACACTGACAGCCTGCAGGCCCAGAAGATAGCAGCACATAACAAGTCATATTGTGTGGTAAAGGATTACATTCTTAGGAATGTGATTGAATGCAAAGAGCTTGTCCAGCTAAGATCCATGTGCAACTTGTACATGAAGACATTGGAAAATCAATGAATACCGCAGTGAGAAATTGGCAAGACGGTTACAGGGAGACAAAGACATCTCTCATGAACTCACATTCTCCAAAGTGCAACAACATGAGTGTATTAAGTCGAACCTCATGCTGATTTGCCAATGGATGGCAGGCAACCTCGGTTTGGTCAACAGTCGGAAAACTAGTCCCCGCCGGGTCGCGGAGCCATGATCCGGTTGGGAAGAATTGCGGCTCAGAGGTAGATTACGGTTCACAATCTCTGCCACAATTGGTGTCTTCTTGCCCCCACTTAGATGTCCATATAGGTGGGGTAGTTGTGTCTTGTTTAATAGACACTGGGTCAATGGTGTCTACGATTACGGAAACCTGTTTTCGTAGACATTTTGAACCATGGGGGCAAGACCGTTTTCCGTTTGTGAGGCAGGCCCTGCAACAGTGCCATCAAGTAAACACTCATCCTTCTGGTTGTTCAGGGTGGGTTAGGGTGCGGGGTCCTGGGACGCAGCGAGTAATAGGTGGTACTATTACGTTAATAGCGGTGACCTGTTCAGAACACTTTGCTGATGGAGTAGTACTCCTTGGACCCCCTGAGTCTGGATTACCGGAAAATTTGTTGGTCTCGCCCGAATTGGTTCGCATTGTTAAAGGCACAGTCTATGTACCAATAGTGAATGTGGGTACTTTAGATGTTATGCTTTTCCCACGCAGGGTTTTGGGCACTTTAAGTAGTGTACATGTGGTCAGCTTACCTACAGGCGTTACAGAGGTTCGGTCTAACACAATTACTGTAGGTTTACCAGTTGCTCGCCCTGTGGAGCAAGCACAAATAGATGCGGTTGAGTTGGGTTCATTACCTGATGAGGAACAGAGCAAGGTTAGGGTCTTGCTGCAGCAGTATCAGTCGATCTTTGCCGTCAATGAAAGTGACTTGGGGTGTACAAATCTTATCTCTCACGACATTCCGTTAGTAGATGATACCCCTGTGAGGCAGAGACTCCGACGTAATCCCCCCTCAGAGTATGTAACAGTCTGGGCACACATAAACCAGTTGCTGGAGTCTCAGGTCATTAGGGAGAGTTGCAGCCCATATGCGTCCCCTATTTTCCACTGCCCCGCATAGAGGAGTCGCTGGATGCACTGTCGGGAGCCCGCTGGTTCTCCACTTTAGATTTGGCCAGTGGTTACAATCAGGTTCCCGTCAGTAAGGGAGACAAGCCAAAGACCACTTTTTGCACCCCGTTTGGACTATTTGAGTGGAATCGGATGGCATTCGGGCTCTGCAATGCTTTTTCTACATTCCAGCGACAAATGGAGCGGATCTTTGGAGACCAACAATGTCAATCTCTTCTGTTGTACTTGGACGACATCATAGTATTTTCGTCTTCTATTAGCCAGCACCTGGAGTGGTTAGAAGTAGTGTTCAGGCGTTTGGAGAGGGAGAATTTGAAGGTGAAGTTGGAGAAGTGTGCCTTTTTCCAGTCTGAGGTAATGTATTTGGGCCATGTTATTTCAAGTGAAGGAATCGTGACTGATCCTTGTAAAATTGAGGCGGTGATACAGTGGCCTCGACCCTCTACCATTAAAGAGCTGCGTTCATTTCTTGGCTTCGTCAGCTACTACCGCCGTTTTGTGGACGGGTTCGCAAAGTTGGTGGCCCCTCTACATTGGCTGGTACAGGGCAGCGAGAGGAGGCATTTTCTAGTGCCTGGAGCAGAGAGTGTCAAGAACACTTTGAGGCGTTAAAGAGTAGGCTTACCAAGGCTCCTGTTTTGGCATACGCTGATTTTGCCAAACCGTTTGTTCTTGAGGTGGATGTGAGCCATGGAGGGCTCGGGCAGTCCTCTCGCAAGAACAGGATGGTAAGGTGCGACCTGTTGCGTACGCCAGCCGTAGTCTTAGACCTAACGAGCGGAACCTGTCCAACTACAGCTCCATGAAGCTGGAGTTTTTAGCACTCAAGTTTGCTATGACCGAACGCTTTAGAGAATATCTGTTAGGGAATAGGTTATAGTGTACACTGACAATAATCCCCTCAGCCACTTGGCCACTGCTAAGCTGGGTGCTACGGAACATCGGTGAGCTGCTCAACTAGCTGCCTTTGACTTCGACCTTAAGTATAGGTCAGGTAAGAGTAATGTAAATGCAGATGCCTTGTCTAGGTTGCATCCTCCAGGGACAGTAGGGGGCTTAGGCTCTGGCACCACGATACCATCTGTGTTGAGGAGAGAAATGGGGGTGGATCTTATAGCTGCAGCTACCCAGTGTACCATGTCTATGTTCCCTGGCCAATCGCCTGTGGAGTTGGTGTCCTTACAGGCTGCTGACCCAGTGATTAACGAAGTCATGGGATTTTGGAAATCCAGGAGATATCCTGGTCCAAAAGAACGACGGAAGCTGTCGAGACCTGGTTTGGTCCTCTTACGGCAGTGGAAGCGTTTGGTAGAGTGAGATGGGGTCTTGTATAGAAGGGTGATGCGTCCCGATGGTAAGGAGCAGGCACTGCAGTTGGTTTTGCCAGCCTCTTTAAAGAAAGATGTTCTGGCTCAACTCCATCAAAACCATGGCCATCAAGGTGTAGAACGCACCCTTGAACTTGTCCGGCAACGATGTTATTGGCCTGGTGAAGCAGTTGAGGTGGCAAATTGGTGCCAGTGGTGTGAACGTTGCCAAGTGGCGAAAGATACGCGGCCACCAGCCCGGGGACCTATGGGCCATTTGTTGGCTTCCTGCCCTAACGAGATCATCGCTATTGATTTTACAACTTTAGAACCATCTAGTTCAGGAGTGGAGAACGTGCTGGTAATAACTGACATCTTTATTAAGTACACAGTTGCTGTCCTAACTCGAGATCAGCGGGCAGAGACAGTGGCTCGACTGCTAGTGACTGAGTGGTTTTGTAAATTTGGTGTCCCAGCGTGTCTTCATTCGGACCAGGGTCGTAATTTTGAGTCTGGTTTAATTCACCAGTTATGTGCCCTTTATGGGATAGTTAAATGACGAACCACTCCATACCATCCAACTGGGAATGGGCAATGTGAGCGGTTTAACCGTACGCTCCACAATCTTTTGCGAACCCTTCCAAGCTCGAGGAAGGGAGACTGGGTAGCATGCCTTCCTCAAGAGGTGTTTTGTTATAACACAACCATCCACCAGACTACAGGAGAGTCCCCACATTTTTTAATGTTTGGCCAGGAGGCACGATTACCTGTGGATTTCTTACTGGGTAGCGTTCCAGAGCCTATAGAAGGCGAGATACATGAGTGGGTGTTAGAGGTCCTGGATGAATGTGAGCACAGATCAGCTCCAGAGAATCCCCCTTCTCTGGAGGAAAGTTCCGTTCATCTGGAGGAGGAAGATGTTGATCTGGTGAGGGTTGTTAGAGTAGGTGTTGCGAGCCCCGAGCTTATGGGTCAAGGTTGTTCCCAGGACCACTTGGGAAACATTGTTCCACCTCTAAGGACAGGTGTGGTGCAAGCAGAGTCCCCTGTGTGTGTTGAGAGCGAGGTAAGGCCTGGACTAGTTGACTTACCTTGTGAGGTTGCAAATAGGGTTAGGAAGACCAGTCGAGTTACGGCGGGCCAGCATTCTAACGTGAATCGCCTCCCTAGGCCAGCGGTTGGGCCAAGTGGGGCAGTTAATGCGGTCACGGCAGTCTTCAGGCCATGGATCTGAGTTGTCATGCGATCACCGGGACGGCGATCCATTTCGAGGGGGTGGATTGTAGCAGGCATAGCTGCCTAGTTAATGTTGCTAACAACTTGATTACTTACTGCATGGTAATCACCTAATTAGATCCAGGTGCGCTATAAGGTGCGTGAGTGAATAAGGAGGGTTTCTGAGTTGCAGGGGAAGCGTGTTGACTGCTGCAGACTTGGACGCCGTCTTTCCGAGCTGTTCCCACATGGGCATCTTTTGAGCCACACACAATTTGGTATGCATCCTGGGCTGAGTTTATCCATTTGTGGTATGACGTTGGAAGGGCTGATTTACTAATATTCAGTTGAAGGGGTCAAGAGCTGGTAATATGTCCGCATGATTACAGCGAGCTGAGTGGGACCGCGACTGGGCTTCCCCCTTCCTGTTTGGTCTTTTATCTTCGTGTTTCGAGTACCTTCGCACTGTTGCGCGTGGCCGTGACGCTCCGCCTTTGCCTCATTCGTGCCTGCTTGACCAGTCTGCATCCAGTGAACTTGACGTCTGGAGATTGTGAGACCCGAATTTAGTCCGCGTGGCCATTTGGTCACCTTCACACTGTTTCTACTGGGAGATTGTGTTTGTGGGGTTGTATGGTATAAGTGGATTGTTGTGTGAATGAATACATAAACTGGTGTAAGTTGTGTGAGTGCGTTTGTTTATTGTTTGAATTGTGTGTGCGTAAGAAATAAGTATGAATGGTTGTGAGTTTGTGTGATCCTATGGAGTGATGTGTGTGTAATGTTTATGGGTAGGTGATTGAATTGGTGGTTTTGTTTATTTGTATCTTTTTGATTAACTTTGTATTTTTTTGTGTGTATTGATTTGATGTTTGACTTTCTTTCTTTTTTGTTTTGTTTTATTGACTTGATTTGTGACAATTTGAATGTATTTTGTGTTTATTGATTTTGTCACAATTTGATGTTAATTTGTATAATTTTTGTTGGATTGGCTAGGAAGGAGTGCTGACCCCTCTAGGTCCAAGTTAATGGGTACCCTTGTTCACTGAGTAATTTAATTCTTCTTAATTTTCCTTCACCTGAATGCACGTGTGCTTGTGGTGCAGTGAGTACATCAGTGTACGTTTGAAGTGTGTAGTGAAGTGGAGTTGGGTAGGTTTGTTATTTCTCCTCGCCATCTGACAAGTAACTTTTTTTTGGATTGTATGATTTTATTTATTTTCATTTACTTTAGTTTTGATTTGAGCCATATTAACCCCCTTGTGTACTGAAGTGTGTGTGTGGAGTTTTAGTTAGCCATAATAAAGTGTTATTTTTTTTTATATTCACGTCTCTGCTCTGTCTTTGTGGGAACGAACCTGTGTCCTTACTGGACCATTATTTCCCTGGGTGAAATTCCCAGGGCGGCGTGGTCGGTGTTGTAATTAATTGAGTCTTGAACAACGAAACCCACCACTAGGGTGCCACATTAGCTTCCATTGCAAAAAGGTCCTTGCCCTGCACCTTGTGATAAAGAGCCTCTTTCTTTAATTCCTTTGCCCTAGGTTCAATAACTTTCCAGGCTGGTTCCTTGTGTTTCCAACTCTGAAACTTTGTAAGCTCTTCAGTCTTGCCCTTGAACTTGGATTTTGCTTTGTCAAAGAAAATGCACTGATTGGGAAACAAGAAGGAACACCTTCTTGGAGCTCCTTCAGATTGAACTGACCGTGATTTGACATGGCGCAGAGAGTCCCTTTTCAATGATAATGATTCACCAGATATAGAAGCTTTTGACACTTGTAAACGATTTATTTTCCCTGTAAAGCTTTTATAGCAATATTGGTGATAGCCAATTGTATCCAAAGACAAGTCCTCTAATTTCAAGGGAAACTGTTCACAAATATCCCTCATGTGGTATGGTGAACTGATGTCTTCACAGAGTCTCATATCTCATATACCCCACCCAACTAAGCTACCAACACTGCTAGTCAAGAATACAGATTCGATTTCCGAAAGCCTGTGATTATAGTAAAAACTGTTGAAAAATCACTTTAAGTTATAACTTCAAAGGTATATCTTAATTATAGTTTCAAATACTTACTGAAATTTTTCCAAAAGACAGAGCAGTGGGAGATGGTGATCTGCAGGTACAAACCGACGACCAACTGCCAACTGCAAAGCCCCAAAATTCAAAAACTTGCAGTTTAAGCTCAGTCAACTTTTTGGACCTTTTTGGATTTTTTCTGTAGTTATTTATTTATTAAAATTTAAGTTAATTTGCTTTGTTTTGTTTACTTCAAAAGTAAAACTATTTTAAATATCTTCAGGTTCAGGATAGGTGAAGTAAAAGGTTCAAATAAATCCTATTTCAGGCTGTTAAGTATAATACAAATGCTATCAAATGAACATTTTTTGCTCTTTTTGACCACAGATGGTCAAGATTTTAAAAAAACATGACAAATAACAATCTCTGGGGTCAGAATCGTATTGAAAAATGTGTCCATTTGTCTCTGTGAGTTGTTTACATCAAAAGTTATGCCACTTTAAATATTTCGATTTTTCAGGTATGGTGCAAAGGGTTAAAAAAGAAGCAGTTTGGACATTATTTCAGCTTGGTACCCAATTTAATCTTAAAATAGACACTTGAATGATAAAGAAATAACAGGTTGTGGAAAAAAAAATCACCCTATGCGCTTGAGAAAACGAAAAAATAGTTGATCCTCTACACATCTTTGGCCATTTTTTGCTATTTCGTCCAGAAATAAGGTCAATATGTTGTCAAATGTCAAAAATAACCATTCCATTAAATTCCTGGGGTCAGAATTGTATGGGAAATTGTGTTCATTTTGTCTCTGTATGTTGTTTACTTCTAATGTTATGCCACTTTCTATATCATTTTTTTATTTTTCGGGTTCCGGTCGGGTGCACCAAAGGGTTAAAATAGAACCCTTTGGGACATTATTTCAGCTTGGCACTTGGCAGATTATGAAAATAGACACTTTAAGGATTTTAAAAAATCTGGTGGCATAAAAAAAGCCGGGGGGTGCGCATGGACCCCTATTTCCATCTAGACTACAATGTGTGTGTGAGGGATCAAACAAGAAGAAACAACAGAGCGTCCCGTTTGGATGAGTACAGATGAGACTTTATGTACTGCAGATGACGAATCAAGTAAGTATATCTTTATATACGTTTTCTTTATCCTTAATTTATTCTTGCCATTTGTGCGATTTTAACCATAATCCGGCAGTTCTTGCTATATGAATTCAGGAGGTAAATTGATTGTGTATCTCTGAATGCATTCTGATATGGGAATGTGATTGCGTGTGTGGACTAAAAAAAAATTAGCAGCTGAAAATACAATATTTTATTTGAACTGAACGATTTAAAATTAAATTTAACGCTACTGAACAAAAATTCAGAGATCTGATCTTGTAATTATTTAATGTACATAATCGATATTATAACCACCAGTAATATTCAATATATCAGCAAAATAATGCTGTTTAATCTTTTTCTTTTTGCATTTGAAGAGCGAGATGTTCCGTTACTGCTTGTGTTTGTGTTTGTGTTTGTAATGTAATATGTACTTACTTTTGCAGGATCAGTACAGTTTTGTTACTGGAGATAATGTACAGTGTGTAGACACAGAACAGTACTGAAGACTCACCATGATCACACATGACAAGCAAAAAGTGCTATATTAAGTCACTATACATATGGATTTTAACTTTGCTTTGAATCTTCTCTATTTGCAAGTAATATATTCCCTTCTGTGCATTTACAAACCCCCTCTAATCAACATATATTTTACAGGTAACAAACCAAAGGATGAGGACAGTAACTTTTCTCTGACAGCTGTAGTAAATCCAGGAACATCTTTCATGAAGGTGAGTGAGAGAAGATTGCAAGGCAAGATGATTATATATATATATATATATATATATATATATATATATATATATATATATATATATATATATATATATATATATATATATATATATATATATATATATACACAGCAAAATCCCCAGTGTTAATTTAACACTCTGAGTGTGGATTATATAAACACTGAAGCAGTGTTAAAAGTAACACTGAAGCAGAGTTGAAGTTAATGAGATAATTAAGAAGTTAATTGAGTTATGATTGACCATTATTGAAGACACATGATGTTAACAAGCAGAATCACCAAACGAGAAAAATCACAATTTGTGTGTCACCGTTATAGTGGTCAGTGTTTGCTTTAGTTGAGATTTTGACCTTTCAGTTATTAACTTTAGCTTTTGTGTGGCTGTGGTAACTGAGTTATACCATGCATACAGACCACAGCAAAGGCAACCTTATGGTATTGATTGTGGTTTGGACTAATTGTCATGGATTGACCTCAATGCCTGAGTTCAGGTTTCTTTACTGTATACATAAATTAGACGGATAAAAAGTGATCCAGCATTTTTGCCATAATAAGACATGTTTTTAAAACTTAGTTCTACATAAAGAAAGAATTCTTTAACCCTCTGGAGTCTAAGGGTATTTTTGGGGCCTTGAGAAGTTTTGTCATGCCCTGACATTTGTGCTTTTTTCAGTTTCTTATAAATATCTAAATGGTTAAAGTCTAATATCACTGTAATCAGCACAAACTGGGCTATAATAATATGTGAAATGCATGCATGTACATGATTGTATTTTTGAGAAAAAAAATGTTATGCATGGTTAGTGAAAAACTAAAAATGTTAAATCACTTGAATAAGGCAATAAAACACATACATAAAATTGGTTGCCGGAAAAGTTGAGAACTGGAGCTTGTAGCCTAGAATTTTTCTTTCTGAATGATGTGAAAATCATCTTGTTTACTCACTCACAGAAAACAATATATTGATTTAAATTTTCTAAAACACTTTTTGTTGGTAAAAGTCATATGCGAGTAGGCGTCAACTATCATGAATATCATTGTGATTTACACCTGAGAAGACAAAGGCCTGCATAATGAGCTGCATAATGAGCCTCTCATTCAACTCTGCCACTCTGAGGGAGGACTTACAAGAAAGAATGTGAGAACAAAATAAAAGTATATAATTTTATGTTTGTAGTTTATTAAGAATATATTTAATTATCCCACAACATAATTTAATATCCACTTGGGGAAGCAGTTAAACAGTTTATTAGGAACAATCAAAGCTGACTTTCAAATTTTTTGGCATCCTTTCTCTAGTCACACAATCCTTCAGAAATCCTTTTAACAATCTTATTTTTTACCAAATAAACCCCATTTATTATCATTATTATTATTATTATTATTATTATTATTATTATTATTATTATTATTATTAATGTTGAAAAGAGCTGATAATATTTTTCATTTTTTTTAGGGGGAATAAATCGAAAGAACTGCATTGTTTTTACATTTGTTAGAGTTATCTCTATTTGTCACATTTATATTATTTACATCAAGCTTTTGAATGGTATATTATTGTATATTGTTATTGAAACTTCATAATGTTTCACTTGATTATACATTTAGTCAGGAATTATAGTTTGGAAAAAGTATTTGGAAAAAGTCTAACTAGTAAAATGTTTACACGTTATGTGAAAACTAGTACAAATAAATAAAAAGAGACTTACTCATGTTTATGATCTCTGCTGAATAAAGTGCTTCATTCTTTTTTCTGAGGAAATCCATTTCTCAAATCCTCAACCACATCACATCTTTTTGGGGTGAATTATGTCTTAGTCCTCTCATCGCGAAGCAAACAGTAAAATAAAATAAAAACTCGAAGAATAGTCTGGCTGCTTTTTCTTCTGTGTAGGCGTATTCAAGCCGCGCGCTTCAGTTTGAATCTGAATAGCGCGTTCAGCGCGGGGCGTGGTCACATTAGATATAATGAGCGGAGATATGAAAAACAGACATTGCGTTGTTTTCATATGGATTACTTTATCTCAGAATATTTGTTTTCGGCAGCACTTGTTTAGTTTAAAAGTAGACATTCCAGGCTTTCTATAGATATCTCTCTCATGTCTCTTCGTTGAGTATTCACGGAGTTACAGTTCATTTTAATGAAATGTTTGTACATGACGATCAGCGGAGACAAAGACTGTAGACAGCGCACCTTGTTTGTTATCTTTATTTTATAAGTGCACAAAGGTTTTTTGTTATTATGTCTGTATCCAAAAAAAACTAGACCCTTTATAGATTTGATTGATGTATTGCTCTTATCTGTACGAATAAAACTGAGAGTGTAATTTAAGTTCTTTTCGGGGTTATCAGGTGAAAATGACTCAAAACGCATATATGCGTTAATCGACTCGAAAGGGTTAATTTAGACACACAGACATCAAGAATCAGCGTGAGCATCACAACAATGGTGACCATCAATAAAGCATGTTGTAGCCAATAAAAACTCATCCATGGCTCCCATCATGCATTGCGGCATGAATAAATTATGAGCTGATCTGTCTTTTTAACTTTTTATTCTAACTATATTTTATTTTTGCTGTTTTTATGTGCATTTTTAGTATCTAGTTTTGTGATGTTCAGAGTAGATCTGTTTATCTGAATATGCTGTTTGTCACCATTGTTTAGATTCATACGCTGATTCTTGTTAAATGTGTGTGCCTAAAATTAAAACTCTTTAATAAATCACAGAATCACAAGAGATGCTTACAAAATATATAGAAAATACAGACTCTTTCATTGTGTAATCAAAGCTGTTACAATCAATAATGATCGATAAGAAGAGAAAAGACTGTAAAAGATTTCAGTGATTAAGGTCAAGCAACGATTACATTAAAACATAATCATCAACACCCAGTGATTTTTGCTCTAGGCTTGACACACAAACTTTTAATTTAAAAAGTCACAAGCCAAGATCCTAACTAAAGCAAACACTGACCACTATAATGGTGACACACAAATTGTGATTTTCTCGTTTGTTGATTCTGCTTGTTAACATCAGGTGTCTTCAATAATGGTCAATCATAACTCAATTAACTTCTTAATTATCTCATTAACTTCAACTCTGCTTCAGTGTTACTTTTAACACTGCTTCAGTGTTTATATAATCCACACTCAGAGTGTTAAATTAACACTGGGGATTTTGCTGTGTATATATATATATATATATAAATAAACAAAATGGTGTATTTATTTGGGATAGTTATGTTTTATTCCCTGTAAAGTAGGAATAATAATTCTTTGTAAAAATGTTATCTATTTTTAAAGCACAGTGTCAGTGAAGATGACAAGGAATTCTGCTGTTTATGGGAAATCTGAAGGAACATCTCCCAGCATTCTACCACCATGTTGCCCTGATGATTGAGGTAATGTTAATTCAGCTTTTAGGTGATGCAGATTTGGTCAAAAGTTTACACACACCTTGCAGAATATACTGCTTCATCAGAGTAGTAATTGTATTTTTTTATACAATTAAGTATACCTACTTACTCCTTAAATTATTAACATTTTGCTGATACTGCAAGGTGTATATAAACTTTAGACTGCAACTGTGTCTATTGCTTTCACTCAACTGAACCATTTATAATGACTGGATATGTTTTATAACAATTGTTCTTCCTTCTTTCCTCAAGGAATTTTTTCTGATTCTCCTGCCTCTTTGGATCATTTTTTTTCCGTTCACACAGACTGTGGAGAAATGATGTGCAGCTTCATGACATGAAGTTTAGTGCCGATGGAGAGCCTCTGTGAGATTGACAGACAGCTATTTTTTTTTTTTTTTTTTTCATTTAGTCAAACTTGCATTCACTAATTCTGGAGTAAGATTTTAGAAGAAAACTTTTAGTCCTGTTTAATGTTGGTGCTGTAAGACAGGGCTTAGACTAAGCCAGGATCATAGTTCAGTAAGGACATTTGGGCAGCTGTGGCCTAATGGTTAGATAGCCAGACTAGTTACCAGAAGGTCGCCGGTTCGAGTCTATGTGCTGGCAGGAGTTGTAGGTGGGAGGGAGTTAATGAACAGCGCTTCCTTCCACCCTCAATACCCATGGCTGAAGTGCCCTTGAGCAAGGCACTGAACCCCAAGTTGCTCCTCGGGCGCTGGATCTATAGCTGCCCTCTGCTTCGGGTGTGTGTTCACGGTGTGTTCACTTCTCACTGCTGTGTGCACTTGGATGGGTTAAATGCAGAGCACCAATTCTGAGTATGGTTAACCACTGTCACAACTTAATTTTTTTATCATTTTCTTTGACATGTCTTAGAAAAAACATTACTGTAGTGCATCTTGAGACAAAACAAAGGCACTGGTATTTTTAAAGATCAGTCAGTGCAGTTTTCTATCAGTTGAAACAGCTCAGAATTAAATTTTAGTCTTGGGCTGGTCTTAAGCCTTGTCTGTGAAACCAAGGGTACAAGTAACCCATTTTGGTAATGTTT
This sequence comes from Carassius auratus, assembly GCF_003368295.1. Classification (NCBI taxonomy): domain Eukaryota; kingdom Metazoa; phylum Chordata; class Actinopteri; order Cypriniformes; family Cyprinidae; genus Carassius; species Carassius auratus. The sequence continues at coordinate 7,176,469 of NC_039243.1, forward strand.
TACAATAAGGTCTCTTTTGTTGTACATGGGATGATAATGTTCTTTTTTCTTCTTCTTTTTTTTCTATTACATGTGTATCGTTTGTGTGTTAGTAATCCTATATGTTATGGCGACCAAATGACTCCACAAGTATAGTTATACCAGTAAATTTTGACCTTGTGGACATTTTAGGTCCCCGATGAGGAAACCGGTTTACACATCTTACAGAATGATGTTTTCCATGATGGTGAAATTAGCATTGCTCTTCAGACTCTTTCTAATAAGTGAGGTGAAGTGTTGTAACTGTATAGTGTTGGGTTTTTCTTGTCCATCAGCAAAAATAAATTTTGTGTATTTGTTTTTGAGAGTTTGTCAATAAATGTAGAGGGTTTACCTCTTTGTGTTTTTGCATTGATTGTAACTAGGTTAAGAGGTTATTATTATTTTTTAACTTCATTGCCAGAGATATGACATTGAAGTATACTTTAGTTCACATTAATTGCTTATTCAGAATTACATATTTACCATATTTCAAATCACATATAAAATATACTAAAGTCCCACTTAAGTGGTTCAAAAATATCAATCAAAAGTTAAACTAATTGCAATTAATGTCATTTTAAATTGTAATATATTTGAAATTAATTACAAATAATATGGTTTTATGTGGTCAAAAACATTACATTTAATTCATACATAAGTATATTGTTAACTGACATTAAAGTGTTTTTAAGTTCACATTAATTACATGTTAATACATTAATAGTACACTTTATGCATATTTTAAAGACACTAGAAGCAATTAGGAACATATAATTGTACATATAAAGATGTACTAAAAAGTGCCACTTAAGTCCAACTTAAGTTGTTCAAAAAAGTAACTCAAAAGTTCAACTTATTGCATTTAATATAACTTAAAAAGTGATACATTTGAAATTAATTACAAATACAATGTACTTAAGCGGCGAAAATAACATATTTAATTTGCATTTATGTGTGTTCTTTTAAAGTATATTATGTCAGCAATAAGAACACTTTATAAAAGTATACTTAGGTGCACTTCTTTTTCACAAGGGCAATCAAAACTGAAAGTGTAATTTAAAGGTCCCGTTCTTCGTGATCCCATGTTTCAAACTTTAGTTAGTGTGTAATGTTGTTGTTAGAGTATAATTCTAATCTGTAAAATTCTAAAGCTCAAAGTTCAATGCCAAACAAGAAATGTTATTTAACAGAATTTGCCTAAATCGAATGACCAGTTTGGACTACATCCCTCTACTTCCTTCATTAATGACATCACTAGAACAGTTTTTTGACTAACCTCCGCCCACAGGAATACACAAAAAAGGGGGCGTGGTCTTGCTGTGTTTGTAGAGTGTGTTTGTCGCCATGTCGTCGAAACACTGTTATTTTCATCTCGGAGTCCAATCACCTTTGTTTGGCCTTCCCAGGGATGCTGTACTTAGAGATCAATGGTTACAATTTATGTTTGACTCGGTTCCCGAAAATTATAATCCACATGTACATCAGTTTAATGCCGGATTCGCACAAAGATTTTTCTTGAAAGTTGGAGCAGTTCCCTCTTTGTCTGGAGAAGGCGTTGTTTATGGACTACATAAACAAAGTGTAAGTGTATTTTATTATTTAAGTTGGTGCGTTTAACAGTTTCTGTAACTTATTACACAAAGGGCAACGCTGTTTAGCTTTGTTAACTAGATGGTATGGCTGTGCAAAAAATCGAATGCGATTTTCATGCGCATCTCGTCAGTAAAGGCGTTCTGTGATTAGAAGTATATCTCCAGCATGTGCATTCAGATCAGAATTGCCAGGTTTTCAAAACTACTCCAAAACTAGCCCAATCGTGTTTCCAGGAAAGCAACGTGTGCTAAGCTACAGTCGAATCACAACTCATTATGTATTTCTTAAGGAGGGACTTTATAGAACGAGGAAGTCATCAGCCCGTTTTTATGACAGTGAAAACAGCGGTATACAGATGAATTGTGTGAAAAATACTGTGCTTTTTTTACACGCGAAACATGAACACATGTTTATTGCACACTGTAAACACAATCAAAGCTTCAAAAAAAAAAATAAAAAAAAATTGAAAAACATGACCTTTAAGTTCTTTTCGGGGTTATCAGGAGAAAATGCTTCATAACGCGTATGCACGGGGGTCGACTCCAGAGGGTTAAAATAGATGTATAATATCAAAATATCTATGTATTAATCTATATATTCCTGTGTGGAATCAAATTATAATTGTAACATATAATTTTTTGAGGTATCGGCACACATCGTATCGCTGGGTATGTGATATTGTATCGTATCGTGACAAACCATCATTCATTATACAACCATAATGAATATGGTGGCAGGGTGGCAATATTTTTTATGACTTCATGAGCAATTCTCTAATATAGATCAGTGGTGTTGTCACCTGTATGCTTGGACAAATCACAATTCTTTAGATAACTTTGTCATGAGGGCCCATATATGATACAGTCAGAATGAGGTTTTAAGACCGTAATAATGAGATCAGAGATAAACATTTGGTTTGCCTTGAATATATGGCCACATATTTACTGTAAAGTTATAGGGGTGATTTACAGAAGCAGCAACATTGTTAATGTGAGCAAAGTATTAAGCATTAAAAAAATTAGCTGCAGAGTGCATGTGGCTAATGATTCAGGACTAAAAAAAACACCAAACCTGCACGTTGTGAAACAAATTCACTTACAGCAACTGATCCAGCACAGATCTCTCTGGTCTCTTGCATAGCAATCACAACAAAGGCTGTCAGAGAGGCATCTGCATCTTTGCCACGCACATCACCCTGAAATAAAGCAAAAATAAACTAGACTATCACAAAAATACCAGCATTGTGTGTGTTTGAGTTTGTATACTGTATATAAGACGAAACCGTGCCTTTCATTCAGACAGAGACACACAGAACATGCTCAGTTTGCCTATAAACGACAGCAAATATATATATATATATATATATATATATATATATATATATATATATATATATATATATATATATATATATATATATATATACACAGACAGTTCACTCCTGTTATAAATGGGAGAAACTGCAACACAATATGATGGAATATGTCTCGCCTTCTAAATGAAAGAGCCAATCTCTGATTTGTAAATCATTGCGTCAATGCAGCGGCCTCCGGTTCCCATAGAAACCTGATACTCATGACCACACATGCGCATTGGCTGGTCTAGGCTGAAAATAATTTATTTAACACTATTTGAGCCTAAAGAATGTCTAGGTTAGGTATATAACCCGCGTTCCAGAAGGAGGGAATGGAGACATTACGTCAGAAAGAGATCACCTTCGAGTTGTAACAAAATGACCCAATGGTACACAGTGTAACTTGATCTGTGGGATTTGGATCGCAAACTCTGCCCCGCTGTGTCGGTATATATGGAGCAGTGTGAGCAACTTGCATTCAAGTCTTCGCTGAGAAGCCATGTCAAATGACCCGGCCATTCAGCAGAACAGCGATGTGGCAAAGGGACGTAACGTCTCCATTCCCTCCTTCAGGAACATTCACCCCTAGGGGGCAAGGCAGGTCTTAAGCATGATAAGGCAAGACAATAGCATCCACTATCCAGTGAGATAACCTCTGCTTGGAGACAGCCTTTCCCTTCTGCTGGCCTCCATAACAAACAAAAGAGCTGGTCTGAGGTCCTGAAGCACCGAGAAGCACACTCTATATGTAAGTGCCAGGGCTGTGTCTGCCTCCTCCGGGGCAGCACTTGCAAATTCACCAACTGATCTCTAAAAGGAGTGGTGGGAACTTTGGTCACATATCCAGGCCGGGCTCTCAAGATAACATGAGAGTTGGCTGGCCCGAATTCCAGGCACGCTTCATCAACTGAAAATGCCTGCAGGTTCCCGGACCTCTTATCTGAAGCCAAAGCTGCCAGGAGCACTGTTTTCAATGATAAAAAACTTTAGCTCTACTGAGAGCAAGGATTTGAACGGAGCCCTCTGCAGTGCAGATAGAACCATACTTGTGCAGGCCCCACGGCCAGCTGTGCACCAGAGCGTTTATGCCTAGGGTGCCCTCGGTCAGAGAGTTAAACAGCTGGCAGTGGGAATTCTCTAGAGAGGCAGAAGAGACGGCCCTGGCATGAGAGGAATTGTGTTCCTTTATGGGGGCGGAGTGCGGGCACTTGTCTGATTCCAAGATATGGCAAAGAGTGTGTGAGAAGGCAGCGCATTCTCAAAGCCGGCTCTGCGTGGAGACTGACCAGAAAATAGGGGGACTAGATCGGCGAGAAAGCATGTCGCCTACTGTTGTCTGCGGCCTCTTGGGACCTGGAGGTAGAGGAAACAGCTCTTTTTATGAAGGTTTGGGTATCACCGGCCATGGGGCCAGTGGCAGAACAAAATGAAAATGAGAACAAAGGATTTCCCCCCGGCCCTCCTCTGGGGGAAGGAGTGGTCCTGCTACCATCTCACAAAGAGCTGACTTCTCCAAGTCCAGGTCGCCCACACTGCGCCAGCCTTCTCTTCACTACTGCTGGTGTGAAGGCTGCTGTTGTGGCTGGGCGGGAGTGGAGGAGACCACAGGTGGGCGCCCTCGGTGACTGGCAGGCTGAAGGTGGCAGTGTAAATGCAGCAGCGGGCCAACGGGGAAGAATGTGGTTGATAGCCTCAGACTGCTTCTTGGCAGCAGAGAATTGCAGGGCAAAACTCTCCACCATGTCGGGTGGAGACTGAGGAGTTGAGGAGCTGAGTCCGGTCAGACTCCTTCATGTCTGCCAGGTTCAGCCATAGGTGGCACTCCTGAACCACCACAGTGGACATCACCTAACCCAGGGAGTGTGCAGTAACCTTTGTCGCCCAGACGGCAGGGGCAGGAGCAGTGTGTGACTCTTGCCAGACCTCTGAGTCAGCACTGCCCTTGTGGAGCTCCTTGAGCACCTTGGCCTGGTAGACCTGAAGGGTGACCATGGTGTGCAAAACGGAAGCGGCCTGACCCAAAGCTCTGTAAGCCTTGGCCACAAGCATGGATGAGAACTTACAGGCCTTGGAGGGGTTCTTGGGACCACCATGCCAGGCAGAGATGCTCTGAGGACACAATTGCATCACAGCAGAGTGCTCCACTGGGGGTATCCCTGCATACCCTTTGGCAGCCCCACCATCGAGGGCAGTGAAGGTGGAAGTAGCACCAGAACGGTTTCAGGCAGTTAAAGGTGCCTTCCACAAATTGCTAACTTCCTGATGCATCTCCGTGAAGAAAGGAACCGGAGGGCGGTCCTGGCGATCAGAGCGTGCAGCCCCAGGAACCAATCATCCAACCTCAAACGTTCGGGGACTGGGTGGAGCACCTTTCAGAACTGAAGCACTCTGGGGAATGCAGGAGCTGGAGAGAAGGCGGCAGGAAGCTTTTTTATGAACCATTTAACCACACCGTCAGACCAACACCAACTGATTACTTGCTTTGAGAACAGTCCAGTAAAACCGGCAGAAGATGTGCTCGGCTCTGAAGTGAAAGCTTGAATGCGAGTTGCTCACGCTGCTCCTTATATAGCCGCACAGTAGGGCAGAGTTTGCGATGTAAATCCCACAGACCAAGGTACACTGTGTATCACTGGCTCATTTTGATACCACTCGAAGGTGGTTAGGCTATCGGGCAAGACCTCATTCATCAGTTTCTTTCTGACATAACGTCGAATGTTACAGACTGAAAAGGAACAACATTTATGCAGCAGTTTGTTTCAGATTTGTTTGCTGATTTGAAATATGTAATTTAATTTTGAGTTCAGCTGGCAGTTTTTGAGGGAAGAAATTGTATTATTATATTTCACAGTTTCCCAGTTCAGCTTACATGCAGTGACCTTGCATGTGTAACAAAAATGTGACTGGAACTAAAAAGTGAACTATTCAGTAAGATTAACTGTTATGGAAGCTATGCATTCACAGTTACAAGAACGTTATCCAAAATCCAAGCACTTCTCAAACCCTGAAAACAATACATTAAAATTCAGGCATTATCAAGGATTTCCAGCACTCATACAAATGCTGGTATTATACATTTAGCAACAATTTGTGCACTAAGTACGGAATAATTGATGACGGGCAGTTGAATTATTATAAAAATAATTCACACCCCAGGTGGTGATGCGGCCATGATGCGAAGTGGAGATGATATATTTAAAGGCATTTGTCTGTTTTTTGTACTTAAATCGCTATTGTGAGTAGGATTATTTGTTCCACATCTCATCCAACACCTCTTTTGTTAGTTCCAAAACGTCATTTTAAAACTGGTAATGGAGGCTTGAGCCGTTGATAGCATTGTAATTAGGTATATGCCTTTATCAGATTCTCCTGTTGCAATTAATTGCTAATACTTTTATCACGGTATTGAAATTTTTCTTGAGTACCTATAGAGTAGTACTGCATCCTTCATATCTCCAAAAAGTCTTTAGTTTTATTATATTTATAAGAGAAAAATAGTCTGTGCCGTTTTTTTTTTCCGGAAAAACACGAGCGGGCGGAGCTAAAGAATCATGAGCGCGAGTAGGCTTTTCCGTTGAGAGCGTCTGGAAGTTGTGACATTATCGTGAGGAAAAAAAAGCATCATCCAAAACAAACCATGGCTAAGAGTCAGATTCAGCTGTTTATTTATGATCCAGAATCAGATCCCGAGGCTGAAACTGAACGAGAGCAGCAGCAGCAACGACTACAACAGCGTCTCTGTGTGGTATGTATTGAAACTGTATATATTTGCTTATGTAACCCCTCTCTCCCGGGTCCTTTCTGACGGGGCTCGAACCCGGGTCTCCTCTAACAAGGAGGCTAAATGGCTACAGCCACTAGCGTCTGTTGCTAGTGCGTCTCTTGAGATCGGGGAGTGAGGTTTACCTGCACAGCACTACTCGCTGGCCTCCGTTACACTTAGCGGTTTTGGAAAAGGACTAAGTTACACTTTATGTCGTCTTTTTTTTTCCTTTAAAGGTGTACAAGAGGTTTACTTGATGTGCTTACGCGCCGATAGCTAAATTAACAACACAGAGAAATTTGAAGCAGTTTTACTCACCGCCTACGTTTCCAACACACGATCGTGACCCTTTTTCATTGGGACTGCATTATCCTTAAGAAATAAACGATATGCATATCCGGCGTCAAACTGGGCCTTGTTTGTAAAACAAGCATCTTCGAAATGCAGGGAACAAACAAAAACACTTGCACAACTCTGTCGATGCTCTTTAAAAATAAACTCCGTCCACTGGTCCGTTGATGTTTTTTTTTTTTTGGGTTGTCTTGCCCCCGCAACCAAAAACACACTTCTTTTGAGACATTTCGCTCTCGCTCTGATCAGTGAATGTCTCGTCTCTGCTATACGGGAGCCCGCGCTCTTCCGGCAGAAGTGCCTTAGGACCCATATAAGGAAATTCCACTCCATCTAACATCACATACTCGAAAAAAACTTTCCGAAACTTGTGACAAACCGGAAGGAGAATTTTTGGAACAAAAATACTCCTTCAAACGTACAACTTAATTTTTGAAACTTTGTCCATGTTTAGCATGGGAATCCAACTCTTTAACAGTGTAAAAAACTCAGTATGCATGAAATAGCATAGCATATACTCGAAAAAAACTTTCCGAAACTTGTGACAAACCGGAAGGAGAATTTTTGGAACAAAAATACTCCTTCAAAACGTACAACTTAATTTTTGAAACTTTGTCCATGTTTAGCATGGGAATCCAACTCTTTAACAGTGTAAAAAACTCAGTATGCATGAAATAGCATTCCCCTCCCCCCCCCCCCTTTACATTTTTTCAAGATTTGTTTTCACTAATCGTGGATTCTCTGTACATTGCCACAGATTTCGCTTATGCTTCACAGTTTTTCGTTTGGGGTTTTGACACAAACCTCTCGTGGGGGCAGGCTTAACAATGATCTACTCTGATTGGATAGTGAGCTTTTGATGGACAGGTGCTCTCTGACCGGGAAGTACAAACGTCACTCAGTAGCGCGCACATTAAAAAGCTCTCGCAGTGATTTGTATTACTAAATATGTTAATAATATTTGACCTTCGATCGTCTGAGTCTGTAAAGATGAGCTCTTGTCCTTCAAGGCAGCTTGAAGTAAGCTTGTGTTACTGAATGACAATAATTACCCGTAACAAACTGTTGCACACTGTAACATGAAAAACTTGTATCGATGTAATTGTTTACTTCAGTAACACAAGCTTACTTCAAGCTGCCTTGAAGGACAAGCGGAGGAGGAAGACGATGCTGCTCCATGTCTCTCCTGAGAGCCCATCTTTACAGACTGAGAAGATCGAAGGTCAAATATTATTTACATGTTTAGTAATACAAGGCACGACGTATTGCATACAAATCACCGCAAGAGCTTTTTTTTTTTTTTTTTTTTTTATTAATGCAGAGAACAAAAACATACAAAAGTATAAACACACATCACATAATATCAACCACTAAAAAACAAAAAACAATAAAGATTCAAATAGAACTAAGGAAAAGAAGGCCAAAATCTAAACAGAATTACACAAGGATATCAAAGGTAGAGCAAATTCTAACAGTCTTTATAGCTTTCTTATTCAGATTTGGGGGCCCAAGAGTAAAAGTCCTACCATATTTTTACTTCACCTATGAACTCAGCAGCTGATTTCATCAGAGGAGGAACCAAGTCATTCCTTCCAAGTCACAAACGAGTCTTGAGTCAAATCCCAAGTCCTCAAAGAGTTAAAGTTGCTGTGAGAGACAACCGTGAGAATATATTTTTTCCCGAAATAATTCTTTAAATTGAAGTGTATAAGTCATTTTCATAAAGTGTTATTGCTTTTGGAGTTAATAATCTATATAAACTAAGTTAAACCCCCTTTGTTACTTACATAATACAGAATATTTGTGATTGTGCTGTAAGAACACGTTTTATAATGCATAACTAACAGGGGAGCTGCATTAAGTACACGTCTCAAAAGTAGATTAACATAAACCATATATACATCTTGAAGACGTATTTATTACTAAAATGTCTATTTATCATCTGACAGGATGATGTTTGATAAGTATTGCAGGTGAGCACATCTAACAGACATGAAAAGGCATGACATGAAAAGGAGTGATGTGTGTGATATTGTGTAGAATTCACTCACTGTTGTCAACACTGTTTTAGATGAGTATAAGTCATGTAAATAAAGAGATCTACGTAAAGTAACTAAACATAAGTTATCTATTTTATTTGTCCATTTGCAGTATTGCTAATATAAGGAACATTTGTGTTGGATAAAAACCGAGTTACATCAGTTACTAACTCAACATGTAAATGCAGTATATCACAGATAAATGACAGAGGAGACTGACTCTTGTCTGGATGTTACAGAGACAGATGAGACGTGTGTTTATCCACTGCTGAGAGACTGGTGAAGGAATGGTGCCATCAAAGGATTTGTATGAGTACACAACAGAAATAAATCAAACATTTTAAATCTTAAGTTGTAGTTTATTTTAATTCATGTAATTTTAAACAACTATAACAGCTCTTTTCTTATTCTTGATTTATGTGCATTTGCTGCAGATCTTTTGTGTTGACCTGCAAGGAAACGTGATACAAATCAAAAACCTGAAACAAAAGAATAAAGTAATGACTTTTTGTATTGTCTGTGTGTATTTTTGTTGGATATGAAAATGTCTGCAGACTGGTGTGTGCACTGAGGATGGAGAAGACCACAGCATCATCCTGGAAATGATCGAGAGTCACAGATGAGATGCTCCCTCACTCCATCTGCCCTTTACTGTCTCATCAGGACCAGATGCTGCTGTGGTCTCTTCATCCTCAGTGACCTCAGAGCCAGCAAGAGCATCTAGAGAAAGACCAAAACACACAGAGGATTTGATTTTGGTAAAATTTGTTCTGCTGGTTTCTACAATGAAGGCTGACTTTCAGAAGCTTCAAAAGCATCATCATCAAAAGGAGTCAAATAAAGCCTTATATATACGCAATAAAATTATGATTTGCAAAAGAAAATAAAGTTTTGCAAACGAAAATTAAAGTATTGAGGAAAATTAATTTTTTTGTTTTATTAACTTTATTAACAAATGTATATGTATTAGCAGCGTTTGCTCAAATTTAAGAAGTTGTTACCGTGAACATCTGCTGTTTATTTCTCTCGATGTGCACACTTTTATAGCATTTTTTATAGTTTTGCAATTCTTAATTTTTGTTTGCAAAAAGCTAATTTATTTTCCTCAATACTTTAATTTTTGTTTGCAAAACTTTATTTTCTTTTGCAAATCGTATTTTTTTGCGTATATATAAGGCGTTATTTTGACTCCATAGGGGCTTAGAAGTCAGTTTTCTATACATACATATACATGCACTAACATTTGTATAGCATTTATTTACAAATAAAAAAGTTCCTAAAACTAAACTTGTAGTTAGGCACTGGTTTGGTATAAAAAAAGTAATTTTCATGCTGTGCAGGGCCCCACCACCCCTCTCGAATCAATGTACAGTATTGTTCAAAATAATAGCAGTACAATGTGACTAACCAGAATAATCAAGGTTTTTAGTATATTTTTTATTGCTACGTGGCAAACAAGTTACCAGTAGGTTCAGTAGATTGTCAGAAAACAAACAAGACCCAGCATTCATGATATGCACGCTCTTAAGGCTGTGCAATTGGGTAATTAGTTGAATTAGTTGAAAGGGGTGTGTTCAAAAAAATAGCAGTGTCTACCTTTGACTGTACAAACTCAAAACTATTTTGTACAAACATTTTTTTTTTTCTGGGATTTAGCAATCCTGTGAATCACTAAACTAATATTTAGTTGTATGACCACAGTTTTTTAAAACTGCTTGACATCTGTGTGGCATGGAGTCAACCAACTTGTGGCACCTCTCAGCTGTTATTCCACTCCATGATTCTTTAACAACATTCCACAATTCATTCACATTTCTTGGTTTTGCTTCAGAAACAGCATTTTTGATATCACCCCACAAGTTCTCAATTGGATTAAGGTCTGGAGATTGGGCTGGCCACTCCATAACATTAATTTTGTTGGTTTGGAACCAAGACTTTGCCCGTTTACTAGTGTGTTTTGGGTCATTGTCTTGTTGAAACAACCATTTCAAGGGCATGTCCTCTTCAGCATAGGGCAACATGACCTCTTCAAGTATTTTAACATATGCAAACTGATCCATGATCCCTGGTATGCGATAAATAGGCCCAACACCATAGTAGGAGAAACATGCCCATATCATGATGCTTGCACCTCCATGCTTCACTGTCTTCACTGTGTACTGTGGCTTGAATTCAGAGTTTGGGGGTCGTCTCACAAACTGCCTGTGGCCCTTGGACCCAAAAAGAACAATTTTACTCTCATCAGTCCACAAAATGTTCCTCCATTTCTCTTTAGGCCAGTTGATGTGTTCTTTGGCAAATTGTAACATCTTCTGCACATGCCTTTTTTTTAACAGAGGGACTTTGCGGGGGATTCTTGAAAATAGATTAGCTTCACACAGACGTCTTCTAACTGTCACAGTACTTACAGGTAACTCCAGACTGTCTTTGATCATCCTGGAGGTGATCATTGGCTGAGCCTTTGCCATTCTGGTTATTCTTCTATCCATTTTGATGGTTGTCTTCCGTTTTCTTCCACGTCTCTCTGGTTTTGCTCTCCATTTTAAGGCATTGGAGATCATTTTAGCTGAACAGCCTATCATTTTTTGCACCTCTTTATAGGTTTTCCCCTCTCTAATCAACTTTTTAATCAAAGTACGCTGTTCTTCTGAACAATGTCTTGAACGACCCATTTTCCTCAGCTTTCAAATGCATGTTCAACAAGTGTTGGCTTCATCCTTAAATAGGGGCCACCTAATTCACTCCTGTTTCTTCACAAAATTGATGACCTCAGTGATTGAATGCCACACTGCTATTTTTTTGAACACACCCCTTTCAACTAATTCAACTAATTACCCAATTGCACAGCCTTAAGAGCGTGCATATCATGAATGCTGGGTCTCATTTGTTTTCTGAGAATCTACTGAACCTACTGGTAACTTGTTTGCCACGTAGCAATACAAAATATACTAAAAACCTTGATTATTCTGGTTAGTCACATTGTACTGCTATTATTTTGAACAATACTGTAAATGGGACGACCCGCAGGTCAGGTGCTTCTGCTTCGGACCTGCGTGAATCAGTTAATGAGACAGGAGCTGGAGTTAGCCGTGAAATGTACTAGGAAGAAAATCAGGGCCTCAAAAACGAAAAGAAAAGAAGATTAAAGAGAGAAAGGTTAATGAGGGCAAGCAGTTGCTCACTCAGTTTTTTTAAAAGACAGGTGAGCTCCAAATGCATCATCGAGCATTGACATTGTTTTAACATAAATATCTACTCTTGGAGGATTTCTCCCCAGAGTCAGAAGTTTGTATGAAAACACTGTATATTTGGCTCCATTGTCAAAATCTAACACCCCCGAAAACACAGATCATTAGCACCTATTTTACCGCATTGTTGTGCAAATTAGCTCGCACACGCTATTACATTAAGTACAGGATTGTTCTCAGTTTAATGTACATCTTAATGATTGAAAATGACTTATTTTAAAACGTAATTCAATGACTGAATGTCTAGTTTGGTGGTTAGTGTACCCTGTGATTCTATAGTCTGCATTTATTTTAAACAGACAAATAATCAGCAATTAACATGTACTTAGCCTAGACTTTAAAAAAGTTATTGTGACAATAAAGGGTATTTTAGCAACCATTTGAAGCCATATATTCCAGTTTCAGACCCTGCAGCAGCAGGCCCCTCAACATGGCCAAGTGAAAGAAAAATCACTGAAAAATGTGGCTTTAACATTTTTTGATAAATGGCATTTTATGATAAAAATGCAATACCCCACCCATTGGTAGCACTATGGTATTTCCCAGCAGGCACAATACATCAATGTGACATCAGCTAGATGGGCATAAATACATGGAAATGTATTTAAAATACAAATACAAAATACTGTGTGGAAAAATGTATTTAAATGCAAATACAAAATACTATGTGGAAAAATGTATTTAAATACAAATACAGTATTTTGTATTTTGAAAATACACAAAATACATGTGAAATTGAAGATTCAGTGCAGGTATCCCTATTAGGCTGAAATCTATCTGGGCCTATTCTGAATGCCAAAAAGCATTTAGATTAGGGCTGGGCGATATATCTAACGATATGATCATGCGCATTTAATCAGTAAAGCTGCTTCCATGATCACCGCTAAAATCACCATCACCTGCTTATAATTGGAGTGGCATTTAATAGACAGAGCCTTAAATCGCTGACAAGCTACGCCATATCGCGTTCATTATCGCAGATGAATCACCTTCGATAATGAACGTGATATGGCATGGTTTGTCAGCGATCTACGGCTCTGTCTATTAAATGCCACTCCAATTATAAGCAAATGATGGCGATTTTAGCGGTGATCATGGAAGCAGCTTTACTGATTAAATGCGCATGATCATATCGTTAGATATATCGCACAGCCCTAATTTAGATGTGTGCAACTGCTTAGAAAATTTTGTTTTAATCCCCTGCAGCGTAAGAAATAAAAAACTACAAAAACTAACTTTTATTATGTTTTATCACCATCATTAAAAGCCAATGTGACAGACTGGCGTTCCAATATGGCCCAGTTCTGTTTGTTTCACAATCTTAAAGTATCTGCCATCCAATATTGCTGACCTAACCCGCCCAGTTGAACTAGTTGATGGAATTTCAATGGGTGATATGACCAAAATCTTAATTTTACTTTACAGTAACAATATATGGTATGGTTTCACAATTATCAATATCAGTTTTGATACTACAGCAAAAACTGAATTTCAAACTCTTTTGATGCTTTTTTTTACGCAAGTAGTATAGTAACTTTTATATTTGTTTAATGTAAAGTTTATTTGTTTCTATATACATAATTAGAAATATAAAGTTTATCTAAAATATATATTTTTGGTGAACAATAAAACTAAAAGTGTGGTGTATCTTTCATCATTGTCCTCACAAATGCACACAATCACTACACTAAACTGATGTAGACAGACAATGATTATCCTAATTATTTCATCTCTACATAAACAAACATTTGCATAGATGGGTAAACACAATCACAATTTGGAAATGTGTCCAGTTACATTTTCATAAAGCACCATGTTTGTAAAATTTAAAATGATTACATTTAGAAAATGAGCCTGCATAGCAGAAATAATGAATGGTAGGTGTTTAATACAATCGTTAATTGAAATAAAATAAGTAATGAATTAAAAAACATATAACACAGTATTGTTCAATTTAGTGTTATACATATGTTATCATATTAATAAGTTTTGTTCTAATGTCACAAGTTACAATTTCAAGTTTACTGGTTTTAACTTGATTATTTGGTTAGGGTTTAAGAAGTGTACTAAAAAACATTTTCACATATGTTGTCAAAATGACCCACAACCTAATCAGTTTACATGTGAAGAAATCCATTTATTCACAAACTTCTCACGAGACGAGTGTTTGGCATAGACAGTATAAGAGATGTTTATTCGACAAATTATTCGGCAAACTACTTCCTCTCATCGCTGCTTTTTCGTGGTTTGGATAACATTTACTCAGAGTCGACTTCTGTCGTTTCTCGGAATTATACAATGGAGAGCACGTCAAGCATAAAAGCCTTGTAGGTTTACTGAGGAGCACACGCAGTAAGCAGGTTCATGGCGTAGAGCCATGCGAATTGTAAAAGATTTAGAAAAAGTTCCATCGATTCACAATTTATACCATCGCTACAATTCACCCATCCCTAACATGCAGTAAAGTTAATGATTCAAACACATTTGACAAGCTACTTTAATCAACAGTTGCCGTTCCAAGGCTGGTTTGTACAGCTGCGGCTCACGTGGATGAATGTTGGGCTTGGGGGGGAGGGGAGTGCCTGGTACGAACTAGTTGATGCATGAAAACAGCACCCTGATAAAGATGTTGACTGGCTCAAAGTATTTTGAGTATTTTGAAAATACAAAAATACTCGGCTTAAATGTATTTAAATACAAATTACATTAGATTATTTCCAAAGGCTTTACAATACAAAATAGTATTTTGTATTTCAAATATGTAATTTTAAATACATGTCTCTTAAATACTGCCCATCCCTGGATGTCAGGAAGATGTTGGACTCCCAACTAATCCAACGTCAGTCAGACGTCATATTTTCGTTGAAATTGAAAGTCGGGTTGACGTCTAAACCCAACTTTGTTTGTCGTCAAACTCCGACATCAGACACACGTTGAATTTTGGTTGGAATAAGCACCACACTGCATCAAAGGGTGAAATGCATGGCAGCACATTAAATATCTCAAGATATCAGCAGAGGAGGATTAAACAACTCCACAAACAGCATTACCAGCTTCACTTATTATTAACCAGACTGACTTTATTTCTGTCAGACGTCTACAAAAGCTCTTATTGAAAATGAACAGGGGGTTAAACTCTAATGTGTTTAATTTCCATAACATATAACAGTTAAACACCATAACAGTGATTAGTGTTTCCATTAGTTGGGCTCTTAACACTTATTATATCTTTTGTCTTCGCTGTGTCAAGCACATCTGCAGCATCAAAAAAAGATAATGTGACATGAGATCAGGTGATGGCTGTTATCTGTTAATGGTATTATAATCATCATGAAATAACCTGATTCTCTGATGTTTTTTAATCTAACAATTATGTTGTTCAAGTGATACTTTCATATTACAAACCCTGTGTTCCTGACACATGAGATCCAGTGGTATTATAGCAATCAGTTAAAATCTTTTAACAAACATGAGCTCAAAAAACTTAACCTATGCTGACACACACAGACATCATCAATCAGCGTATGAATCTCAACAATGGTGACATGCTTCATGCAGCAATGCATGCTGGGAGCCATGAGTTTTATACTATGGTGACTCCCAGCATGCATTGCTGCATGAAGCATGTCACCATTGTTGAGATTCATTTACTGATTATTGATGTCTATGTGTCTCAAAAGATTTTTCTCCCAGAATGTATTCAAAATAAGAATAAAGTATTGTTTCTTGAATATTATTTGTTAATAATAAATAACCACTTTGGGTCAATGATGAGAAATACAATTTTCCTCAATCATTTTTCTTCATGATGATTAAAAAACTATATCACCTTATCTTTGTTTATGACCCATTTTAAAACAAATTATGTGTTTTGGTAAACACTAGTGGTGGAAATTATGATTCTTTCAAGAGATTTGTTCATTTTCAGTTCGTTCACCAAAATGATTTGTTCAGAATCGTTCACTGATTCATTCAGTGATCATTTCTTCGTATTACACAAAATAAGCCAGCAGGTGGCAAAAAAAAAATGTGTATATGTGTTATGTCTTAAGTCAACGAACGTATTCACTTGTTACAAAAACGGATCTGGCTTTATTAAAATGTTTGCATAATCGCATTCAATATATAAAGTCTAATTAAGTTGCATGAGGTTTTCTTGCCTAATTAGCACTTTATATTTTTTGGTAAGACAGTTTGTATATCATATATTCTGATTCATAAATCGGGGATTAAACGTGGAGTTCTGTATGCTAAATATGAAAACAAGCGTATGTGCACAGTACCTATAACTGCGCTTTGCATTTTGCGAGACTGAAATGCTAAAGGGCAGACTAACCCAGTTTACTCTCATTAATTTCGTTCAAGAACGAGATTAGCTATATAGCGGTTGATTTAATTCACGAATGACATGGATCTGTTCATTGAACTCATTCATGAACGACGTGTGTGCCAGTTCAGTCATTTCATTCATGAACGAGATGTACTAAATAATTTAACTCGTTCACGAACGACGTGTCAGTCATTTCATTCACATACTATAAGATCTCTAGATCTCGTTCAGACTCATATGAAACTCATTCATTGAAGGGCGTATTAGTTCACTACATTCAACAAATCACATACTCTGTCACATCTCATACTCGAAGGCTATTGGCTCGAGGTTGAGTAACTCTTTGACAGGATGAAACAGTTCACGGAACTACTCAGTAGCCCCTCACTGCAGAACACAAGATCCAGGGGGCGGAGTCGGATCCGGATCCAGGTCCAGGGGGGGGGGGTTGGATCTGGGTACAACCTCACCCCCTGGATCTTGTGTTCTGCAGTGAGGACCTTCTCGAGCTACTCTCTTCACTGAGCTGTGCATGTGCTGCCGCACTGCTGTGGAGGGAGGAACTTCAGTGAACGAGAAATACGAGTCAGTTGATTTCATGAACGAGAACGATTTGTGGATCCACGAACGACACATTACTAGTAAACACTAACTAAGCCATGAGTCAAACTAAAGCAAATACTGATCACAATAATGGTGATCAAACATTTTCAAATAAAACATCAACATCTTAACCTCTGTTAATTCTCAAAAAGAACTTCTGTAAACGTTGCAGCTCTAGTCAGCACATTGTTATATTTTGTTTGTTTTGTGCTTTAGATAATATAATGCTTTACTACTGTGAACCACTGTGAAATAAATCACTTGCTCGTTCATTCCATGTCTTGTGAACACAGATGGATACATTTAACAACATTCAGCTTACCACCATCTCTCCATGAATTACTGCTGAATCCTCTTTAAAGGAGCCGTCTTGTGTTTTTTTGTGGAGAATCAGCCACTTGAGGGCGCTGCAGATCACATTTCCCTCTATATTAACAAGGTTACTGGCCATGGCGAAGACTTTGGCCACATATGCTGTCAACCTTTAACAGATTAAAAACAAATTATAATTATTATTTCTATTAAAATTAATATTAATGTACTATAAAATGTTATACAGGAGAAAATAAGCATGAAACGTAAAATCAAGTAATGACATCAGAATGACTCTACCATGTGCTGCTCGGCCTTTGTGTCCATGCAGCATAGGATCCATCTGGTTTACGGTAACTCAGCTGCCGCTGATAACCTTTATACAAAAAAAAAAAAAGGATAAAGAAAGGGTATTTATGTTTGAATTATCTGATCTTTTTTCAAGGATGCATCTTAGAGAGTACTTTACAATTTTATTCAAAATAATAGTCAGATTCTTTATCAATATGTTTTATTTTATTTATATTTATTCTTTATTTATTTATATGGCACTTTATACAATATGGAATGTTTTAAAGCAGCTTCACAAGAATAAACAGGAAAAATATTAGAATTTGATTCAATTCTGCTATAAAGGCAATGATATTGACAATGTTCAGCTGAGGTCAGTTTAGTGTTGATTCGGTTCCGTTCAATATAAATAATCAGTATAATTGTTGAATATTTATTAATTGTGAATTATATATCCGTTGTGTCCTGCTGACCTGTTCTAATATAGTTAACAGCTTCATTTCGGCGCTCCATGCCAACAGTGTCCCACTGATTGGTGCTGTCCAGATAATGAGTGGCAATGAGAGGTAGAGTCATATAGATCATGATCGTCTCTCCATCTCCACGAGGCTGGACAATAAGACGACCCATGAAGTCTCCACTGATGGCCTGCTCAACTGTCTGAGAGATCTCTTCACCTGGAGAGATAAAAGAGTGAAAGCAGACTGAGTATTCAGCTTGATCTGGTTTGACTCAACACTAGAGCACAGGAATCAGAACGATCACTGGTCATCCTGAAGAGACATCAGACATTGTGTCCTAACCGCGACATGCAATACAAGGTATCCTTTCCATGTTAATCAGAGTTCTGTTCTCATGAGCTGCTACAGCAATATCTGACGAAAGAGGTATGCTACCTTAATGAATCGCTATTTAAAATAGATTTTTGACCAAAAACAAACAAACAAAAAAACTAAATATGGCAGATGATTCATATTTCAAGATCGATGCATATGAATCAGCATGATTTGTAATCAATGCGAGAAATTAGGGAACCGTTGCTTCATGTTTGTTTACATTTTTAAACATAGGTTGTGTTAACAAAGATTACTCAGAGTCAAAGATTCATTAGCCTAATAAAATAATAATAATAATTTGGTCCAATGCTAAACCCAGTGAATTAAGCCGAAACTCAGATGAGGCAAATGCCGTGACTAAATGATACAAATCTTACAGTTGTTAGAAACCAGCCCATTTATAAAGTACGGATGCAACAAATTTGTCATGGACATGGAAAATAGACAGTATGATTATAATGACCCAGCAGGCACATGATGTAGACTCCAACAACAGTTAGACGTTGGATTTTGGTTGAAAATGAAAATCAGGTTGACGTCTAAATCCAAGGACTGTTTGACGTCAAGCTCCAACGTTGGGCAGATGCTGAATTTTGGCTGGAATAAACACCCCCACAAAAAAAAATCATAAAAAACTTTGAAATGCATGGCAGTACACATATTACGAGCTTCACTTATTACTAACCAGTTTGACTTTATTTCTGTCAGACGTCTACATAAGTTATTTTTGAGAATTAACAGAGATTTAGATGTTGATGTTTTATTTGAAAATGTTTGATCACCATTATTGTGATCAGTGTTTGCTTTAGTTGGGTAGTTTGACTCTTGGCTTAGTAAGTTTGTGGTTCTTGTAATAGTGTTTACCAAAGCACATAATTTGTTATAAAAGGGGCCATGAACAAATATAAGGTGATATAGTTATCATGATGAAAAATGATTGAGGATAATTTTTCTTGTCATTGACCCAATTGTTAACGAACAATATTCAACAATACTATTTGAACAATACTTTCTTCCTTCAGATCAGACATTCAGATTTTTTTTTTAAATACATTTTGAGAGAAAAATCTTTTGAGACACACAGACATCAATAATCAGTATATGAATCTCAACAATGGTGACATGCTTCATGCAGCAATGCATGCTGGGAGCCACCATAGTATACAACTCATGGCTCCCAGCATGCATTGCTGCATGGAGCATGTCACCATTGTTGAGATTCATACGCTGATTGATGATGTCTGTGTGTGTCAGCATAGGTTAAGTTTTTTTTTTTTTTTTTAGCTCATGTTTATAAGATTTTAACTGAATGTTATAATACCACTGGATCTCATGTGACAGAAACACAGTGTTTGTAATATGAACGCAAAAACATCACTGAATCAGGTTATTTTCATGATTATAAAACCATTAACAGATAACAGCCATCACTTGATCTCATATCACGTTATCTTTCTTTGATGCTGCAAATGTGCTTGACACACAACTGTCACAGCGAAGACTAGAGGTGGGCAGATCGATACTAATATCGATAATATCGATACCAACCTTGGTATCGGTATTGATCGATACCAACGGGAAAATATCAATACTTAAGTTTCAGTTTCTCTCGTTTTGCGACCTGGCCGTGTTTGGCAAAATGCTGCTGCTGTCACAGAGCAGAGCAAGCTCTTAAGAGTGCTGCTCGTCCTCGACACTGCTCTCCGCCCCCTCTCCTATTTTGTACCGTCACGTGACTCACCACTAGCGCTACCGGAGAGAAAGAGGAGCGTTGTATGGCTGTATTTTCAGGCCGATCTACCCTTTTTGTGTAGTGACAGTGATACTAGTTTCTATATTTAAACTTCACCTAGATGTGCACCAGACTTAATTATTTTTATAATTTTATCAATAGCTGATTCTCCAAGAGCAGTGGATATTACAAGGCGCCTATCAGAAATGATTGTGAAGGACCTGCAGCCTCTTTCCATAGTGGAAGATGTCGGCTTCAGGAATTTTGTATAAGAAGAATTTGTTTTACATTGTGAAGTAAAACGTTGTCACTTTAAGAAAAAAATCCTGAAAAGAAGTGCACTAAAGAGGAGAAACATTTTTTTTATTAGCATGCTACTTGAAAAGAGAATTTGTTTTTACATTTTTTATATTTGTGAAGTAATCATTTTGTAACTTTGTTTATTTAAATAAATCAGAAGTAACCAAAAGTTGTTTCTGAACAAAAGCTTTTGTAGTACTGATTAATAACCCAAAATGCAAATCACAAAAACAAATTAAAAGTCATGAAAATTCATTTAGATTTAGGTTGAAGACGCATCCACCTTAATTATTAAAAAGTATCGGTATTGGTATCGTATTAGCGATACTGGCCCTGTATTTACTTGGTATCGGATCGATACCAAATCTAGCAGTATCGCACACCTCTAGCGAAGACAAAAGATATAATAAGTGTTAAGAGCCCAACTAATGGAAACACTAATCACTGTTATGGTGTTTAACTGTTATATGTTATGGAAATTAAACACATTAGAGTTAAACCTCTGTTAATTTTCAATAAGAGCTTTTGTAGTCGTCTGACAGAAATAAAGTCAGTCTGGTTAGTAATACGTGAAGCTGGTAATGCTGTTTGTGGAGTTGTTTAATCTTCCTCTGCTGAGATCTTGAGATATTTAATGTGCTGCCATGCATTTCACCCTTTGATGCAGTGTGGTGCTTATTCCAACCAAAATTCAACGTCTGTCTGATGTCGGAGTTTGATGTCAAACAAAGTTGGGTTTAGACGTCAACCCGACTTTAATTTTCAACCAAAATATGACGTCTGACTGACGTTGGATTAGTTGGAGTCCAACGTCTTCCTGACGTCACATTGATGTACAGTGCCTGCTGGGGACATTATGATAGATATAGACTTGACCTCTTCATAAAAAAAATAAAAATAAAAAATCACTCATTCACTGAAACCCTCTTTTTCCTTACCAGTAATTGAGATGTAGGTGTTAGCAGGAGTGTCTGGAACTCGATCAACTGGTATTTCAGATTTTACAACTATAGGTTTTTCTCCTGTTCGAGAAATAGTTAAGAACATCAAGATGGAGGAAGAGACATGAGTCACATGCTGATCACATTTGGTTTGTTTTTTGGTTTTTGAGTACAGAGCAAGAAAAGAGCAGGAGTTCATTGGGTATTCATACATGTTTTTGTCTTGACTGACCGAAAGTAAAATCACATTAATTCTCTGGTTTTTGTGACTGAATACAAGTTTCTATGGTTCACAGTAAATCTCACCATTCTTAACAGGATTGAGCTCCACATTTTGTCTGTGTAATGAAATAAGCACACCCTCAGACTGAAAGAGAGAGACAAAGTGTTAACTACCCATGATGCTCTAGTTTATCTATTCAAAATGACAAACCTCTATTAATGATACAAATGACAAATAAAATAAAGTGTCAGAATTTTCCATCAGACGTACCACCACCTTCAGCGGCTTTCTCACTCCATCAGAGTAGATGGCATCATATGCTGAAGCTTTCACCTCGATCATGTGATTTCCCAGCGTCATGGGAATAATCACATATGAAACTGATATACTGGAGTCTTTCTCAACAGATACTGCCATTCTGTATTTGCCATTCTTACTGGCAAAGCTGCAAACATCTTCTGTCTCCATGAACTCCACACGCACCTGGATAAAATAATAAAATGAGACTCAAATCATTTAATATATTAGATGAATCTTCCTCCAAAATAAATGCATATGAGCTTAACATGAAATGTGTGATGATGGGATATATTTCTGTTTCAGCACAGGACAGTATCCTACACGTTTCTTCAGTTTGAGTCACGAGCATCTCGAAAACCTCAAATGAGTCTCAGGATCCGCGCATGCTGTCATTAGATGATTTGACTCAAGCAGAAATGTTTTCTACAATCCACATGACTATAATGTGCATACAGTCTGAATTATTTTTTTTATATTAAAAGTAATCCACCTTCTGCTTCTTTGGGGTGTAGTTGTGAATAATGGCCCTGATTTCCAGTTGTTCGCCGCGCACAGCTGAGTAAGGCATCTTTAGGTCAATGAAAAGATGCTTAAAAACGACCATCTCCTCAGGTTCTGCCACACAGATGCCTTTGAGGAGGAACACAGACACACAGAAGGATTTAAAGCAGCAGCTCCTGGAGGATGACGATGATGATGATGATGATGATGTTTTTCAGAGCATGTATTGTGTGTTTGAAGCTTCTCCTTACCAAGTGTTGGTGACAGACTGACAGCCAAGATCTGCCAGGTAGTGATAGAGTCTTTCAGATAGATCACTTTTTCTTTGGCTGGTGTTGGACTGGAATATGAGATATATAAATACCAGAAAATACCAGTAATAACAGAAACTGTTGAAGTACAGTTATACCATTTGTTTAATATCTAAATTCATGTCAGCCTAATAAAGCATCATAAGTTGGGCAGCCTGGAGGAATTATGTCTTACAAGGGACACGATTCAGATGTTTTCTACATATAAGCACATTAAATACTGTTGTATACCACTACTGCTTTCCTACTAACATCTTGACATTAATGGATGTCATTTCATGTTGTTGAGATAAAAATAAAATGAATAATATCAAAGATAATTGAGAAACAATGCTTGCTCTTTGTCGTCTGAGGTCATCAGCTCGAGTCAGCTGAGATCATGATGTTTATTCACTGCCAGTGACTTGTCTAAGACGTGTCTGAATGTCTCCTACTCACCATTTGTCACATAGATCAATCTCCTCCCAAAGCCAACTCTCAGGGAACCGCGTACGTGACACAATCTCTTCAGAGTCTGTGTAATAGTCAACATCATCATCTGTTTTTTGTTTGAACAAAAACAAATCATTAATCTCTCTGGGATCTAAAAACGTGTTTAATACTACTGTATTAGTGAATTCCCAATTTTTTCGTCATCTCAGCAGTTATCAATACTATTTTTCTCAATTTGTTTTCTGACTTTTATTCATACGTCTATATCTGCATAAGGACTGAAGTAACACTGGAAATCAACCTGAATTTAATCTGTCAGAATATAATGGTTCTCTGTGCATCAAATTCACTCCAGATTTTCCAGATTATTTGTCATGTAGCAAACAAATAGAAAACATCACAGTTGGATCATTATTTCATAATCTGATAATTAATTGCTCAATTTAAATGAGCAGACCCCCTCTGAACAAATTCAATACGTGTTATTAAATTAATTAAAAATATTCTTGAAATTCAAGTAGTATGTTTATAGTACATCTGTATTCCCAACACACTTATCTGAGATGCTTTAATATATATTTAATTGCATTTTAATATATTTAAAAAATACATACCAGAGGTCCTTTGGTAATACATATATGATAAGAAATATATACTAAACCCAAGCATACTTTTAAGTGAAGATTTAGTGTATTTACAGAAAACAAGAATTAGTAAATTTACTTACATTTTATTTGGCAAGTTTTTGCACAAGTAAATTTACACATTTGGAAATTAAGTAAATCTACTAAACTAAGTTAAGTAAAAAAAAAAAAAAAAAACAACAACTAATAAGTACATGTAACTTGAAATGTTAATTTTTATTGAGTAAATTTAAATTAAAGCAATTAGCAGACACTTTTATCCAAAGCGACTTACAGTGTGTGTTTTAGAAACACACGTTATTACAGCCAGAGTAAAAACTAAGACAGAAATCAAGGGTCAAGAGCCCAACTAAAGCAAACAGTGATCTCTAACATGGTTACTTCAAATGAAACAATAAATCAACATCTAAACCTTAGTTCATTCTCAATAAGATCTTCTGTAGACGTCTGACAGAAATAAAGTCAGTCTGGTTATTAATAAGTGGAGCTGCTGATGCTGTTTGTGGGGTTGTTTCATCAGATCTTGAGAGATTTCATGTATTTTATTTCAGTTGATTTCATCTAAGTCTGTGTCTGAAGTCAGTTGTAGTAGTTCTTGTGTTTCTCTTTTCTTCAGTGATTCTGTTTGTTAACAGCAGCTGTTCTTCACTAATTCTCAATCAGCACTTAGTTAATTAATTACTTAAATGCAAAGTTTTAAAACTTACATGGTTTAAATCAAGGCAATCTATTTACTCAAACGGTTTGAGTAAAGTTTACTTATCTGGTTTTACAGTGCTATTTATTTTGTCTGTTTTCTTAATTGCAGAATATTTATCATGTGCATCCAGTTCTTCGTGCTGTCTTTGCTGTAAACTGGTTTAAAGGGACAGAAGTGAGAGACTTATTTACCATCATTTGATAAAACTGTTTTGAAAAAAAATAATTTTACATTTAGAAATTTCTAGAATCTCAGATTTATTATTAGTGTAAAAACTTTTTTCAAATTCCTTTTTCCAAAATAAAAAAGTAAGTAATTGAAATTTGCACTTATTTTTCACAAAATATTGAAGTGTTCCTGTAGCTCAGTGGCAGAATATTGCATTAAAAAGCGCAAGGTTGGGGGTTTGATTCCCCGGGAACACATGATAGGTGAAAATTGTCAGCCTGAATGCGCTGTAAGTCACTTTGGATAAAAGTGTCTAAATTAAATTTAACATGTCAAGTTACATGTACTTATTATTATTTTTTTATTTTTTTAACTTAACTTAGTAGATTTACTTAATTTCCAAATATGTAAATTTTACTTGAAAAATGCCAAATAAAAATTAAGTAAATTTACTAATTCTTTTTTTCAGTTACTTGTAAAATAAGTATAATACTTAAAAGGCTGTTGTTAATAACATGATATGTTTATTTTATAAGGCTACCACTGAAATCTCCACAAGGATTCCAACATCATATTATTTGATACTTCGTAGATCAGTTTTCTAAAGATGTGCTTAACCCTCTGGAGTCTGGAGAAGTTTTGACATGCCCTGACATTTGTGCTTTTTGTCAGTTTCATATACACTGAAAAAAAAAAAAAACAATAAGTAAATTTACTTAATTTTTATTTGGCAAGTTTTTGCACAAGCATTTTTCAAGTAAATTTACACATTTGGAAATTAAGTAAATCTACTTAACTAAGTAAAGTAAAAATAAAAAATAAACTAATAAGTACATGTAACTTGACATGTTAAAATTTATTGAGTAAATTTTAATTAAAGCAATTAGCAGACACTTTTATCCAAAGCGTCTTACAGTGCATTCAGGCTAACAATTTTCACCTATCATGTGTTCCCGGGGAATCAAACCCCCAAACTTGCACTTTCTAATGCAATATTCTGCCACTGAGCTACAGGAACACTTCAAGATTTTGTGAAAAATAAGTGCAAATTTCACTTACTTACTTTTTTATTTTGGAAAAGTTTTTACACTAATAAAAAACCAGAAACAGAGATTCTAGAAATTTCTAAATGTAAAATATTTTTTTTCAAAACAGTTTTATCAAATGAGGGTAAATAAGTCTCTCACTTCTGTCCCTTTAAACCAGTTTACAGCAAAGACAGCACGACGGACTGGATGCAAGTAGTGCTTATACTATACCTTCTGTCAAGATGATTTACGACTTTAACCTTTGACCTTTTGACAGGTTGAACTGCCGGTAACCTTATGATGGATGGGTTGAACTTTCTGAATGAGTTCATGAGTTAACCTATTGACCCCTCCCCACGCATCGATCATGTGGTTTTGACAGAAGCTTTTATCCTACTGACCTAGTTAATCCTAAATCATCGTTTTTGACGGATAGTTTTATGGTATATGAACCCTCCCATGCATCGATCACGTGTTGACAGAAGCTTTTGCTGGTTGTTAGAACTTTGTCCAGTTATATGGGTTATGTGTGTGCGTGTGTGGTCATATGTGTGTGCGTGTGTGGTTAAGTGTGTGCGTGTGTGGTCATATGTGTGTGCGTGTGTGGTTATGTGTGTGCGTGTGGTTATGTGTGTGCGTGTGTGGTTATGTGGCTTGTCCCCCTCCCATTACATACCTAAGCAGTATATAAATGGGATCGGTTATTTCATATATGTGACATTCAGTTATTTCACATTTACATATAAAACATTCTATAATTTATATAATATAATTAATTATCATGCTAAAGTTGAAAACATGCCGTTCTTTATATAATTTATATAATATACATAATCTAAAGCAATTTAACTAAGGTTGAAAAACATTCTGTTCTTTAAAATAATATAAAAAGCTTACTAAAAGCAATTGTTTTAGCTGAATAAAATTGGCTTACCTTCAGCTTGTGAAACTGGCTCGCAGCTCCATCTGTCGGACTCTCTCTGAATGAGCTTACCCCTGTCTCAAAAACATAGTTGAGCCGTGCTCGTGCCTGCATGTGCGCGTTCTTTCTGTTATTCTGTTATTTCTTTTTCATACCACAGTACAACAGAGCTAAAGTTGAAAAACATTCCGTTCTTTATATTCTATCCTGTATATAACCTATATAATCTAAAGCAATTTAACTAAGGTTGAAAAACATTCTGTTCTTTTAAAAGGATATAAATTAAACGGTTATAAAAAAATATATACTGAAACCGACTGTTTCAGATAAACAAAATCCATTCTACATTTTTTAGAGAGCCGAAGGGGGTGTTTTTTAGACAGCTGAAGGTCCCTGTTTCAAGTGTTTGCATGCCACAGTTCACTCTCATCTGAATTTACTACACAATCATAATATCTTTAAAGATGTTGTTAATTAAAACCATCATATCTCATGCAGGAGTAGCATGTTTTTGACAGTTTTCTGATGTTTCCATCTATGAATTACGGTTGGTCAGCGTCTAGCATCTCTCATGCCCACGAATTTATGATGACACGGGGCGACCCCGCTCAGCTTTCCGCCTATTGAACAGATCCATTCATAGAACAAGGATGAAACCTAGCGGTCACTCAACACCGATTTCTTTCACACGGTCACCTTTATAAATGCAATTTGACGTGTTTCAAAGCATCACTTGAACCAAAAAACTTTCTTGGACGAGTCTCAAAGACAATTGCTTTCCGGACGACTCTCCAAGACAATGGATAAAAGTGAGTATTTTATCATTTCATGTTATCTGATGGTAGTGATATTTAAATACTATTAATTGATCAAAGTATGTTATGCTATTTTTACAGTCTATGATGTCTTTAAACCATATTACATTTCATTCCTGTAATTTTCTTCAAGTTATGCTGTTTTATTTTATCCGGTGATAGAGATTTTTTTAAGTACTCTATTAATTGATCAAATTATGTTATGCTATTTTTTTTACAGTCTATGATGTTATAGTGTCTTTAAACCATATTACATTTCATTCCTGTAATAAAACATGCATCGGTATTTTATCTGCTGTTTTATTTTATCTGCTGATAGAGATATTTTAACACTATATTCATAAAGTATGTTTTATTTGACTTAATATCAACGCATCTATTGTCCCAATCATCGCACATCCTGTTGACATGTGCTTAGCTTCCCGTGCTACAATTCAGTTTGCTATGTATAGGATTTCAGAAAAACAATTCTGGGTGTGTTAAATCAACGTTTTGCCACCGCGTTATCCATTTGTCATCTATGAACACGACATCGCAGGGCTGTAAGCGCTCCCGGTTAGGAATGCATGGTTCTAGCTTAGCACCAATTTCCCTGGTGAGTCTGGGTGAAATGACACCGTGTTATAGTGAAAATTGCGCCATCTGCTGCATTTTAATGTTATGACACACTGTTATAGTAAAAATTGTGCCATCTGCTGCGGTTTAATGTTATGACACACTGTTATAGTGAAAATTGTGCCATCTGCTGCGGTTTAATGTTATGACACACTGTTATAGGGAAAATTGTGCCATCTGCTGGCGGATTAATGTTATGACACACTGTTATAGTGAAAATTGTGCCATCTGCTGGCGGTTTAATGTTATGTGTGTGATGATGTTATCCATTTGTCATCTATGAACACGACATCGCAGGGCTGTAAGCGCTCCCGGTTAGGAATGCATGGTTCTAGCTTAGCACCAATTTCCCTGGTGAGTCTGGGTGAAATGACACCGTGTTATAGTGAAAATTGCGCCATCTGCTGCAGTTTAATGTTATGACACACTGTTATAGTAAAAATTGTGCCATCTGCTGCGGTTTAATGTTATGACACACTGTTATAGTGAAAATTGTGCCATCTGCTGCGGTTTAATGTTATGACACACTGTTATAGGGAAAATTGTGCCATCTGCTGGCGGATTAATGTTATGACACACTGTTATAGTGAAAATTGTGCCATCTGCTGGCGGTTTAATGTTATGTGTGTGCACTTATTAAACTAGCAAATAAAACCCTCTCCATGTGTTTTAAATCATAACAGGGTTTTTTTTGTTTTTTTATATCAGGTTCAAATATTGAGCAGCAAGCCTTTGATGGCATTAATACATGTAAGTACGTATTGATAATATATATATTACCCATAATATTTTTATTTTTATATATATTGCTTAAAATGAATCAAAATGCATGACGAAAAAACCACAAGCAGGTTTTTACTTTTTGTTGTTCTAAGAAATGTTTTCATTTAATAATCTATCCTGTAGATTGTATGTGTACTGTAAAATAATATATATACATTTTGCTTAAAGTAAAATAATTACACCTACAATTTTAAACATGTTTAAACACATTGTGTGTCACTAAAGCAAGGCACACTGTCTATTGTCTTATTTTTTTTAAATAACCTGATGACCAGCATTATTTCTTCATATAATTTATGCACCCAAGTGCTTTTCTCACAAGAGTAGAAAACCCTTTTTCTTTGGATGTGTTTGGCAGAAACATGATTTCTACATCAGAATTTTTTTTTTTTAAATGTTAGACTGAAATTTTCTAATTCGACAGAAATACTATTTTCAAATTATTTACCCGGCCTATAACACTTGGTGTAAATGTTCTTACCTAGAACAGAAAACATACACTTTGACTTGGGAGATATCATCAGGAAACATGGTGTTAGCTTTCAATGTTATGCTGATGATACTCAGCTCTATATTTCTTCGCGGCCCGGTGAAACACACCAATTTGAAAAACTAATGGAATGCATAGTCGATATAAAAAATTGGATGACGAGTAATTTCTTACTGCTAAATTCAGAAAAAAACAGAGGTGTTATTTATAGGACCTAAAAACTCTGCTTGTAATAACCTAGAACACTGTCTAAGACTTGATGGTTGCTCTGTCAATTCTTTGTCATCAGTTAGGAACCTAGTTGTGCTACTTGATCACAATCTTTCCTTAGAAAGCCACGTTTCTAGCATTTGTAAAACTGCATTTTCCATCTCAAAATATATATCTAAATTACTGCCTATGCTCTCAATGTCAAATGCAGAAATGATAATCCATGCATTTATGACTTCAAGGTTAGACCATTGGAATGCTTTATTGGGTGGTTGTTCTGCACGCTTGGTAAACAAACTACAGCTAGTCCAAAATTCAGCAGCAAGAGTTCTTACTAGAACCAGGAATTATGACCATATTAGCCCGGTCCTGTAAACACTGCACTGCTTCCCTATCAAACATTGTATAGATTTTAAAATATTGCTTATTACTTATAAAGCCCTGAATGGTTTAGCACCTCAGTATTTGAAAGAGCTCCTTTTACATTATACTCCTCTACATCCGCTACGTTCTCAAAACTCAGGCAATTTGATAATACCTAGAATATCAAAATCAACTGCGGGCGGCAGATCCTTTTCCTATTTGGCGCCTAAACTCTGGAATAACCTACCTAACATTGTTCGGGAGGCAGAGACACTCTTGCAGTTTAAATCTAGATTAAAGACCCATCTCTTTAACCTGGTTTTACACATAACATACTAATATGCTTTTAATATCCAAATCCGTTAAAGGATTTTTAGGCTGCATTAATTAGGTAAACCGGAACCGGAAACACTTCACATAGCACCCTATGTACTTGCTACATCATTAGAAGAATGGCATCTACGCTAATATTTGTCTGTTTCTCTCTTATTCCGAGGTCACAGTGGCCACCAGATCCAGTCTGTATCCAGATCAGAGGGTCACTGCAGTCACCCGGATCCAGTACATATCCAGACCAGATGGTGGATCAGCACCTAGAAAGGACCTCTACTGCCCTGAAAGACAGCGGAGACCAGGACAACTAGAGCCCCAGATACAGATCCCCTGTAAAGACCTTGTCTCAGAGGAGCACCAGGACAAGACCACAGGAAACAGATGATTCTTCTGCACAATCTGACTTTGCTGCAGCCTGGAATTGAACTACTGGTTTCGTCTGGACAGAGGAGAACTGCCCCCCCAAATGAGCCTGGTTTCTCCCAAGGTTTTTTTCTCCATTCTGTCACCGATGGAGTTTCGGTTCCTTGCCGCTGTCGCCTCTTGCTTGCTTAGTTGGGGTCACTTCATCTACAGTGATATCGTTGACTTGATTGCAAATAAATGCACAGACACTATTTAAACTGAACAGAGATGACATCACTGAATTCAATGATGAACTGCCTTTAACTATCATTTTGCATTATTGACACACTGTTTTCCAAATGAATGTTGTTCAGTGCTTTGACGCAATGTAATTTGTTTAAAGCACTATATAAATAAAGGTGATTGATGGATTGATTTGACTATTTGACTAATTTGTAGGCATCATGTAATGTTAAATGGTTTACTAAAAAAATTAAAGCACCAGCAGCTGTGATTTTCAAAATGAAAGAAATGTACAAGCTAAGGATGTTTCAACTATTATCATAATTTCCTTTTGACCCAGATGAACTGGTAATTAATTTTCTATGCGAGTGACACAATATACAGTTCTCATATTATTTGTGTAAATAGCCGTGCTAAAACATTTATGATTATTTTTTGCATGACAACAGATTATGTCAAGGTTGTTTCACATCTTAGAATCACAATGTTTTGTAAATGACATTGTTCTTACACCTCAAGATTTAGCCATATCAAGACTTTGGACGGCCGTTCACAATTTGTTTGTTGGACTGTACGTTTTTAGGTGATCTTTGTGCGGTATCATCGTAATAGGAATAAATGAAAATTAAGAAATTAAGTTACAGTTTTTCTCTTCGAGATATTTCTTTTAGTGCAACTTTGCGTCTGTCCAAAAAGTGTGATCACATGAAGCATCGACACAAAAATGAAGTCTAGCTGTTTTACACTTAAAACTATTACAACCTAAACAAATCAAACAGTTCCACCGAAAGCCGCACACTCGTTTAAGTTTGAGCATGTTAAAGTTTCCACACTCTTGTTGAGATACATTTTATCCATAACCTTTCGTGTATTCAAGTGACCAAATCACTAAGAAAGAGAGTATAGCAAGAAAACTAAAGTTTACAGTGCATATAGAATTCAGAATACAATTGTTAACGTATTTTAATTTTTTTTATGTTGATTTGTAAATGATATTTTTATTACTCCGTTAGATTTAGTCATCGTGTCCAGATAGCAGATGACACAATTCACATTTTGTTTTAAGACTCCTGTAAGTTCATGCTAACTCTTGCATGGGAAAGAGAGCAGGGTGAGCACATTCTATTCACTTAAGAAAAATTATTAAACATTTGCCCGAACTTTTTTATTATTTTGACAAAACACAACACAACAACATTAAAGAATGTTATCAGTTCCTATGGCCATCTTCTTTGATTCAAATAAAGCAACATCTCGGGTGTACGTGTTTATGTGCTAAACATCTTTGTTTCTCCACTTCTGGCAGATTTGTTAGATGGGCTACTGTTGTATTCTATTTTATATATTTTATATTAAAATGATCCTTACCCTCCATATTATATTCTTTTTTAAAACAAGATATTTAACTGGCAGTATTCCCCCAACGTGTGTTTTCCATCAGTTGTTTGGCCTTCAGCCTTTTTATGTGCTTTTCATTTACTGTAAGATCGCTTTACACTAGTGTAATGAAAGTTAACTTTTCTTAAAGTTTATAGTTGTATTTTACTGTATCCGCATCCTTCTATTTATGTTGTATACTGTAAGAATCAGTGACTACCAAAAGGATTCCTATTTCCCAAAAGGATGTCTTTGTAACAGTGTTTTGAAACCTTGAACATCAGGTTTGTGTATCGTCTGCGGCCAAAGTTTGAGTCTGACAAAAGAAAAAACAGGTTTTTTTTGACTAAACTGTTTGATTTTGACCTGAAAGTTTGAAGTTTGCACAAGTTGGTGTGTAGTTTTGAGGTTGTGTTTATAAATGTGAGAAAATGATGAATTGTTTCACAAGTTGTGGGTTAGCAATCGATACAAACTGTAATGCATTTTTTTAACACCACAGTACATTGTAAAACTCACACATGCAAGTCAAAAAGCATACAACACCGCACATTACATACTCTGCACTTCACAGCACTCAAACACACACACACACACACATGCAAATAACCCCCTCAAACATCATGTAATATATACCACACACACACACACACAACACTGCAAATATAAAAAAGCATGTTGATACTTACTGTTCAGTATTTTTACTCTATCTGTATTGTCATTTTTAAAATTGTTTTTAAAATTTTTAAAAGATTTTAAGTTGCATTTGTAAATAATATTCACGAGTTTTCTGTCATGACTTCCACTCATTGTTATATATAACTAATTCAAGTATTGAGCAGTACCTACAAAAACATAAAATTATCAATCTAAATGAGTTGAAATTTTATAATGGGGTTAGCAAGACTTTTATTGTTTAATAAAATATTTTATTGTTTAAAATTATAAATAAATCTATTAGTAAAATCTACTTAAAATATTGTCTTACACCAATTAATACATTTGTTCATTGGGATACTCAAATATGTTATGATTGTCAACTAAAGATTTTAAGGTAACACTGCTTAAAATTGCATGTTTCATTTACTTTAGGAAAGGGATGCAAAAATGATGCACTATATTTTTAAGTAAATAGCATATTGTTTTTTTCATTGCAGTTTAACACTTTCAACTGAAACACATCTCATCATTGCGGTCAAAATTAGAAATTCAGGTTTGAGGTTGTTAAACTTAGATAGTATATATAAAAAATAAACTAATTTTGTGCATACAGAATCCCTGTGTAACCGAATCACTAAGAAAATCAGCATTCAACATTCCCGCTTGACATTAAAGCGTAGGTCTATGTGTACACCCCATCGGTCATAAGTATTAGCATCTACCGAGTGGTACATTTTTCTGTTTATCCACTTTTGACGGATTTGATAGACGGACTATGTCATCTTATTGTAACGTGATCGCGATTAAGAACCATAACACTACACTACTTTCACCTGAAAAGGTTATAGATATAGTCTTTTATACAGGAACGATGTCTAGCCATCAGAAATAGGTATCAGTATGCCGAAATCCACTCTTCTAAACTATTGTGAAAGTTGTAATGCAACTCTGTGAATAGCTTTTTTCTACTACTGTATACATTATTGTTTGGTTGTCTTTGTACAGTCTTTAAACATGTGATGTGTGTTTACATGAATTAATGATTGGCTGCGAGACACTAGGCTTCCACATGAAAAGTGAGTCTCTGTTACAACTATTACGTATAAAATGACACATTACAAGTTGTGGATGTCATGGATGTAGTATTTTAATTGTATGCATCTATAAACAGTACTTCAATAAATAAACCGCTGTTGATAAGTTGTTCATTTAAGTGAGAGGCGGGATGATTTTGACTGTTTTAGTCATTCATCGTGCTTAATGTCTGATCCGGAAACTGCGCTATAACTGTAACTGCGCTTTGTCATGTCTTAATAACCTGCTCTTCTTTAAGAAAACATGAGGTGAGCATTTTCTGACATCTATTAATTCACTTCATTTTTTCACTACAGCAAATGTTTGTTTAGCATACATATTAGTTTTAGTCAGTTACATAGGTGTCATGCATGAAGTTTATAGTTATTTTAAATAATTATGATAGAGTTACAGGTTTAGGGTAGTGGGGTGCCTGTAAGCGGTGAAAACTTCAAGCATCAGAGACGACAGTGTTACTCAAAAAGCCCATAGCGTTATCTTTTAACAAACTATTGTATTGCATGTTACTAAGACAAAATCTGTAACAGTGCTCATTAATATGTTGAAATGAAAATAAACATACAAAACTTTATAATGACCATGAGAGCAATATAGCCTAACACCGCATAGACAAATGTTTGTTCTAACGCTTTCCCCCTAAAATTGTGAGATTTCTTGACTTCACTGTGTTTAATGGACGTTAGATCTCATCACGCCGTAGTGAACTGTAAACCACAAACTTTCTCATTACACTAAGAAACAAGTACAATCCTATGCTTCCAGGACTTTGCTCATTCTTTCTGTTTAAATTTGTTTAAACTGACTTTTACATTCTTATCTTATTTTCACCAACTAAGTGTAATTCCCAGGCCTCGCGGATTGTTTTCTAGTTTTGCCAACAACCTATTTGTTCATACGCCGCAATATCTCTGTGAATCTGCTTGATTTCATAAAATATTTACTTTTACATTATATCATTATACTATACTAGTTTATATCAGATACAAATTTGTTTCTTAATATTTCTCGCAGGTCAAACCCTAACCAGGGCCCCTTCACCCTCCTCCACTTTTGAGTGCAACGCCCCATCTCAACATCAGACGAAACAAGACCTCTTCCCCAACAATTGGTCGAATGTACGGTATACAGAGGATTCATTACTATATCATTCTGACTACGCTACGTGGTTGTAGGACATCTACGAACCATATGGTTGGATAAAATACAAGTTGCAACATTTTCATCAATGTAACTATCCCTAAAATCGAAATTGCGTAAGGCCTGGACCATCGTGGATTAAAACAGTAGATTTTAAAAACACTCAGTTTATGTCTTGGAACAAATTCTAAAAAGGATGTCTGCCACTACTAGTGCTGCTGCGGATGAGCAACTGGAGTGCGGCGGCAACGAGGGAAAAACTCGTCATGTAAACAGCGTCATAGACACTATGTTTAAACAATGTTACAGAGACCAAATGATTGATCTGATGCGCATGGTCATCGATCATGCATGCAATCCGAATCATGATTCTTCGGAGGATCCCAAGCTTGTAACAAACTTAAAAAATGAAATGGATGACGCAAGAGACCTAAGCAGTTCATGGGCTAATTTGACAAGAGTCACTATTAGCAGTAAAGGGCCAATCTGTGTAACTGTCAGAAAAATTCTTGCTGTGATGTCTGAATGTAACGATAAGTTTGGAGTCACTGAGGTCCTGGGTATGTGTAAGTATGTGTCAGAATTATGCGTGTGGCTGGTTACAAAAAAGGATAATACCGAGATATGTGAAATTATTGAGACGTTAGTCGATTTCATACTAGCCCGAGACATACTGGTCTGTGTACATTTTCTTTGCTGGCTAGATAACCTGTGATGTCATCCCTATTGTTTGTAATAACAACTTGATCACTTTCTTCATTACTTCATTGTATGTGTGTAAATTGAACACTGTTTTGTTAAAAATTAAAGTTTGAATCACTCTACTTGTTATTCTTTCTCTGAGTTCAATTTTTTGGATTTTAATGATTTAGCATACGTCTTTATCCTAAGTAACCTACAATGAGTATGAGAGATGCATGAAAGTCGTGGATACTCTATCAGGGATAGAATGGACGGGGGTAGACAGAAGTTAAATATTAAGAAACAAACTTGTATCTGATATAAACTAGGATAGTATAATGATATAATGTAAAAGTAAATATTTTATGAAATCAAGCAGATTCACAGAGATATTGCGGCGTATGAACAAATAGGTTGTTGGCAAAACTAGAAAACAATCCGCGAGGCCTGAGAATTACACTTAGTTGGTGAAAATAAGATAAGAATGTAAAAGTCAGTTTAAACAAATTTAAACAGAAAGAATGAGCAAAGTCCTGGAAGCATAGGATTGTACTTGTTTCTTAGTGTAATACGATGAGAAAGTTTGTGGTTTACAGTTCACTACGGCGTGATGAGATCTAACATCCATTAAACACAGTGAAGTCAAGAAATCTCACAATTTTAGGGGGAAAGCGTTAGAACAAACGTTTGTCTATGCGTTGTTAGGCTATATTGTTCTCATGGTCATTATAAAGTTTTGTATGTTTATTTTCATTTCAACATATTAATGAGCACTGTTACAGATTTTGTCTTAGTAACATGCAATACAATAGTTTGTTAAAAGATAACGCTATGGGCTTTTTGAGTAACACTGTCGTCTCTGATGCTTGAAGTTTTCACCGCTTACAGGCACCCCACTACCCTAAACCTGTAACTCTATCATAATTATTTAAAATAACTATAAACTTCATGCATGACACCTATGTAACTGACTAAAACTAATATGTATGGTAAACAAACATTTGCTGTAGTGAAAAAATGAAGTGAATTAATAGATGTCAGAAACTGCTCACCTCATGTTTTCTTAAAGAAGAGCAGGTTATTAAGACATGACAAAGCGCAGTTACAGTTATAGCGCAGTTTCCGGATCAGATCTTAAGCACGATGAATGACTAAAACAGTCAAAATCATCCCGCCTCTCACTTAAATGAACAACTTATCAACAGCGGTTTATTTATTGAAGTACTGTTTATAGATGCATACAATGAAAATACTACATCCATGACATCCACAACTTGTAATGTGTCATTTTATACATAATAGCTGTAACAGAGACTCACTTTTCATGTTGAAGCCTAGTCTCTCGCCGCCAATCATTAATTCATGTAAACACACATCACATGTTTAAAGACTGTACAAAGACAACAAAACAATAATGTATACAGTAGTAGAAAAAAGCTATTCACAGAGTTGCATTACAACTTTCACAATAGTTTAGAAGAGTGGATTTCGGCATACTGATACCTACGCTTTAATGTCAAGCTGGAATGTTGAATGAAACGAATACGACGAGTAAAATGTGAACCTTGTCATCAGCAATCTGAACAACGGGTCTTAATCTAGTGCCGTAAAAAAAAAAAAAAAAGCAACGTTGATAAGAATATACCCAAATGGTCACGATCAGGAACTTCCACATTCATATGCTGATTTTCTTAGTGATTCGGTTACACAGGGAATCTGTGTGCACAACATTACTTTATTTTTTTATATATACTATCAAAGTTTAACAACTTCAAACCTGAATTTCTAATTTTGACTGCAATGATGAGATGTGTTTCAGTTGAAAGTGTTAAAATGCAATGAAAAAAACAATATGCTATTTACTTAAAAATATAGTGCATCATTTTCAGTGTTGGGAAAGTTCACTTTCTACATGAACTAGTTCAAAGTTCAATTCACAAATTTTAAAATGAACTAGTTCAGTTCATAGTTCAAACTACAAAATTTTGAACTAAGTTCACACAGTTCCAAAAATGAACTCGTTCATAGTTCTTTTTTTCCATATGTTGCTGCGAGCTATTATTTTTCAAAATTATCGCAACAGCCCATATAGAATCACAGACAGCAATTATTTCATCAGTTTTAAAAATGAAGCTATGCGTCAGATTTCATCTTAATATCCAATTTTGAATCCTTATCTAACCAGGGTTTACATTAGCATTGAGGGGACAGCATTTCCCCATTGTTGCTTTAATGCTTTGTCTCCCATTCTCACCGACCTTGTCATAAACATCATAAAATTATTTTAAATGATCATACGCCTTCTTGCTACATGCTGCTGTCGCCACCATGCTTTTTTTTTGATGACGCGTCATGCATGCGGTGGATGGCGGTGCGACTCTGGTGGCTGGTGTTGCCAGATTGGGTGTTTTTCCGCTACATATTAAGACCCGTTTACGGTCTGTTTTAGCCGGGTTTTCATCTGGAAGGCTCTATAGAAATCTGGCACCCTATTGAACGAAGTTAACCTGAGAGAGCGTGCCGTTCACAGACACCAGAATGAACGAGTTGACAGTAACGTTCATCAGGCATTAATACAGCACGTTCAGTTCACGTTCACCCAAAATATGAACGAGTTCATGAACTATTGTTCAATGAACGCGTTCAGGCACAACACTGATCATTTTTTGCATCCCTTTCCTTAAAGGGGGGGTGAAATGCTATTTGCATACTGAGTTTTTTACACTGTTAAAAGAGTTGGATTCCCATGATAAACATGGACAAAGTTTCAAAAATTAAGTTGTACGTTTGAAGAAATACCTCTTCCGGTTTGTCACAAGTTTCGGAAAGATTTTTTCGAGTATGGGTCTGTGTGTGTGCACTTCGGATGGGTTAAATGCAGAGCACAAATTCTGAGTATGGGTCACCATACTTTAGCGGAATTTCCTTATATGGATCCTAAGGGGACTTCTCCCGGAAGAGCGCGCGCTCACGTATAGCAGAGCAGAGACATTCACTGATCAGAGCGAGAGACCGAAATGTCACAAAAGAAGTGTGTCTTTGGTTGCCAGGGCAAGACAACCCTGCACAGATTACCAAAAAAAAAAAAAAAACAGCATTAAGGGACCAGTGGATGGAGTTTATTTTTACAGAGCATCGACGGAGTTGTGCAAGTGTTTTTGTTTGTTCCCTGCAATTCGAAGATGATTGTTTTACAAACAAGGCCCAGTTTGACGCCGGATTTGCATATCATTTATTTCTTAAGGATAATGCAGTCCCAACGAAAAAGGGTCACAATCGTGTGTTGGAACCACAGGCGGTGAGTAAAACTGCTTCAAATATCTCTGTGTTGTTAACTTAGCTATCGGCGCGTAAGCACATCAAGTAAACAACATGCGATGTTGTCATCAAACTGCACTTTCCACATGTACACCTTAAAAAAAAAAAAAAGACGACATAAAGTGGAACTTTATTTTATATATCTAGTCACTTTCCAAAACCGCTAAGCAAATATATACAGTTTCAGTACATACCACATAGAGACGCTGTTGCTGATGCTGCTCTTGTTAAATTTCAGCCTCTTGATCTGATTCTGGATCATAAATATACGCTGAATCTGACTGTTAGCCATAGTTTGTTTTGGTTGATGTTTTTTTCCTCACGGTAATGTCACAGCTTCCAAACGCTCTCAACGCAAAAGCTTACTCGCGCTCGTGATTCTTTAGCTCCGCCCACACGTCACGCCTCCAGGCGCTCGTGTTTTTCCGGGAAAAAACGGTACAGACTATCTTTCTCTTATAAAAATAATAAAACTAAAGACTTTTTGGAGTTATGAAGGATGCAGTACTACTCTATAGGTACTCAAGATTAACAGGATATTGAGTGAAGACGAGCATTTCACCCCCCCCCCCCTCCCCTTTAAGTAAATGAAACATGCAATTTTAAGCAGTGTTACCTTAAAATCTTTAGTTGACAATCATAACATATTTGAGTATCCCAATGAACAAATGTATTAATTGGTGTAAGACCATATTTTAAGTAGATTTTACTAATAGATTTATTTATAAATTTAACTAAAACTAATAAATTTAAGTTATTTCTACAATAAAAGTCTTGCTAACCCCATTATAAAATTTCAACACATTTAGATTGATAATTTAACGTTTTTGTAGGTACTGCTCAATACTTAAATTAGTTATATATAACAATGAGTGGAAGTCATGACAGAAAACTGTTGAATATTATTTACAAATGCAACTTAAAATCTTTTAAAAATTTTGTGACAATACAGATACAGTAAAAATACTGAACAGTAAGTATCAACATGCTTTTTTGTATTTGCAGTGTTTTGTGTGTGTGTGTGTGTGTGTGTGGTATATATTACATGATGTTTGAGGGGGTTATTTGCGTGTGTGTGTGTGTGTGTGTGTGTGTTTGAGTGCTGTGAAGTGCAGAGTATGTAATGTGCGGTGTTGTATGCTTTTTGACTTGCATGTGTGAGTTTTACAATGTACTGTGGTGTTAAAAATGCATTACAGTTTGTATCGATTGCTAACCCACAATTCGTGAAACAATTCATCATTTTCTCACATTTATAAACACAACCTCAAAACTACACACCAACTTGTGCAAACTTCAAACTTTCAGGTCAAAATCAAACAGTTTAGTCAAAAAAAACCTGTTTTTTCTTTTGTCAGACTCAAACTTTGGCCGCAGACGATACACAAACCTGATGTTCAAGGTTTCAAAACACTGTTACAAAGACATCCTTTTGGGAAATAGGAATCCTTTTGGTAGTCACTGATTCTTACAGTATACAACATAAATAGAAGGATGTGGATACAGTAAAATACAACTATAAACTTTAAGAAAAGTTAACTTTCATTACACTAGTGTAAAGCGATCTTACAGTAAATGAAAAGCATTACGTAAAAAGGCTGAAGGCCAAACAACTGATGGAAAACACACGTTGGGGGAATACTGCCAGTTAAATATATTGTTTTAAAAAAGAATATAATATGGAGGGTAAGGATAATTTTAATATAAAATATATAAAATAGAATACAACAGTAGCCCATCTAACAAATCTGCCAGAAGTGGAGAAACAAAGATGTTTAGCACATCTGTGGGAAGTCGTGGCCTAATGGTTAGAGTGTTGGACTCCCAATTTGAAAGGTTGTGAGTTCGAGTCCTGGGCCGGCAGGAATTGTGGGTGGGGGGGAGTGCATGTACAGTTCTCTCTCCACCTTCAATACCACGACTTAGGTGCCCTTGAGCAAGGCATCGAACCCCCAACTTCTCCCCGCGCGCCGCAGCATAAATGGCTGCCCACTGCTCCGGGTGTGTGTGTGTGTGTGTGTGTGTGTGTGTGTGTGTGTGTGTGTGTGTGTGTGTGTGTGTGTGTGTGTTCACTGCTCTGTGTGTGTGCACTTCGGATGGGTTAAATGCAGAGCACAAATTCTGAGTATGGGTCACCATACTTGGCTGAATGTCACGTCACTTTCTTTACTTTCTTTCTTATAAACACGTACACCCGAGATGTTGCCTTATTTGAATCAAAGAAGATGGCTATAGGAACTGATAACATTCTTTAATATTGTTGTGTTGTGTTTTGTCAAAATAATAAAAAAGTTCGGGCAAATGTTTAATAATTTTTCTTAAGTGAATAGAATGTGCTCACCCTGCTCTCTTTCCCATGCAAGAGTTAGCATGAACTTACAGGAGTCTTAAAACAAAATGTGAATTGTGTCATCTGCTATCTGGACACGATGACTAAATCTAAAGGAGTAATAAAAATATCAATTACAAATCAACATAAAAAAATTAAAATACTTTAACAATTGTATTCTGAATTCTATATGCACTGTAAACGTTCGTTTTCTTGCTATACTCTCTTTCTTAGTGATTTGGTCACTTGAATACACGAAAGGTTATGGATAAAATGTATCTCAACAAGAGTGTGGAAACTTTAACATGCTCAAACTTAAACGAGTGTGCGGCTTTCGGTGGAACTGTTTGATTTGTTTAGGTTGTAATAGTTTTAAGTGTAAAACAGCTAGACTTCATTTTTGTGTCGATGCTTCATGTGATCACACTTTTTGGACAGACGCAAACTTGCACTAAAAGAAATATCTCGACGAGAAAAACTGTAACTTAATTTCTTAATTTTCATTTATTCCTATTACGATGATACCGCACAAAGATCACCTAAAAACGTACAGTCCAACAAACAAATTGTGAACGGCCGTCCAAAATCTTGATATGGCTAAATCTTGAGGTGTAAGAACAATGTCATTTACAAAACATTGTGATTCTAAGATGTGAAACAACCTTGACATAATCTGTTGTAATGCAAAAAATAGTCATAAATGTTTTAGCACGGCTATTTACACAAATAATATGAGAACTGTATATTGTGTCACTCGCATAGAAAATTAATTACCAGTTTATCTGGGTCAAAAGGAAATTATGATAATAGTTGAAACATCCTTAGCTTGTACATTTCTTTCATTTTGAAAATCACAGCTGCTGGTGCTTTAATTTTTTTAGTAAACCATTTAACATTACATGATGCCTACAAATTAGTCAAATAGTCAAATCAATCAATCAATCACCTTTATTTATATAGTGCTTTAAACAAATTACATTGCGTCAAAGCACTGAACAACATTCATTTGGAAAACAGTGTGTCAATAATGCAAACTGATAGTTAAAGGCAGTTCATCATTGAATTCAGTGATGTCATCTCTGTTCATTTTAAATAGTGTCTGTGCATTTATTTGCAATCAAGTCAACGATATCACTGTAGATGAAGTGACCCCAACTAAGCAAGCCAGAGGCGACAGCGGCAAGGAACCGAAACTCCATCGGTGACAGAATGGAGACAAAAACCTTGGGAGAAACCAGGCTCAGTTGGGGGGGCAGTTCTCTTCTGACCAGACGAAACCAGTAGTTCAATTCCAGGCTGCAGCAAAGTCAGATTGTGCAGAAGAATCATCTGTTTCCTGTGGTCTTGTCCTGGTGCTCCTCTGAGACAAGGTCTTTACAGGGGATCTGTATCTGGGGCTCTAGTTGTCCTGGTCTCCGCTGTCTTTCAGGGCAGTAGAGGTCCTTTCTAGGTGCTGATCCACCATCTGGTCTGGATACGTACTGGATCCGGGTGAC
Source organism: Carassius auratus (assembly GCF_003368295.1). Taxonomy (NCBI): domain Eukaryota; kingdom Metazoa; phylum Chordata; class Actinopteri; order Cypriniformes; family Cyprinidae; genus Carassius; species Carassius auratus. The sequence goes on from NC_039243.1 coordinate 7,219,702, forward strand.
TGCAGTGACCCTCTGATCTGGACACAGACTGGATCTGGTGGCCACTGTGACCTCGGAATAAGAGAGAAACAGACAAATATTAGCGTAGATGCCATTCTTCTAATGATGTAGCAAGTACATCGGGTGTTATGGGAAGTGTTTCCGGTTCCGGTTTACCTAATTAATGCAGCCTAAAAATCCTTTAACGGATTTGGATATTAAAATCATATTAGTATGTTATGTGTATGCCAGGTTAAAGAGATGGGTCTTTAATCTAGATTTAAACTGCAAGAGTGTGTCTGCCTCCCGAACAATGTTAGGTAGGTTATTCCAGAGTTTAGGCGCCAAATAGGAAAAGGATCTGCCGCCCGAAGTTGATTTTGATATTCTAGGTATTATCAAATTGCCTGAGTTTTGAGAACGTAGCGGACGTAGAGGAGTATAATGTAAAAGGAGCTCATTCAAATACTGAGGTGCTAAACCATTCAGGGCTTTATAAGTAATAAGCAATATTTTAAAATCTATACGATGTTTGATAGGGAGCCAGTGCAGTGTGGACAGGACCGGGCTAATATTGTCATACTTCCTGGTTCTAGTAAGAACTCTTGCTGCTGCATTTTGGACTAGCTGTAGTTTGTTTACTAAGCGTGCAGAACAACCACCCAATAAAGCATTACAATAGTCTAACCTTGAAGTCATAAATGCATGGATTATCATTTCTGCATTTGACATTGAGAGCATAGGCCGTAATTTAGATATATTTTTGAGATGGAAAAATGCAGTTTTACAAATGCTAGAAACGTGGCTTTCTAAGGAAAGATTGTGATCAAGTAGCACACCTAGGTTCCTAACTGATGACAAAGAATTGACAGAGCAACCATCAAGTCTTAGACAGTGTTCTAGGTTATTACAAGCAGAGTTTTTAGGTCCTATAAATAACACCTCTGTTTTTTCAGTATTAAGCAGTAAGAAATTACTCGTCATCCAATTTTTTATATCGACTATGCATTCCATTAGTTTTTCAAATTGGTGTGTTTCACCGGGCCGCGAAGAAATATAGAGCTGAGTATCATCAGCATAACAGTGAAAGCTAACACCATGTTTCCTGATGATATCTCCCAAGTCAAAGTGTATGTTTTCTGTTCTAGGTAAGAACATTTACACCAAGTGTTATAGGCCGGGTAAATAATTTGAAAATAGTATTTATGTCGAATGAGAAAAGTTCAGTCTAACATTTAAAAAAAAAAAAATTCTGATGTAGAAATCATGTTTCTGCCAGACACATCCAAAGAAAAAGGGTTTTCTACTCGTGTGAGAAAAGCACTTGGGTGCATAAATTATATGAAGAAACAATGCTGGTCATCAGGTTATTTAAAAAAATAAGACAATAGACAGTGTGCCTTGCTTTAGTGACACACAATGTGTTTAAACATGTTTAAAATTGTAGGTGTAATTATTTTACTTACTTTAAGCAAAATGTATATATGTTATTTTACAGTACACATACAATCTACAGGATAGATTATTAAATGAAAACATTTCTTAGAACAACAAAAAGTAAAAACCTGCTTGTGGTTTTTTCGTCATGCACTTTGATTCATTTTAAGCAATATATATAAAAATAAAAATATTATGGGTAATATATATATTATCAATACGTACTTAAATGTATTAATACCATCAAAGGCTTGCTGCTCAATATTTGAACCTGATATAAAAAACAAAAAAACCCTGTTATGATTTAAAACACATGGAGAGGGTTTTATTTGCTAGTTTAATGGAGCACACAGACAGACACACACACACAGACACACACACACAGAGAGAGAGACAGAATGTGACATAGAAAACATGATGTCATAACATTAATCCGTGAGCAGATGGCACAATTTTCACTATAACAGTGTGTCATAACAATAAACCGCCAGCAGATGGCACAATTTTCACTATAACAATGTGTCATAAAATTAAACCGCTGCAGATGTCACAATTTTCACTATAACAGTGTGTCATAAAATGAAACCGCTGCAGATGGCGCAATTTTCACTATAACAGTGTGTCATAACATTAAACCGTGAGCAGATGGCGCAATTTTCACTATAACAGTGTGTCATAACATTAAACCACCGCAGATGGCGCAATTTTCACTATAACAGTGTGTCATAAAATTAAACTGCAGCAGATGGCACAATTTTTACTATAACAGTGTGTCATAACATTAAACCACAGCAGATGGCACAATTTTTACTATAACAGTGTGTCATAACATTAAACTGCAGCAGATGGCGCAATTTTCACTATAACACGGTGTAATTTCACCCAGACTCACCAGGGAAATTGGTGCTAAGCTAGAACCATGCATTCCTAACCGGGAGCGCTTACAGCCCTGCGATGTCGTGTTCATAGATGACAAATGGACAACGCGGTGGCAAAACGTTGATTTAACACACCCAGAATTGTTTTTCTGAAATCCTGTACATAGCAAACTGAATTGTAGCACGGGAAGCTAAGCACATGTCAACAGGATGTGCGATGATTGGGACAATAGATGCGTTGATATTAAGTCAAATAAAACATACTTTATGAATATAGTGTTAAAATATCTCTATCAGCAGATAAAATAAAACAGCAGATAAAATACCGATGCATGTTTTATTACAGGAATGAAATGTAATATGGTTTAAAGACACTATAACATCATAGACTGTAAAAAAAAATAGCATAACATAATTTGATCAATTAATGGAGTACTTAAAATATCTCTATCACCAGATAAAATAAAACAGCATAACTTGAAGAAAATTACAGGAATGAAATGTAATATGGTTTAAAGACATCATAGACTGTAAAAATAGCATAACATACTTTGATCAATTAATAGTATTTAAATATCACTACCATCAGATAACATGAAATGATAAAATACTCACTTTTATCCATTGTCTTGGAGAGTCGTCCGGAAAGCAATTGTCTTTGAGACTCGTCCAAGAAAGTTTTTTGGTTCAAGTGATGCTTTGAAACACGTCAAATTGCATTTATAAAGGTGACCGTGTGAAAGAAATCGGTGTTGAGTGACCGCTAGGTTTCATCCTTGTTCTATGAATGGATCTGTTCAATAGGCGGAAAGCTGAGCGGGGTCGCCCCGTGTCATCATAAATTAGTGGGCATGAGAGATGCTAGACGCTGACCAACCGTAATTCATAGATGGAAACATCAGAAAACTGTCAAAAACATGCTACTCCTGCATGAGATATGATGGTTTTAATTAACAACATCTTTAAAGATATTATGATTGTGTAGTAAATTCAGACGAGAGTGAACTGTGGCATGCAAACACTTGAAACAGGGACCTTCAGCTCTCTAAAAACCACCCCCTTCGGCTCTCTAAAAAATGTAGAATGGATTTTGTTTATCTTAAACAGTCGGTTTCAGTATATATTTTTTTATAACCATTCCATTTATAACCTTTTAAAAGAACAGAATGTTTTTCAACCTTAGTTAAATTGCTTTAGATTATATAGGTTATATACAGGATAGAATATAAAGAACGGAATGTTTTTCAACTTTAGCTCTGTTGTACTGTGGTATGAAAAATAAATAACAGAATAACAGAAAGAACGCGCACATGCAGGCACGAGCACGGCTCAACTATGTTTTTGAGACAGGGGTAAGCTCATTCAGAGAGAGTCCGACAGATGGAGCTGCGAGCCAGTTTCACAAGCTGAAGGTAAGCCAATTTTATTCAGCTAAAACAATTGCTTTTAGTAAGCTTTTTATATTATTTTAAAGAACAGAATGTTTTTCAACCTTAGTTAAATTGCTTTAGATTATGTATATTATATAAATTATATAAAGAATGGCATGTTTTCAACTTTAGCATGATAATTAATTATATTATATAAATTATAGAATGTTTTATATATAAATGTGAAATAACTGAATGTCACATATATGAAATAACCGATCCCATTTATATACTGCACACACGCACACACACATAACCACACACGCACACACATATGACCACACACGCACACACTTAACCACACACGCACACACATATGACCACACACGCACACACATAACCCATATAACTGGACAAAGTTCTAACAACCAGCAAAAGCTTCTGTCAACACGTGATCGATGCATGGGAGGGTTCATATACCATAAAACTATCCGTCAAAAACGATGATTTAGGATTAACTAGGTCAGTAGGATAAAAGCTTCTGTCAAAACCACATGATCGATGCGTGGGGAGGGGTCAATAGGTTAACTCATGAACTCATTCAGAAAGTTCAACCCATCCATCATAAGGTCACCGGAAGTTCAACCTGTCAAAAGGTCAAAGGTCAAAGTCGTAAATCATCTTGACAGAAGCTATAGTATAAGCACTACTGATGCACATGATATTTATTCTGCAATTAAGAAAACAGACAAAAGAAATTGCACTGCAAAACCCCACAAGTAAACTTAACTCAAACCGTTTGAGTAAACAGATTGTGTGTGTGTGTGTGTGTGTGTGTGTGTGTGCGCGTGTGTGTGCGTGTGATCAGCTGCTTTAGAGGACAGACTGAAATCAAGATTGTCACAAGTCCATTGTAACTGAATTTCTTATTTTTGCTGTATTTTCACACTTAAAACAGTCTTTGGTATTCTTCTTAAGCGACATACAGCCAAGTATTCTACACACACCCTCAGAATTCGTGCTCTGCGCACACGCACACACACAAACCGTGAACACACACCCAGAGGGCACCTCAGTCGTGGTATTGCCAGCCCGAGACTAACTCAAACTCCCTAACCACGAGGCCACGAAGGTTGTAGTTCTTGTACATTGAGGCTGTGTGTAGAAGCACACTCGCATTACTTTTTTATGACTCCTTTGAGTACTAATAAAGTTACCTTGACTGCTTTCCTCATGTGCAATGAAATAAGTCTCCTGACAGATATCTGCAGTGTTTCTGCTGTTGTCACAATTAAGTCTGAGAATGATTCAGTGCACTCTTTAACACTTCTAAATGTCAAGAAATTACTTCTCTTTAAAGTTTTGGTTCATTCTTAGCTGTTGATCCAAAATGAACTTAATTATATTGAAGTAATTATATTTAATTTTATTCAGTAACTTTCAGAAGGGTGTACTCATTTTATCACTTTAAATAAGAAAATCTTATTTTCCTAAACAACTTAACATGCTTTTTTAGTAACTGATCAAGCAGACATGCGGGAACATTATATCTCTAAAAACCCTAACATGTCATCTAAGAAAAAGAGTAATTGCTGATTTCATTTATGAAGCATATATATGCTGTAACTTTATTCCAATACACACGATTATAAAAAATAACATATCTAACAGAAGAGAGGAACTCTAAAAGCTTGTTTAATATTTAAAAGGGTTGAATCAGAGTTGCTGTTTCTCACCTGATCGCCGTCTTCTCTTTGAAAGAAAGGGACAATCAGGTGCTAGAGAAAAAAAAAAAAAATATTCAAATGAAATTAGCAATTACACCCTGATGCAAACGGAAATTATATTAATATACAGAGGTGGAGAGTCCAGGGGTCAGAAAGTAAAAGTCCTGCCATATTTTGTTCCAACCATGAACCCAGCAGCTGATTTCACCAGAGGAGGAATCAAGTCATTCCTTTCAAGTCACAAACAAGTCTTGAGTCAAATCCCAAGTCCTCAAAGAGTTAAAGTCAATGAGATAATTAAGAGACTAATTAAATGATAATTCTGCATTAGAGATGAACACCTGCTGTTAACAATCAACATCACTGAAGAAAAGAGAAACACAAGAACTACAATTGACTTTAAGCACAGCCTTGGATGAAATCAACTGGAAGAAAAAAAAAAAAAAAAAAAAAAACTTTGTCACCATAATCGTGGTGAATCCACCATCATGGAGATCAGTGTTTGCTTTAGTTGGGCTCTTGACCCTTTTAATAATTCAAAGTAATTTGCTTTTAAACACTTGCTGTTGTGTTACGTAGTAAACATTAACACATTGCTGAATTAAAAGCTTGAAGTAGAAAATTTAATTGCCCTTTTTTATCTAAAACATTTTAATTAACTTCATGAAGGTGTCTCTCTTTGGTTTGTTAAATTATGTACAGCAATTACTGAACTACAAAAAAGTCCTATTAAACAAATATTATTGTAATGCTTAAATATTGGGGGAAAAAATTGTACAGGCTCGGGATTTTAGACATGAGCACTTATCATATGATCCTCAACAGTGGTTACAATAATTATTCATGCTACAGTGCATAATCAGAGTTTTTACTATGGTGTCACCCAGCATGCACTTCAACTTGAAGTGTTTTGTTGATTGTCACCATTGTTGAGATTCATATGCTGGGTCATGATGTCTGTGCGTCTTATTAGGAAAAGATTTCGAAAAAATTTATATTTATTACATACATTAGGAAATGTATTCATTATAGTGATTAAACCAACGGTTCCACAAGGTAGGTTATTTAAAAACTGAACATTTGTTAATAATAAATACATAAAATTGTTTTGGAAATAAACAGGCTGATGCCTAATAATTACTTCATCATGTAAAAGGAGCTAGTAACGGTTTTCTGCAAAGCACAGATCGCACTGTTTTATAACAGCACATGTACTTTTACAGAGAAATATCTAACATAAGAAACCAAAGGTCAAGAGCCCAACTGAAGCAAACACTGATCTCCATGATGGTGGCATAATTTTAACCAATAAAACATCAGCATCTGATCCTCTGTAACGCACAATAACAGCAGGTGTTCATCACCAATGCACAATCATCATTTAATTAGTCTCTTAATTATCTCATTGACTTTAACTCTTTGAGGACTTGGGATTTGAGTTGAGACTAGTTTGTGACTTGGAAGGAATGACTTGTTTCCTCCTCTGGTGAAATCAGCTGCTGAGTTCATGGGTGGAGCAAAAATGTGGCAGGACTTTTACTTTCTGACCCCTGGACTCTCCACCTCTGTTAATATATAATAAATATTAACTAAGTTCATTGCTGTTTCAGCAGTGATCATAGTAACTTAAATTACTTAACCTATAAACACTGGAGACATTCAGAAACAAATGCAATAAACCATTAACTGTTTAGTGAATTTACAACTAAATGTCTAGAATTTCTAAATATGATTTATCTAGGAATTTATTTCTAATGCATGGTGTGCATTGATAGTGCCTTTTTGATTATCTTTACAGAAAAAAAAAGGAATATATTTTTATTCAAAATGAGGAAATGACAAATATGCACGCATACTTGTTCTAGTGTTGGTTCCTCCTGCAGTGTTGGACTCAAACATCAGACCTGCATCAGTGAAAACCCCCATACTGTCCCTCCCACCTCCTGCTGTACAGCCGGTGTCATGCTTCTCTATGACGTCCCAGATCTACAGCAACAAGAGACCATTTATAAACCAATCTCAAGTGTTCAGTGACTGTTGAGATGCTGATGAAGATCCTTCACCTGAGTCTGAGTGAGTCTGTTCTTGTTCACAGCCTTGTCAACCACCACCAGACCAACTTTAGCTCCAGGATCTCCAGTTATCTGCAGCTTGACCTCATCTCCTGTGCCATAGGTTTTCATCTTGTCCTTCACCTTAATCTGGAGCTGTTATTAAAACAAGAGATGGTGTGTCAGAAAAACAGACATAGTTGGCACCTCAGTTGCATCTTACGATGTCTAACCCACCTTTCCCATGCACGTGTCCTTCACATCGACCCAGACTGAATCAGACACCACCTCAGATGGGTCCACATGGTAATAAGCCACGAAGCGGAAGGACGGTATCATGTCTTTAGTTACAGTCAAAGGCAGAGTCACTAGAGGTTGTCCTTTCCTCTTGAACCTGTCTACTTTTACAATCTGACCTTTACTCAAGATCTGAAAAGGAAGCAGAGAAGTAACAAATAAACTTAAGCATCTTTGTATGGTTTCAAACAAGCTGTGGTAGCAATCATATTGATGTAATTAACTGATAGATTTGTGGTGCAGATGAATAAGAAATAACTGTTATCTTTACCATGTATGTGTAGTCTTGATCTTTGACTCCAGGACTTTGTCCAGTGTTCAGATTTACTTTTATTGGATCACCGATCTGCAGCTCTGCAGCATCAATGCCAATGTGCAGGTAGTTTTTGGAGCCGCCTTTGGTCTCGTAGGCCTGAGCTGTCATCTTCTTCTCTGCCTGCTGCTTTTCATCTATTATTTCTGGATCTTTGGTCTTTGCCTGATTTTTTAAAAATAAAAATGTATTCATAATGATTCACACAGACAACAAATAAACTAATCAAACTCAATCTTGTTCCACATATTGGCAGGTCTTACAGTGATTTCCAGTGTTGAAGATCCTCCCGGAGTGTTGACCGTAACCTTTGCAATGCCATTGGATCTTGTTTGACCTCTGACCCCTCCAGGACTGACCTCCAATTCTACATTTTCAGCAGGTGTCTGGTCAGGATTTGTTACGTATACCTTTTTATAAAACCCAGGCCAAACACAAACAAATAAATAAGTGATCTCTGTTAATATATTGATGGAATCGTTGTTCTGTTACTATAACTCTTCAGGTTCTCAACTATCTAGTCAATGTATAATACCGAGACATCGAAGGGCATCCCGGGTTTGAAGAAGTGTGGTGTTTTTCTGAAGTGGATGGTGTACGGTGACGTCACAATCTGAATGCCTCTCCTTTCTGCTTCCACCATTTCACTGCCTGAAACACACGATTAGCTTCTCCTACAATCACACACGTGCAGGTAAACATGTGCAGACAGATCTGTCCAGTCTTACCACTTTCTTTTAATAGACTGACTGAAACAAAGATGGATCGTCCAACCAGCTGGTTAATGTTTGGAAAGGTCTTGGTGATCATCTGATTGGTCAGTTCTGCTGTACCCTCTCCTTTCATTATCTATTCATATAAGAGAAACACAGCAACATCAGTCTACAAGAGGAGAAATGGGATTTTTGGTGTCTAAGGTGTTCAATGTCTCTCACCTGAACTTTTTGCAGAGATGCAGGAATACTTGTTTTCTTCTCATCTTCCATCACACCAAACACCACAAACGCATTTCCATCCACCTTCTGTCCAAACAGGTACCTGTAAAAACACATCCAATCTCTCCAGTAAACTGAATGATGACGACCCTCAACTTTTGCTGCAATACTTTTTTCTGCAGTTGCTTTCAGAAAACATTTCTGCATATATAAAGCAGATCAACAAGTCTGTTTTAATAACAACCAACTGACTGCACTAAAACGGTTTAAATGATGCAAATGATATAAAAATAAATAATTTGAAACACTTTTGTGGTTTGTACACTGATGTTTAACAGTGAATAAGCATTGTTTTTGTAAAGTTTTGTTAAAAACATGTTTTAGATTATTTATACACACACAGATATCAACATTTGGTGTATTAAACACAACAATGGTGACATGTTTCATGCCAGCATACAAAACATGTTCATGGCTCCCAGCATGCATTGCTGCAATTATTTTTTTTCGGGATTGTCACCACTGTTGAGGATTGTACGACAACAATACTAAATACAACATATTATTGTATTAATGCTACTGTAATCACAGCAATACTGCTGTATAAACACAGAATTTTATTGTATTAAATCAACAGTATGTTTCTTGTATATTGTTTGCTGTAAATTCACGGCAATTAGTTGCCAGGAGTTTCCTGTAAAAATACAATACATTTTTAACAGTGTAAATCAAGACAAGTTTTGGTTGCACATATAATACATTATTTTGTAGTTTACATTCAACTTTATTTTAATTCAGTGTGCTCACACATTAAACACTGATTTAAAATACAGTAAAAATATGTTGTCTCACTTGGCTTCAATGTCGACTGTCAGACTCTCATCACGCACATAGAATAATGACTTGCTGGGCTTTAATTTCACTTCAAATGTTGGAAGCACTACAACCAAAGCAGACAAAGGACAAGCAAATAAATCAATAAATACATTTTAAATTGCTATCACATGTATGTAACAATCAGTTTTTACCATATTCTTTGACCTCAAAGTCAGCAGTAAATGTCTTCTGAGGAGTGTTTGAGAACAGTGTGACCACCTTCCAGATCCCAGGACTGCTAACATTCATAAATAAGCATTATACAATATAATAAATCAGCTTTAAAACACAGATCACATCTATGAGTAGCTGCTGTGTTGTTTGTGGATGAAGTCAATAATTATTATCATCGGAGCTAGACATCGTGGATCATTGAAAATGAAATCCAGTCAGTTCACTCAGAATCAGTCTTCATTGCTCTCTCTCTCTCTCTCTCTCTCTCTCTCTCTCTCACACACACACACACACACACACAAACACACACACAAACACAGACACACTCACACCTGGCAATCTTAGGAATGGTGTATCTTCCAGACTTCATCCCTCTGACTGGAAATATCTTCTCTGATGAAACTGTGATGCCTTGAGGATTCTTCAGAAACACAGAAATCAGCATGAACACTGTGACTGAAGAGATCATCAGTGCTCATTACAGCTGAAATGTCATAAATGAGTGTGTGTGTTTGTAATAACAGTATTTACCATTATTTCCACTGTGATTCTAGACTCACTGAGTGGTGTCATGTTGGGCGTCAGAGATAAAATCCTGTAATAAACTGCAAAAAGGTCAAAGCAAAAAATCAAATTTGAGTTCTGATGGTTTTATTTTCTGCAGATACAAACCATGATAAAATAATGCACTCTACCCTATCTAGGAATGTTATTGTTCTAAGAATGTTCCGAGAACATTGTATGTTCTGGGAATGTTTTCAATGACAAGTTTTTTTTTTAATGTTCTTCTAAACGACAGGATAACATTCTTTTAATAACATTATTAGAACATTATCCCCTAACATTCTAATTAAGATTTAAGCTGGAAACTTCCCATTGGTAATTGAACGTGGACTCAAATGTTTCTCATATGTTACATTTTAGTTGGGACTAAACAGATCTCTGTGCAGCAGGATCCTGCACTTCCTGACAGGCAGAAGTCAGGTGGTCAGAATGGGCAACAACACCTCATCCCCGCTGACCCTCAACACTGGTGCTCCTCAGGGCTGTGTCCTCAGCCCGCTGCTGGACTCCCTGTACACACATGACTGTACAGTCACACAAAGCTCCAGTGTCATCATCAAATTCACTGATGACACAACGGTGATAGGCCTGATCACCCACAACGATGAGACGGCCTACAGAGAGGAGGTGAGCACCCTGACTAGATGGTGTCAGGAGAACCACCTCTCACTTAACATCGACAAGACCAAGGAGCTGGTGGTGGATTTCAGGAGACAGAGCAGAGAACACACACCCATCACCATGGACAAGACATCTGTGGAGCGGGTAAGCAGCTTCAAGTTCCTCGGCGTTAACATCAGCGAGGATCTCACCTGGTCTACACACACTGATGCTGTGCTGAAGAAGGCACATCAACGCCTCTTCTTCCTGAGACGGCTGAGGAAGTTTGGAATGAGCCCCAGCATCCTCAGAACATTCTACACTTGCACTATAGAGATCATCCTGAAGGGGTGCATCACTGCCTGGTCCGGAAACAGCACCGCTGGCAACCGTAAAACTCTGAAAAGGGTCATGCGAACTACCAGCCACATTATTGGAGGTGAGCTTCTCTCCCTCCAGGACATCTACACCAGGTGGTGCATAAGGAAAGCACGGAGGATCATCTGTGACTCCAGCCACCCATCCCACGGACTGCTCTATCTGCTGCCCACAGGAAGATGTCTCCGCAGCATCCGATCCCGCACTAGCAGACTGAGGGATAGCTTTTCCCTCAGGCTATCAAACTAATGAACAGTCAGAACTAATACACCCTACAGCATACTCCCACAATATGGTATGCCAAACACTGCACTTTAACTCCAACAGTTCAACACTGGACTATACATACATACTGCATTTAATACAATAACCTACCAGTTACCACTGGATACCATCCAATGCACATCCATGACATTTCTGTATCCAGATCACGTACACTCTGTTGCACCTTAGCATATTTGTATGCTTATATAGGTTTACATAATGTGGAAAGTGTACATTCTGTGTATAGTGTATAATGTGTAGTGCTAACTGTAAGTATGTCTAATAGTACACTGTGTGTACAGACTATATGTATGTGCATATTGCACATTTTCACCTGTTGAAGTCTGTATGGTTATATGTTAATTGTTTCAGCCATTTCTGGAACAACCTCAAAAGAATTTCACTTACCAAGGCACACGTGCTGTGTTGATGAGACAATAAAAGTGACTAGACATTCTCTTATAAAAGCAACTCAATGGTTTGGCAGTCTGCAAAACAAGAGTTTTAATCAGATAATTTCTAAAGTTAACGAAAACCTTTTTTGCCACACAAACATCAGGTTTCAGGGTATGAGTCTGAACGATGGTGATATGCTGCATGACACATCATTTCATGATGAAAGCTTGACAGCCAAATAAAACATTAACGTTGAAAAGTTTCAGTCATACTGCCTGACTACTGACCACCATAATGGTGATGTCAACCTAAACTATTATTTTCAATAAACCATCAACATCAAAACCTATATCAATCTCAATAAGAACATTTTTTTAATGTATGATAGAAATAAAGTCAATCTTGTTTATAATAAGTGAAGTTGGTAATACTGTGTTTGGAGTTATTTACACTGGAGTTTCACTTTCAACCAACATCTGACTTCTGAGCAATGCCCTTCCACATGTAGTGTGATGGGAAGCTGTATTAGAACGTTAGAGGATAATGTTGTAACAATGTTATCAATAGACATTTTTTGAATGTTTTAGAGAATGTTATCCTACCTTTTAGCAGAACATTCTGGGAACTAAAATAAAACTTTCAACTGAAAACATTCAATGAACATGAACAAGGTGACATGTTTTCAAAACTCAATGGTACCTGTGCTAGCAGGTGTGTAGATGGGTTTGTCTGTTTGGACAAATATATATCCAGACTGGAATGAGAGCAGGACCACTTTCTCCAGAGTGGCGGATGGAAACTGAGCTTGTAGATACACATACTGCTTCTCCAGAGGATCATCAGAGAAGAAGTTCTGATCATCAGGGATCTAAATGACAGAAAATGAATTAGTCATCTACCAATTAAAAATAAGAAAAAGAAAGGCATTTTACAAACTAAGTTGTCAAACTGTACATAATGCATCACACATACACACAAGCAAAAAGTATGTCAAAGTGGCATCACCTTTATGTCTTTAAGGATTTGGAAATTGTTGGCTGCAGTCAGTCTCACTGATTGAGACAGTATCTCCCTGTCTTTTTTTGGGTGGTTCTTTACTATGATCTTCACGTTCAGGTCTCCTCCAGAGTAATCCCGAGCCTCCAAAAACACGTTCTCTGAGGAACCCACCCTCAGCAGATTAGGAGCCGACATAATATACCTGAGGAGATCAAATCAGAGCGTTTGAGAACAGATCTGTGAGTGAATCCATGAACAAACAGTGTTTGATACTCACAGCGGGTGACATAGTGTGAGGAGCGGTGAGGAGAGCAGAACAACAGTCAGAAACAGCAGCTTCACCTCCATCCTGACTGTCTGTGTGTGTTTCTTCCTGTGAGCGTCTGTGAAGCTGCAGCAGCTCAGATTTATACCCACCTCCTCCACCCTCAGAGTCCAATCTGATCACTCTCTCTCTGTCTGTTTGCATTTGAGTTATAAATAAACAGACACTTCAGTTCACCAATCTACAGTCTAACAGTATAGCAAATTATACTTATGCTTGAAATAACAGTTTTCTATTTTTATAGATTTTATGAATATGAATGCAATTTTTTTAATTCACATATTTTGAATTTCACACTTGTTCAGTGTTTAAGTAAAGCTGCTGTCAGTAAATTGAGTTCAGTTTTGTGAATCAAACAAGAGATTAATAAAGAGCAGAAAAGGACATGAAGAGTTCACAGCAGTCCAGTTCAGATTTCCTGTAAATTACCTGCAAAAAACGAGGTTCAACCTTTGGTAAATTGGCACCTGCTCTGTTGATCTTTTTAGGGTCGAAATAATGAACAAACAGCATATATAGCCGTGAGCCCTATTTTCCATAGTTGTTGAGCCGTATGTCCAAGATGTTTCGGCTCAACAACTGTGCTTTTGTGTAAATGAGATTCAAATGAGCTCTCTATTAAAATGACAATAGGGTGTGTTAAATGATTAAGGATTTTATATTTAAACATAAATAACCCTCTATAAAACACATCCACCTGACTTTGTAGTGCAGATATAAACTATTTTCTGTGATTGTGCAAGACTTTCATTTCACTGGCAGATATATAAGATTAATAACTATTAGAATAACAAGTCCAAAACTAACTATAAATATAACTTCAAGCAGCAATTATGTGATTAAGCGACATCTCTCTCACAGTGTTGCCAACTATTTTTCAGGGAAAGTTGCTAAAGGAAGGTTGATTTGTTGCAGGCACGGCGCCAGAATATCAATGATATAAAGAAATGGGGCTAAACAGGTGGCTAATAAAAATTCTGACGGGGCTAGCCCCAGTGTAGCGCCGTCACTGATGCTAAAACTTGCAAAATTACTTATGATGTCACTGCGCGATGACGTCTTTGTGAAATCATGATGCAAAATTGTGTCACAACATCAAATCTCAGCCAAAATTTTTTTTATATATGTTAATTTCAATTTGAATGTAAAATAACATGCATAACATAATATTAAAATATAAATGAACAGATCTTTTAATTCATTGAATTATTGAACACTAAATAATTTTTTAATGTTTAAAGTGTACGTTTTTTTTTTTAATAGCTAATAAACTAATACTACACCATCCCAACAATTATGCTTTACAAAGTATTAGTAGTTAATTAGTGTGCTACACTCTAAGAAAAGTCTGTGAATATAGGGCACAATCTACTATGTAATATGAAAAAAAAATTCTGTATTTATTTATTTTTTATTGAATTTTTTTAAATTACACATTGTTTTGAGGTTACAGGGTGGATAATGTCCTGGAAAATTACTAGTATCTTTTCCATTTTTCTTACAGGGTACTTACAGAATCACAGGTACAAGCTGTTAACAAAGTGTATCATAAATGAACAATTATTAATTTATTATTAAACTGAACAATTAGCATTTCACTTGATATGTGCACTGCTAGTCATCTTTGGTTTCCTCTTTTTGTGTAATTTGAATGGGAAATGTGTTCAATTCAATTCAATTCAAGTTTATTTGTATAGCGCTTTTTACAAAACAAATCGTTACAAAGCAACTTTACAGAAAATTATGTTTCTACAATATTTAGTAGTAGCTAGTAGTTTGTGCACATTTGACAGGATTTTAGAAAAAATAAAAATAATAATAATAATACAAGACGTAGTCAGCTAGACGATGAACTATCAATATTATTAATTAAGTTATTATATGATGCAGTCACACATTTAGCAATAATTGTTAGTTCTGTTTGTTGATTCAGGGTTAGCATCATCTGGGGTCCTCTGAGGGTCAGCATCATCTCTTCTCAGGTGTTCTGGATCCAGACTGGAGCTTGTGTAAATCCTAGACATAGAAACAAAATACAGACATCATTAGCATAGCTGCTGATCCATCAAAGTAAGATTAGTTTAACCTAAGGTAATGAATAAAAATGCACCTTTGATCAGATGCAACTACACTCACAATTAAAAAGATACATTATTCGAATGCTTGGCGAAAAAGATGTGTTTTTAATCTAGATTTTTGTGTGTTTAATGTGTGTTTATTTATTGTCTTAGTCACTTATTAAAAGTTACTTAAAGTTGCCAAAAAAAATTAAAAATTGTTGCTAGCTGCTCTTGGGGAAAATAATTGCAAGGGTAATCTGAAAAGTTGCTAAATTTAGCAACAAAATTGCTAAATTGCACACACTGCTCTCTCAGCACGAGCTGGTGTGCAAGTGATGTCAGCAACCATCGATGCACTGGTTTAATAGTTAAATCTGTTTCACAACAAAATTAAATACAAGTATAAAAATATAAATTTACTTTACATGCCTGAACATCCTATGCATTAAGCGAGAAAAATAAAATACTTACATAAAAAATTTAAATTATCAGAAATATTGACAGTAATATTCCATCAATACAACAACTCAGTTATTTGAGTCGGATACATCAAGACACTTAACCCTATACTCTGCACCAAATTCTCAATAGCGTAAACCAATTTGTCAAATAGATCACTCTTTTTGCAAAACCTTTGTGGGGAAGTCGTGGCCTAATGGTTAGAGAGTCGGACTTGCAATTGAAAGTTTGTGAGTTTGAGTCTCGGGCCGGCAGGAATTGTAGGTGGGGGGAGTGCATGTACAGTTCTCTCTCCACCTTCAATACCATGACTTAGGTGCCCTTGAGCAAGACATCAAACCCCCAACTGCTCCCCGGGCGCCGCAGCATAAATGGCTGCCCACAGTGTGTGTGTTCACTGCTCTGTGTGTGTGCACTTTGGATGGGTTAAATGCAGAGCACAAATTCTGAGTATGGGTCACCATACTTGGCTGAATGTCACGTCACACTCACACTTAAACAAGTTCAGGCAGTTTAGACACTGTTTGTGGATCATGCACTCTTTTTGCAAAACACATTCTCACTCACTCAAACACAATTTGCACTGTGATTAACTTGTGATGCAAAACCCTAAATGCAAGAAGGCAAAGGTTAAGCACAACTGCAACACAGCTGTCATCATTTATACACAATAATTCAAAACTGTTCACACTTGTTTCTAAATGAATGTACAAAATATAAGCCAGTTCGAAGTGCACAGATGGCAGGTGTGCATCCATCAATCTGAGAGGTACGGAAGAGTGTTTATACGACATGGAGGAAGAGGAAGACGAGGAAGAGCAAGACCAAGAACAATCATTTCAGATGAAATCAGAGCTACTGTGATAGACCATGTTCTTGTGTGTGGATTGACAGAGGCAGGACAAAGAGGTCAATCAGTTGGAAAGTTCAATAGAACAGCAAAAGAAGAGTGGAAGAGAATCACGTTAGTAAGTAAGTAAAGTTTATTTATATGGAACATTTATCACAACAAAGCTGACCAATGCGCTGAACAAAGTCAAAGATAAACATAAAATAAACAAAACAGATGATACAGTAAAACAATGGAATATAGATAAAATTGAATTAAAATGCCTTGGAATAAAGATATGTTTTCAAATTCATTTCAAATGTTGTAATAGAAGGTGCAAAGCGAATGTCCAGTGGAAGTTGGTTCCAGAGACGGGGGGCTGCAATAGAAAAAGCCCTATCCACCTTTGTTTTTGAGCGTGAACGAGGGACAACTAAGAGAGCTCTATCAGAAGATCTTAGAGATCTGGAGGATGAAAAAGGAATAAGGTGATCTGAGAGATAAGATGGGGATTGACCATTAAAGGTACAATTTGGAAGATATTTACAGTAAAATATCCAAAAACCACTAGGCTAGTGTTATATATTTTGTCCAGCTGATTACTAACAATAGCTCAAGTGGTAGGGCATTGCGTTAGCAAACAAGCAAACACAAGGTTGGGGGTTTGATTCCCCGGGAACACATGATAGGTAAAAATTGATAGCCTGAATGCACTGTAAGTTGCTTAGGATAAAAGCGTCTGTTAAATGCATAAATTTAATTTAATCTCTAATGTTTTCAACTACTTGTAAATCATGAGAAAATTCCCATTCTAAATAGTGACACGGGGCAGTGCAGTCGCCTATCAATGACGTTAGTTACACTTTGTTACCGCCTTTACTGATGTAGAAACCACATGAAAACAGTGTCGTGGACAAATGCAGAAGTAGCTTCGCAACAAACTTCAACTAGAAAGAGATGCCGATCTCGCTTGTGTTTTACTCGACAGGTGAGTTGTTTTTATTCGTATCTTTACAGAAAATGTATGCTATTATAACGATCAACAAGATTAGTATTATGGGGCATACACGACAAACGTCCAAGAGGGTCTGGCTGCAGACTTGCACTTGCACTCTCAGACTTGCATTCTCAGACTTGCACTCTCAGACACTTGCACTTACGCTAGTGACGTCACTTGCAGTCTTTATTTTTTATTTCTTTATTTCTTTATTTATTTTACTTTTTGTTTGAATTTCCCAACTTTTTATAACAGTAGCCAGGTGGCGAAGACAAGAAAAAAATAAACATAATTACAATGTCACTTGCAATCGCTACTTGCACTCTCTGCTACCTTGCAATCGACACAAATCGTGCTTGTTGCCAATGGAGACAAGAAGCTGTGGTGGTGAATAAACGCAACGCGCAAAGTTTCGTGTTAAGCATTTTTCCATATAGAATAAACTGTCCACAACTTGTTTATATCACTGTCTTTGTCCATTAAGCTACATTATGGGTTTTATTTATAATGATTTTCTATAGGAGGAAAACGTGTAATGTACAATTTAACGCACTGCGTTCTGTACTCGTCTGCTTGCCTGTACGGAGCTGATCCTTTTAAAATCACTTAATGCATTTCATAATGCACGTTCATATTTGCTGGTCTGTATATACATTGAGTCAACAACAAGACATATAGGATAGGCCTACTGAATTGTCTTTATCATCTTAGTCTGTTATTAAGCCACATTAAGCGTTCGCATTGTGTTCATAGCCATCTGCTTGCTTTGTTGTACATTAAATAATAACTATATTTCGAATTTGGTCTTTTAATTGAACTATGCCATATTAAGTGTTTGTTTTTTTCTACAGGAGGAAAACGCTTAACGAAAGACTTTGTGTATAGTAGTAGACCTACTAATTTAGTTTTAATCGTTTAATCACCACCACAGCGTCTTGTCTCCATTGGCAACATGCACGAACGTGTTGATTGCAAGTGACTTCACAGGTAGCGGAGAGTGCAAGTAGCGATTGCAAGTGACATTGCAATTTAGTTTCTTTTTTCTTTTCTTCACCACCTGGCTACTGTTGTAAAATGTTGAAAGATTCAAATAAAAAGTTATCAATAAATAGAAGAAAATAATAATAAAAATAAAGACTGCAAGTGACATCGCTAGCGGAAGCACAAGTGTCTGAGAGTGCAAGTCTGAGAATGCAAGTCTGAGAGTCCAAGTGCAAGTCTGCAGCCAGACACTTCTCCAAACGTGGGGCAACGCGTCTCTAGGCCCGTGCGATACAGATACAACACAGTGATCTCAAATCAGTCATACAGCAATTCAGAAACCTTACAAAGCCAGACAAAAAGAGATTATTTCTAGAACCACTTAAGAGCTTTTATTTTTAACAACGTGTTTCAAAAAAAAAAAAAAAAAAAAAAAAAACTGTCATCATTGTGGAAATGGAAAAATAAAAAGAAAAAATATTAATTCTGTTCTATTTCCACATTGCTGCTAATTCACTTCACTGCATATAAAAATGCATAAAGGAATATACAACGGCCTCAGAGCTGAGGCTCGACAGGAGAAAGATGAAGGAGCGCTGGACCGTCTCATCCGCTCCGTTGTCATGGAGATGGGATTGCGTCATAATGCAGCACGGCTGGAAGCAGGCTGACAGGAACGCGCACTAGTCTCGGCGAGACAGTCGTCCGAAGAGGGTGTGATAACGAGCCGTTGAGATTTTACCTTTTCCAACCTCATTTTCGTCGCTTTGAAGTCGCTGGACATCTGAGGTCAGCATGCGCGAGATCGTGCACCTGCAGGCGGGCCAGTGCGGGAATCAAATCGGAGCGAAGGTAATCGAAAATAAAGAGGCTGTTATTTCAACACACCACCATTCGCTTCGATGTTCTGTTATAATATCATATCATCAAAATATTTCTTTGCCGTTTTACTATCGCAAAATCGATTATTTTAGGTATGTCTTGCTTACCCAAGTCAACAACCAAAACCTTGCAGCAATGCAAAGAAAAGTGTTTTTCTTTTCTTTTTAAAAATCAGAATATGTTTGGTGACTTAACTGAAATGAATGTAATTGAAAATTAACTCAATAAACATAGTAGGCTGTTTAGTTTTCGTTTAGGATACACTGTAAAAAATAAGTGTAATTTTAACTGTAAAATTTTGTAAAAACGCTACGGAAAAAAACTGATAATAGGTTAACAGTAAGTTCCCGTACTATATACAGGGAAAAACTGTAAAAGATCTAACAAAGCATTTAATGTAAATTTACAGTAAAATTCTGTTAATTATACAGCTTTTAGAAGTAAAAAAAGAACAAATCAATGTATAATTTACAGTCTAAAACTGTAAACTGATATTCCCAGAATTCCCTGCGTGACACTCCACGTTTGAAAGTATTTTGTTTAAATAATCATGTTTTTAAATAGTTCTTGTTATCAGTTATGTACATTTGAGCTTTATGTTACATCTTCTGTTGCTTAATGAAAGTTTTTTGCATTATTTAAGTATCACGTGTGTTACCATGATGGTGTTTTGTGTTTCCATAAATGTGCACCTTCTATATGTTAATATATACTTCTGCTTGTGGTGAAGCTACTTGTGATGAGCTTTGATACTTCATGTGGCTTTCTCTTATACAGTACTATCTTTATTATTATGGTGGTTGTCAGTATTTTCAAGGTACAAAACAGATTTAATTTTGTGTGTTGTTGAATTTACTGGTTTATATTCACATTTTCTTGTTTGTAAATTACAGCTTTATATTGTAAAATTCACAGTTTTTGACGTAAATGTGTTTACAGTTTTCTGTATTTTTACAAAATTATTCTGGCAACCACAGCTGCCAAAAAGTTTTTGTAAAAACAACAAGAAATTTTTTACAGTGTAGGCTACGATTAGAACAGTAGCCAAATATTACGAAAAATATTACGGAAGATCACACACATCTCCTGCATCATAATTAAATTAACGTAAAACCTCCTAATCTTTCACATGAAATGAGTTTAATAAAAAAAAAAAAAAAAAAAAAAAAAAAGACGCTCTGCATTAACTGGTGACAGCCGGGTGGGAACGAATGTCCCCAGCAGTACTGAAAAGTCTTTCACTGGGCACAGAGGTAGATTTATTGCCATTTTTGCCAGCAGTGAAAATCGCTGCTGGTTTGTCTTCCACCACTGAAGCTTATCTCCACGTCAGCACCCGATGTGACTGGCTGGCTCTGTATTGCTACGGTATAAATCGTCCCAGCTGCTCAAGATTCCTGCACTGAAAAAAGTAATAAGTAAATTTACTTAATTTTTATTTGGCAAGTTTTTGCACAAGCATATTTCAAGTAAATTTAACACATTTGGAAATTAAGTAAATCTACTTAAGTTAAGTAAAAAAAATAAAATAATAATACATACATTTTATTGAGTAAAATTTAATTAAATAATATTAAATTAATGCATTTAGCAGACAATTTTATCCAAAGCAACTTACAGTGCATTCAGGCTAACAATTTTCACCTATCATGTGTTCCCGTGGAATCGAATCCCCAACCTTGCACTTGCTAATGCAATGTTCTACCACTGAGCTACAGGAACACTTCAAGATTTTGTGAAAAATAAGTGAAAATTTCACTTACTTACTTTTTTATTTTGGAAAAGTTTTTACAACAACAATAAACCCGAAACAGATAAATGTAAATTATATATATATTTTTTTTTCAAAACAGATTTATCAAATGAGGGTAAATAAGTCTCTCACTTCTGTCCCTTTAAACCAGTTTACAGCAAAGACAGCACGAAGGACTGGATTCACATGATAAATATTCTGCAATTAAGAAAACAGACAAAAGAAATAGCACTGTAAAACCCGATAAGTAACTTAACTGGACTACTTTGATGATGTTTTTCTTACCTTTCTGGACATGGACAGTATACCGTACACACAGCTTCAATGGAGGGACTGAGAGCTCTCGGACTAAATCTAAAATATCTTAAACTGTGTTCCGAATATAAAAGGAGGTCTTACATGTTTGGAACAGCATAAGGGTGTGTTATTAATTACATAATTTTCATTTTTGGGTGAACTAACCCTTTAAGGCTGAGACCACAATCGAGCTGTTCAATTATATAGGTTTTGCTGACATCAGTAACAATTTTATGACAACTAATCTTTTGTCTAAATTACAATCTTTGTGGATGTGGATGTAGTTATTAGCTGGCTAATAACAAGGAGCTTTGAGTGAGAGCTAGTAGTTACAGTTTAGCTGCTACCAAGCAGTTTAACATTAGTTGGAGAGCCAGAATTGTTCTTTCTTTTCAATATTACTTAAGTTGCACATGATTTCCAATTGGTTTGTTTTGTTAAAAACATCTTGCCTTATGATACAGGAAATTGCTGGCTTTAGAGGAGAAGATGCCTGCCTACAAATGCTCCAATTGCCGTAGACTCAAAACAAGAGCCTGTGGGATCACCTTTCACCTGTAAGATATGACAATATTATGATTATATAATTGTTAGTTACTTAGTGGATGTGGGTCCTGTTACACAGTATTATAAGACAGTATTATAAGACTAGTGTTGACCCAAAGCTTCTTACAAGTTTGTTTACACGATCGCAGAATATTTATTTGACACCTTCTCATAACTAGTTTAGTGTGGTTGTCTTATTCTAAAGTACACACATGCATACTGTGTTTGACTATCTGTTTGAAGAATTTATCACAACTGATACAGTCTGAATTGTATGATAATGTCATTCAAGAAGCTGTCCTGTGATGTCTGTCCTGCCAGCCTGGTGACAGATGCTGCATCAAGGACCAGAACTTCCACCTGCTGACTTTAAACACATTGGAGGTCTGGTGATGACATCAGAAGACACAGTGAGGGTCGTCAGGGCAGCAGAGTGTGTCATTCATCAGCCAGTACTAGACGATCACAGCCCATCAAACTGCTAGAGGTCATGTTCATTGTACGAAATAGGGTCAGAGGATGTGTTTGTACTCGGGGAGCACAACGGCAAAATGGAGTATGGCATAGACAGCCACCACCATTCGCTGTTAACATTAGTTGTGTTCCTGTTTGACAAACCTTACCTTACAAAGTAACAACATGTGACAGAAGCTTAATAAAACCGTCTTTTTCAAAGGGCATTAGCGAAAGCTATGTTTTTTGGGTCATTTTTTATCTCTGTCCTCCACAGTAGTGTTCTCTCTACAGGATTGGGATTTCAACATGCAGCATTTCTTTATGTACATTTGTAAATCTTGTACCTATTTTTTTTTTTTTTTTTTTTTTTTTTTTTGCAAATATATGTCACTTTTATAATAGTTTAAAAATATAGACTTTTGTGTAATTATTCCAGATTTTGTGTAGTCATTCTATATTAGATCTCCTCACTTAGAAATAGTCCAAATAGTCTACAGGGCATTTTACAAAACACATGAGCATACCTTGGCAAATAAATGGTCTTAAGTACTCATAGTTCATTTTATATTGATCTGCTTTTGCACACAGCTTCCAAGACCTGGTGCTTGGGCTCAGTTGTATTTCTAAAGTCACATCAAGTGACCTAGAGGGCTGAAATGTGGTCAGTTGAGATGCTGCAGAAATACGGCAGAAAGAAAAAACAATATTCTAGCCTCTATAACTCTGCGCCAATAATTCATCTTCAGTATTAATCTTTTCAATTAATTTTGTTAAAGGTTTTGTTTAATATTATTTATTTTTATGTTTACATACATCTGTAAATGGTGTTTTGCATGTAATGTCACTTCTTTGTATGCAATATTGACATTCTCTTACATAATAAGTCATGCTGCTGGCGCTGCATTTAACATCTGTGAGAGCCTTTTGTCTCCCCTTCCTTCCTATGAACAACTGAAGGCAATAAGAAAAAAAAAACTCAACCTCAAATTCCTTCTGTGTAACTGTTTTTTAAGTTTTATCTTCTTTATATAAGCATCCAGACCTGAGATGCTCCAGGCACAGGGATAGTGAGGTTTTTCTTCTTAAATATTCTAGAATGGACTAAATTATTCATTAGGCTTCTATGTGAGGCATCACTGCATCATCAGTACCTCTTCAATATCTTTTTGATCCAAAATAAATCCTGTCAGAAAGCAAATTTCTGGACCTGTTTATTTTATATCATTTAAATGTCTGTTCATGTTTGGCCTTAATTTACACAAATTTCATTATGATATCTATTCAGATATCCACACAGCAAAATCCCCAGTGTTAATTTAACACTCTGAGTGTGGATTATATAAACACTGAAGCAGTGTTAAAAGTAACACTGAAGCAGAGTTGAAGTTAATTAGATAATTAATAAGTTAATTGAGTTATGATTGACCATTATTGAAGACACCTGATGTTAACAAGCAGAATCACCAAACGAGAAAATCAAAATTTCTGTGTCACCATTATAGTGTTCAGTGTTTGCTTTAGTTGGGATCTTGACCCTTCAGTTATTATCTTTAGATTTTGTGTGGCTGTGGTAACTGAGTTACACCATACAGACAGACCACAGCAAAGGCAATCTTATGGTATTGATTGCGGTTTGGACTAATTGTCATGGATTGACCTGAATGCCTGAGTTCAGGTTTCTTTACTGTGTACATAAATAAGATGGATAAAAAAGTGATCCAGCATTTTTTGCCATAGTACGACATGTTTTTAAAACTTAGTTCTACATAAAGAAAGAATTCTTTTGTTTAGACACACAGACATCAAGAATCAGCGTGAGCATCACAACAACGGTGACCATCAAAAAAGCATGTTGTAGCCAATAAAAACTCATCCATGGCTCCCATCATGCATTGTGGCATGAATAAATTATGAGCTGATCGGTCTTTTTAACTTTTTATTCTAACTATATTTTATTTTTGCTGTTTTTATGTGAATTTTTAGTATCTAGTTTTGTGATGTTCAGAGTAGATCCGTTTATCTGAATATGCTGTTTGTCACCGTTTTTGAGATTCATACGCTGATTCTTGTTATCTGTGTGTGCCTAAAATTAAAACTCTTTAATAAAAAAAAAATCTGAATCACAGAATCACAAGAAATGCCTACAAAATGTATAGAAAATACTGACTCTTTCGTTGTGTAATCAAAGCTGTTACAATCAATAATGATCCATAAGAAGAGAAGAGACTGTAAAAGAGTTCAGTGATTAAGGTCAAGCAACAATTACATTAAAACATAATCATCAACACCCAGTGATTTTTGCTCTTGGCTTGACAAACAAACTTTTAATTTAAAAAGTCACAAGCCAAGATCCCAACTAAAGCAAACACTGACCACTATAATGGTGACACACAAATTGTGATTTTTCTTGTTTGTGATTCTGCTTGTTAACATCAGGTGTCCTCAATAATGCTCAATCATAACTCAATTAACTTCTTAATTATCTCATTAACTTCAACTCTGCTTCAGTGTTACTTTTAACACTGCTTCAGTGTTTATATAATCCACACTCAGAGTGTTAAATTAACACTGGGGATTTTGCTGTGCAGAAATTATCCTTTAAGTCTCTTATGGTTCTATTTCAATCATTTTAATATCACAAAGCTTCTTATAATGTTGGATTTGTGATAAAACATCAGAACAATCACAACATGCTTGCAAGGCACTGTTTACCACACCATAATTAATTAGTCAGGTGTCTAAAAATAACATTTTCCAGTTTCATTTAGTCACCCTTTTGTTTAGTTTCTTTTTTGTACGAAATTACAACAAAGTATTTTGGCTCAAACAATATTATTTAAGATTTAATGAAAGTGTTCTGTAATTAATGAATAGGTATTATATGATTATGTAAGACATCCAAAAT
The DNA here is from genome assembly GCF_003368295.1 of Carassius auratus. NCBI lineage: Eukaryota > Metazoa > Chordata > Actinopteri > Cypriniformes > Cyprinidae > Carassius > Carassius auratus. The sequence continues at coordinate 7,245,430 of NC_039243.1, forward strand.
TTAAGAGGCTGTTCTGGAGGTCAGTAATGCCGATGTATCGCTCCCGGTGTTGTGGAGTTTGGCTTTCTTCTCTTGTAGGCCAGTATTCAACCCAGGTATGCTCTCCAAAAACATACTGCAGACTAAAACAACAGAAAGTCAAGTAAAAAAAGACACAATGACTGAATTAGCTGTATAATTTTATATGTAAAGATCAATGAAAAATATGGATGTTTAAGGTGTTAAAAAAGATTTTTTTTATATATATATTTTGCTATTCATGTTGATTATTATACATTTTTGAAAAACGTTCAATAACATTCAGTTACACTAGAGCAAAACATGTTCATAACAATACACGTCTAATGGTCTTCTCTTCTTTAAGGTTTTCTTGTAAAAAAATGGCTTCCTAAATGATGGTTATATCAAACAGACTTTTGTTTTAACAGACAAAAGTTTTTAATATATATATATATATATTCAAATTTTTCAAACAAAATATCTTTAAATATTTACTTAGGCCAATATTTTTTTTTTTTTCAAGAATGACAGACTTTTCTTCCCTTTAATCTCTGGACAAATTATAGCACCACATATTTGGCTTTAAACAACACAAAAATGATCAAAATCAACTTAAAATATTTTCATCATAGATAATTTGTGTTGTTTATCATATTTTAATCAAGATCCTATTCTTGGTTACTAAGCAGCATTATGATTGAAAACAACTGTCACATCATTGAGCCATGCACAACAATCTACAGACTTTGAAGGCATAAATCTCAGGCAAATCCTGCTCTGTTGAAGACACACAGTGGACACCTACCTTCCCCCGAGCTCTGGCAGGTCAACAGATCTGCCCATGATGAGGTACGACTTGCCTTTCACCAATCCTAAATGTTCTCTGCAACTTGGACGAGCCAAAAATGGTCTCACTTTCCCCTCAACATCCACATCAGTGCCTACAGGACAGAACAGTGTTTAGGAAACAATTCTACTGCAATGCAATTAATTCTTCTATAGAGCATCAATGGAGAAGGGAAACTGCATTTAACAGGAATCAGAAACATTTCAAATGCATGGCAGCTGTCAGGTGATGTGGCCCAAATGAATAATAATAATAATAAATTGTATTTGTGATGCGTCTTTCTTATACTCAAGGCAGTACAACAGCATAAAACAATAAAAGAAACAACAATATAATAAAAATCATGATGACAACACAATAACAACAATGGAAACAACAACTGTAAGATTATAACTTAAAAGCTTCACTAAATTTATGTTTTGAGTAATTTCTTAAAACAATAGGAAAAGGCAGAGAATTCCACAACAGGAGCAATACAAGAGAAAGACCTCCCGCCCATAGTTTTGAGTTTACAAAGAGGCTGGTACAGAATAAAAGAACCAGCAGAGCTGAGAGACCAAGAGAGTGCACATCTTCGTCTGTGTCTGAAGTCAGTTGTAGTAGTTCTTGTGTTTCTCTTTTCTTCAGTGATTCTGTTTGTTAACAGCAGCTGTTCATCACTAATTCACAATCAGCACTTAATTAATTACTTAATTTCAATGTATATCCTCTTTTAGTGAACTAAACGGAATTAAGTTCAGAGTACTCTTAACTGTTAGTTATAAAAATTTAATGGTTTAAAGGCAGTGGCCCAAAAGAGGTGCCGGTACTCTATTATAGCATATATATATATATATATATAGTAGTGGTGGACCGTTACCGCAGCACGTTAACGCGAGACTCTTATCGGGCGGTAAAAAAAATATCGCCTTTAATCTATTCTCAAAGTTGGGTTGGGAGCTGGGTCTATACAAATGATGACTTTCACCTTGATATTTTATATAACCGACTGGCTGAGGCCAGCCTTAAAAGATGCTCAGGACAGTTGACGGGCCACTGCTGCGCATCGTCACGAAAGCTTATCTTTTTCACATGTTTTTACGCCTTACCGCTTGTCGATTTAAACATTAAAGCATCCAAACACAAGACGCGGAAAAGCTGAACGGAGTAGCTGGTTACTGTTTTGATCAAAACACTTGAACATTGAATTTGCCTATTTTTGCTCTATTGCGACAAATACATATGAAATATGTCAAAATATCCACCTTGGAAATTAGGCTCGAAAAAACTGAAAGTTATTTCTTAAGTGAAAGTAAACAGTTGAGGAAAAAAAAATGGGATGTGTATTATATTGGATGTGTTCATCGTCTCTTAAAGTGACCGCGCCTAATTTAGCGACTGGCTGCTGTAATGTTAATCCAAGAAAATGAAAATGAAAATCACTCACTGCTCTTGACTACTTTGTAGTTTTAACAGTCAAACCAAAAATTATTCAGAGATTCATAGACACCTACAAACTTGAAAAAAATGTAAACATTGTGTAAATAGCACAATTAAATAAAAATAAACGAACATACAAATTAAAAAATTTCAAACAGGGTCCACTGGTACAACCTTCACCGGGGCCCCGCTGACCCCAGCTACGGCCCTCACGCCTGTTTCACACATACTCCGTCTGCAGTGCGTATGCAGTCCGTGTGCGTTACGTATGTGGTGCAGCATGTACAACCATCCCTTAATGCTTTTTTTTTCTTTGGTAATATGTGCAGGGTTGTCTTGCCCTGGCAACCAAAAACACACTTCTTTTGTGACTTTTCGCGACGCTCTCGCTCTGATCAGTGAATCGCTCTGATCAGGGAAATGTCTGTGCTCAGCCTCGCTATACGAGGTTAATCTAGATTAATTTCAAGATCACAGTGAGATTAATCTAGATTTAAAAAATTAATCTATGTGTCTGACTTGCAGCGATATCATCTAGGCTTTATGGGGTATTAGTCAGCGAGTCAAATGAATCTGACCGTGTTGTTTTAGTTCTCAGAGTCTGAATCCAGGAGAGAATATTAAGTGTTGTTAACTGTATTTGAATTTTTACCGAGCCGAGTGTGCGCGTTTCACACACCCTCTCCGGCCACGTTGAGTTGTTACTGACAGCGGCAAAAGCGACGCATGCGCTTTTCACTTGTTAAACTAAAAGGGTGTATGGGTAATGTAGTTTCTGCTCTCGGTGGGACGAATTAGTAAGCCTGCATTGTGAAGGGTGCTCTGAAAAGTGGCAGCGCAGGCAAAAGATTAAAACCTCTATTAAAACGAGAAGGGTATTCCCGCACAACCGGAGGCTGCAGTTTCAGGACAGCAACTCTGTGACCGCAGCTTTAGGACCCTAGTTTTTTTGTGACAGCGTCACCTACTGTACTGGATCAACACTAATTAAAGATGGACGACATGGACAGCAATCAGACGGTGAGTACCGATATTTAATTAAGTTTTATTTTATAACGTTTAAACAGTGTGTAGTTTGAATAGTGAGAACTGCTACCTATGAATTAATAATTAATTCCCAACAAATTAAGAATTTTGTGAGCTAGTTTTATTAGTTACTACGACGTTAATTCGTGGCCATGATTTCATAAATCCTTGTTGAGTTTTAATGATGAAATATTATAAGTGAATCTAGCCTGCACATTAAAGGGGGGGTGAAATGCTCGTTTTCACTCAATATCCTGTTAATCTTGAGTACCTATAGAAAAGTACTGCATCCTTCATAACTCCAAAAAGTCTTTAGTTTTATTATATTCATAAGAGAAAGATAGTCTGTACCGATTTTTCCCAGAAAAACACGACCGGCTGGAGGCGTGACGTGTGGGCGGAGCTAAAGAATCACGAGCGCGAGTAGGCTTTTGCGTTGAGAGCATGTGGAAGCTGTGACATTACCGTGAGGGAAAAACCATCATCCAAAACAAACCATGGCTAACAGTCAGATTCAGCCGTTTATTTATGATCCAGAATCAGATCCAGAGGCTGAAACTGAACGAGAGCAGCAGCAGCAACGACTCGCTCCGAGCGGGGCTCGAACCCGGGTCTCCGGCATGGGAGGGGACGCACTAACAAGGAGGCACAGATATTTTAAGCAGTTTTACTCACCGCCTGCAGTTCCAACACACGATCGTGACCATTTTTCGTTGGGATTGCATCATCCTTAAGAAATAAACTATACGCAAATCCGTCGTCAAACTGGGCCTTGTTTGTAAAACAAGCATCTTCGAAATGCAGGGAACAAACACAAACACTTGCACAACTCCGTTGATGATCTGTAAAAATAAACTCCATCCACTGGTCCCTTAATGCTTTTTTTTTTCTTTGGTAATCTGTGCAGGGTTGTCTTGCCCTGGCAACCAAAAACACACTTCTTTTGTGACTTTTTGCGACGCTCTCGCCCTGATCAGTGAATCGCTCTGATCAGGGAAATGTCTGTGCTCAGCCTCGCTATAGGGGAGCGCGCGCTCTTCCGGCAGAAGTGCCCTAAGGACCCATATAAGGAAATTCCGCTCCATCTAACGTCACACAGAGCCATACTCGAAAAAAACTTTCCGAAACTTGTGACAAACCGGAAGGAGTATTTTTGGAACAGAAATACTCCTTCAAACGTACAACTTAATATTTGAAACTTTGTCCATGTTTAGCATGGGAATCCAACTCTTTAACAGTGTAAAAAACTCAGTATGCATGAAATAGCATTTCACCCCCCCCTTTAATTAAACTTATCAGATGACAAGAGCATGGTTGATGTACGGTTTGTAAGATTTACCTGCAGCTTAATGTATAAGTGTGAATACTGGCTTAATAGTCATAGTTTTAGCATATTTATGTATAAAATATCTTTCATAAGTAAACTGCACTGACTGCATAGTTGCACTGTGTTAGCCTGTTGTTTTGGCATTGTTTTGCAATGATGAATGAGGTGTTTGGCAATTTTAATAGCTTGTTACAATTTGGCCTAATCTGCAGGTCTACTCCACATACAGTTATACATTGTTATCATGTGTTAGTTTCTGTCATGTTTTGCATGGCCAATATGAAGTGATTTTATGGATTTGGTTAGGCTCATTTTATGACAGATGATTAAAAAAGGCACTAGGGATATGTTCATCATCTCAAAATATTCTAACAAGTAGGCTCTCACTTTTCCAAGATACATATAACAATCAAAAAAGGGAGATCCCTGCCCGAATTGAAGAGATGCACCACATGCTGCAAGGACTTTCATTTCACACACACACACACACACACACACACACACACACACACACACACACACACACACACACACACACACACACACACACACACACATATATTCCAGTTGAATGTGTTAAACAACTGTTTCTTATTTATCTCTCTCTGTCTCTGGCTCTCTCTTCCTCTAGAGTTGAAGCCTACAGCTATTCTATCCATGCAGCAACTGATGGAAAAGGGGTTCACTTTGGTGCTGTTGTGATGTTGTCGCAAAAATGACATATATATATATATATATATATATATATATATATATATATATATATATATATATATATATATATACAGTACAGACCAAAAGTGACTCTACAATTTTCATAGTCATGAAAATAAAGAAAACTCTTTGAATGAGGAGGTGTGTCCAAACTTTTGGTCTGTACTGTGTGTGTGTATATATATACATATATATAAACATTCTTGAATCATTCTTGTGTCTTGTCTTGCCTCTCAACAACTTTTAAAATATTGGCAGTCATTTAGTGACTCCATACGTTGATTCCAACTTTAACTTACCTGAAAATGAGCTAATTCACCTTAAGGAGGTTAATCAATATACTGTATAATTCAAGAGACTAAGACTTTAAAGGTTCTTCATTTTTTACAATTGTTTTAAAATTGATATACATCAATTTTACAAAATTGATATTTCATTTATATTTTGTGTAAATTCATGTTTAAATTTAAAATTGTGACTCAAAGCACACTTAGTAATTAACCTCTGCTGCATTTTGAATCAAAAGTCACATTTAAAAACAAATACTACAGAGATTAATATATTGATGCTATATACAAAGTAACGTGACTGCAAACTAAACCAACAGGGTACTTACTAGAACTGCGGTCCTGAAACTGCAGCCATCGCTATATCGTCGAGTACGGTAGGTGGCGCTGTCACGAAAAACTAGGGTCCTAGAACTGCGGTCCTAGATCTGCGGTCCTGAATCTGCAGCCTCCGGTTGTGCAGGAACATACCATTGATTAAAACCATAGACAGTAAAAGAAATGGACACAACGACCCCATTGGAACTCAATTGAGACAAGTGAAGCCCATTTTTAGCTATTTTTAGCACTTCTGTTTCTGACGCGCAGACTCAAACTAAGCTTGATGACGTCAGCAACCTGTCTGACAGATGTAAATCTTCTAGTAGCTGTGTGCAAACTGCCATCGTTAATCTTGCAGAGACGGCGAGCTTGAGCGGGGAGTTCTTTGGCGTGAGTGAGCAGGAGTAAGTATTCTGATTAATTATTTTGTATAGTATTTTAAAATGTAATGCCAGTACGCCATATTAAGTTAATTGCCAGCCAGCTTCTCCTCCTGTCTGTACGGTAATTTATCTACTGTGCGACAGAGAGTCGAGTGGGTATGACGCAATCGTTAGCCTATTTTTACAAAAACTGTTTCTATGAGGCCATAATGTAACATAGAAGGTAATGGAGCCCTTTATACATTGCCGTGTATCTTTAGGAGTCTTTAAATGCCTCTGATGTAAAGTTCGCTGTCAAAATGAAGCCAAAATGAATGGGAGTCAATGGGATGCTAACGCAAGTGAAGTTCTGCTATAAGATGGCTGCACGCAGCTGACTTCAACTTCCGGTCGACTTCCTTCCCGCCTGATTAAAACAGATGTCCAAATGAACGTACCGGAATGCTAAAAGCACGTTCACCCAGCTGCAGCCTGCCGATCGAGGCGGGGCTGCACCTGGGGCGGGGTTGCACGTGCAGTCCCGCCCCACACCTACTCTGATCGGTTCGATCGTCTTTCAAAGACATACATGATAGGAAATGTGTGCGTAGTTGGTGTAGGATGGAGAATGCTGTTTAAAAAGCTAAAAACGCTGTACAGTTTTACAAAGCCTTTACTATAATGCAGTTTTTTTTATTGTTAACTTGACTCACCATGTCTGATTTATTGAATCAAGATATGTTAGCTGCTGCAAGTTTACTCTTCTTGACAAATGAATAATTGGGACATTCGAAAAGCATGCTTAACGTGAAAGTATGTGGCTTTATCAGAGGTGTCAAGTAATGAAGTACAAATACTTTGTTACTGTACTTAAGTAGAAATTTGGGGTATCTATACTTTACTTGAGTAATTATTTTTCAGCCGACTTTTTACTTCTACTCCTTACATTTTCACGCATGTATCTGTACTTTCTACTCCTTACATTTTAAAAAATCGATTTCATTTCGGCTTGTTTTCACTCCGGCTTGTCATCATTCAAAAAAAAAAAAAAAAAAACCTATCCAGATAAATCGCGCCATCCGGATGGAGTGAATCTGATTGTGGTTGGATGAGAAGTATAAACATACACCATTCCGACATCCTATTGGTTTGTACGCGATCAATCGCACCAGCACATGACACAAATCACATCACACTCCAGCAAGGACATAGCCAGTGTTGGGTTCGTTTATCAAAAATATATTTCTTAAAAGTAGGGTTGGGTATGGAACCGAACCGGTATCCGATCGCCTCAGAGTCAGTCCGCTTAAATTTCATATGAAACCGGCGTCAGACCGGTCTCCTCTCCATCTTTCAGCGCGCTCTTCAATCCGCAGACCGCGGTGGAGCAGCGTGAGCTCAAACAGAGACAGAGGACACAAGGTGTGTGTTTATTGATAGATTGTTAGAATATCTGTATCTGTGCAGTTTTTTGTCATAAATACAATTTACAAAAGGTCACGCAGTCGGTTTCTTATCTACTGTAAAGTTTTAGCTTGTCACCGCTCATCACACAACAGCCGTTTCCTCCAGCGAAAATCTAGCCCTTAAAGCTACGTTAGGGAACTTTTGACGCTCTAGCGGTTAATAAACAGAAATGCTTGCGTCTTGCGGAAGAACATTGTAGCCGGAGCTACTTCTCTCTGTTTATGTCTATGAAGAATCACAAAGGTACTGGGTTACTCCGCCACGGTACCCCAGAAGCAATCTAAAATAGTCCGAATATAAACACTTATTATAGGTGCACCCTAGTGATTCAGGACAAGCTAAAAACACGGTTTGGAAAATGGATTCATGGTGTACTCGCTTATTATGTTCATTTTTCTACATTTTGAACACAAACAAAGTTACAGACCGCAGCTCTGATTGGTTATTTTTTACCGGGAGCGATGGAGTTTCTGCAAATGGCAATAGGACCACTGGGAGGAGCCAGAGGAGCTTGATTTTTTTCACAGATTATCTGTCTCATATTCTACTGTCAGGACATAATGACAGGTTTAACAAATATGTAAAAAATATATATTTACAAAAGTTACCTACTGCAGCTTTAACACATATGAACGAACACATACTTTAATTACACTTATTTAAATATACTTAATTTAATCATACGTACTTTATACATACACTACTGTGCAGAAGTCTTAGGCACGTTAGTATTTTCACTTAAAAAATGGTGTTCGGCTATTTATATATTTTGCTGTAGTGTGTCAGTAGAAAATATCAGTTTACATTTTCAAACATTCATTTTGCCGTTGCCAAACTGCTTGTGCATTCAAAATCGCACTAGATTATTATTCAAATTAATGGCAAACTGATATTTCCTATGGACACACTGCAGCAAAATATATAAATAACTGGCTTAAAACCCTTTTTTGGGGTGAAAATAAAATTTTTTCTTTTCCATAAGACTTTTGCACAGTACTGTATTTTAAAAACGACATTGTTGCTACTTTATAAAGAATGAGCATACAGTAATTCACAGAACTGATTAAAGACAGTGACAGACAGCACTCATCTTAACTAAATATCAGAGTGAGTGACAGAGATACAGTAGAAACATTATGTGTGGTTTTGTATTAAATAATGACCCAGATTGTGAAATACATTTATTAGCCTTAGATTAAGGGAAGCACAACTTGGGAAATTAGAGCATCCAAGGTGAAAGCTATGGATTTATTATAAATATTTGTAATGTTCTTTAATGTTTAATGTTCTAATCCATAGTTTTTTTTTTTTTTTTTTTGGTTTTTTTTTTTTTTTTAAGTATCAGTTCAGGCACTGTTTAGGCGCCAGTACCATTTTAAAAGTATCGAAAAGGCACTGGACCCTACTTAAAAGTTATTACTTCTCACTGGCTCATTTACCAAATGGGTGCTTTCTCTTCCTCCTCCACAAATTAAGCTGCTGTATGTAGTTCGGTAGCGAGACGTTTTAATAAATTATCGTTTGCGATTGATGACGCGATTGACAATGTTGTGATAACTAGGCTTTACCAACTTTGTAACTCGTTACCCCCCGAACACTGTAAATAGCAGACGTATGTACCGAATACAAGAAGCTATCAATCAAGAAGGTATCAGGATTATGAGTTATTTTTCATTTTTAGTTTTTGATTAATCACTTGGCTTAATCATAAATTTTGACAGCACTATAATGTTTATTGTATATAAACAACCACACAAGAGTAATTGTTACAAAGCCTGCACCAATGTTCTTGTCCATTGCCCTCGCAGATTCCTGCAGCTAAGTTTGGATGTACATTTACATTCCATTAAAGGTTATTGATGACATGTCTCTGAAGTTTAACTTTTTGCACCATAACAATACTTATTGGCAACTAGCCATCATATCTCTAGCTCTGTATTTGCATTGTACTAAAACGCGTTCATTTTCAATGGGCATATATGTGGCTGAAACAGGTAGCCTAGTGCATCCCAAATTTTTCAACATGAACATTTTATTATAACATTATAGTCATTATGGTCTTTAGAAAAATGTTTTTTTGAGGAGGAGGGGTAGTGCACAATAGGCCCCTGTGGCACGGCCCAAGCTTTTGTTCTTAATGTCATTTTTTCCCTTACATTACTTTTACTTTTATACTTTAAGTAGTTTTTTAAACCAGTACTTTTACACTTTTACTCGAGTAAAAAGCTTGAGTTGATACTTCAACTTTAAGAAAAGTCTTTTTAAACCCTAGTATCTATACTTCTACTCAAGTAATGAATGCCAATACTTTTACACCACTGGGCTTTATGCATTAAAACAGTGTTTTTTTAAAAGACCAAACTAGGTAAACAAATTAATAAAGCATTCTATTCACAGACAAGCAGATATGAGCACAGAATACAAACACAAAGCGTTTAATTTCCACCCATAACCTGCTTGTCTGTAAATAAAATGTGTTATTAAAAATGTTTACTTAGTTTGGTCTTTTTAAAACACGTTTTAATGCATTATGCCACGTTACGTGTTTTCCTTTTAGTCTAATGGTTTTCTATGGGAGGAAAATGCTTAACACATAATTAAACACATTGCATTCTTATTCTGGACTCATTTGCCTGTCAGTGAATAGAATGCTTTATAATTAATTTGTTTCCTGAGTTTGGTCTTTTAAAAACACAGTTTTAATGCATTAAGCCATATTAAAAATAGAATGTCCCTAATCATTCCAGATTGAAAAGAATCGGGTCAATGGTCACAAAATGGATATCGGAAAAGATACCAATTTAATATAAATAGATGATACTTTATAAAAGTTTATCTTAATATTTGACAGTGGCTGTGAGACTGCACTAAAATAAGAGTACAGTTATCATGAAATTGTGTTCGTTACTATAGCAACGGTTTACAGGTATGTCCTTTCAGAATCATCACTGGCCGATAGAAATAAAAGTTTATAGATTTCTTCACTTACAAATAACGAGGAGCAGCATATTTTCCTGAAATAAAGGGGAGAAAAAGTCTATGTTTTGCAATGTAGTAAAGAAAATAAAAATAAAAATTGAATTGGCAGACACATTAGACTATTGCAGTGTCATTTATCAACTGCCTGACGGATAATTATATGTAACAATAATTTGTGACAGTGTGTGTTTAGGGAGAATGTAAGGGGAAGTCTCGGGAGACGAGAACATAGGTATACAAGGTAAGGACTCCATTCAAACAACAGGTAAAAACAGGTATTTATAGGGACACTAATGACAATAGAATGCCTGCACCTGTGCGATTAATTGGAGTGCAATTACTGTGAAGACAGGACCAGACTAGAGGAATTAAAGTGCCTATGGTGAAGTGCCTAAGGAGAAGTGAGCTCACTAGTGAATACCCAGGAAAACAGAGACTGACAGCGTAACATTACCCCCTCCCCTACTGAGCAGCTGCCAGATGCTCCACCTGAAACCCAGGTAAACCCAACAGATAAAGAGGTAGGAGGGAGGTGGAGCGGCGGCGGACTAGGGGGAGGGACAGAAAACAGAGACAGGAGAACCAGATAGAATGGGAAGGCAAAGACAGGGCAACCAGGTAAAATGGGAAGACAGAGACAGGACAACCAGGTAAAATGGAAAGACAAAGACAGGAGAAGTGTAACACAAAACGAGGAGTCCAGTAGGGTGGTGGACCGGCGGAGGATCAAGGGGAGGGACGGAGGGCCAGGTCCAAAGAAGGAGACAGATAGAAAAGCAACAGAAAACAAATTCACAAAAACATGGGTCCATGGAGGACATCAAGTGATGCCCACCCGGGCGGAACAGAGGACCACCACACCCATGTGGTCAAGGCAGAAGCCCCCCCCAGGGTGGAGCGGAAGACCACCACGTCCTTGTGGTCAAGGCCGGAGTCCCCCAGGGCGGAGCGGAAGACCACCACCTCCTCGTGGTTGAGGCCGGAGTCCCCCAGGGTGGAGCGGAAGACCACCACATCCTCGCGGTCGAGGCCGAAGTCCCCCAGGGCAGAGCGGAAGACCACCACATCCTCGCGGTCGAGGCCGAAGTCCCCCAGGGCAGAGCGGAAGACCACCACATCCGTGTGGTCCGACCAACGGGAGCACGAAGATCACCGGTGACTTGACTCAGTCCTCGAAGATCACTGGTGACTATCCTTGTCTCAGGAAAATCCATGGTACCTAGTCCTGACTCTGGAAGGTCATCATTGACTAGCCCTGACTCTGGAAAATTCGCTGGAACCTGACTCGACTCTGGAGAGTTCACTGGAACCTGACTCGACTCAGGAAGGTCAACAGGAACTAGCCCTGACTCTGGAGGATCAACGGTAACTAACCCTGATTCTGGAAGGTCGACGGTGACTAACCCTGACTCTGGAGGGTCCACGAACACCTGACTTGACTCTGGAGGGTCAACCGGAAACTGACTCAACTCTGGAAAGTCAATGGGCACCTGACTTGACTCAGGAAGGTCAACAGGAATCTGACTTGATTCAAGAGGAACAACTGGAACATGACTCGACTCTGGATGGTCAACAGGAACTAGCCCTGACTCTAGAGGGTCAACGGTAACTAACCCTGACTCTGGAGGATCCATGAACAACTGACTCGACTCTAGAGGGTCAACCGGGAACTGACTCAACTCTGGAAAGTCAATGGGCACCTGACTTGACTTGGGAAAGTCAACAGGAATCTGACTTGACTCCGGAACGGCCTCAGGCACCGCCTTGGCCTCCGGAACAGTATCGGGAGCGGCATCGGGAACGGCCTTGGGCACCGCCTCGGCCTCCGGAACAGCAACGGACACTGCCTCAGCATCGGGCACCACCTCGGCCTCCAGAACAGCATCGGGCACCGCCTCGGGAACGGCCTTGGGCACCACCTCGGGCACCGCCTCGGCCTCCGGAACAGCAACGGACACTGCCTCGGCATTGGGCACCACCTCAGCCTCCGGAACAGCATCGGGCACCGCCTCGGCCTCCGGAACAGCATCGGGCACCGCCTCGGGAACGGCCTAGGGCACCGCCTCCGGAACAGCATCGGGCACCGCCTCCGGAACAGCATCGGGAACCGCCTCCGGAACAGCATCGGGAACCGCCTCCGGAACAGCATCGGGCACCGCCTCGGGGACAGCAGCGGCCTGCTCGGGCACCACCTCGGGGACGGCAGCGGCCTGCTCGGGCACCACCTCGGGGATGGCAGCGGCCTGCTCGGGAACGTCCTCCTGGAAAGCAGCGGCCCGCTCGGGAACGTCCTCCTGGACGGCAGCGGCCCGCTCGGGAATGTCCTTCTGGCTATGAGGAACGGTAGATGCCTGTCTCCTCCTCCTCTGCCCTCTATGATGGCGAGTCGGTGGCACCTTTTCTGGAGACTCAGGCGTTGAATCGGCCATCTTGTGCTGTGGCGCTGGGCTGGCGGCCATCTTGTGCTGTGGTGCTGGGCTGGCGGCCATCTTGTGCTGTGGCGCTGGGCTGGCGGCCATCTTGTGCCGTGGCGCTGGCTCAGCAGCAATGACGTGTTGTGACGCTGGGCTGATGGCCATCTTGTGCTGTGGCACTGGGCTGGCGGCCATCTTGGGCAGTGGCGCTGGACTGACGACCACCTTGTGCTGTGACGCTGGGCTGGTGACCATCTTGGGCAGTGGCTCTGGACTGGCGGCCGTCCTACCGGAAGAAACAGGAGTGGCTGGGGTATCCCACGGAAGCCGATGCTGCAGGTAGCACTCAAACTCCCAGAACCCGAATGTGTCCAATTGATCGAGTTCCTCCTGAGGAACCGGGTCATCCAGTCCAGAGTTAAAATATTCCTTAAGGGCCGCATCATTGTAGTCCATGCCCTCTGCCAGGGACCAAAACACCAGTGCCATGGCACCCACTTCATTGCCCTCTTGGTGGAAAGAGGCCAACTTTAAATATTTATTCCTCCGCTCCACCATGCTGGTTGGGGAGGAGACACAAAAAGACATACCGCTGGATCTTGGTTGATGGAGTCCTTCTGTGACGGTGTGTGTTTAGGGAAAACACAAGGAGAGGGTAGATCCAAATGCAGGTATGTTTATTAACAAAAAGGGTAAATCAAAAACAAACAGTCCAAGGTAACAAACAAAAAAAAACAAAAGAAGGAACCGGATGAAATGGTACAGGAACTCGGAAGAACGAGAATGTAAGGGGAAGTCTCGGGAGACGAGAACATAGGTATACAAGGTAAGGACTCCATTCAAACAACAGGTAAAAACAGGTATTTATAGGGACACTAATGACAATAGAATGCCTGCACCTGTGCGATTAATTGGAGTGCAATTACTGTGAAGACAGGACCAGACTAGAGGAATTAAAGTGCCTATGGTGAAGTGCCTAAGGAGAAGTGAGCTCACTAGGGAACACCCAGGAAAACAGAGACTGACAGCGTGACATAATTGTCTTGTCATGCTTTGTAAATGAAAACAGTAATGATACACCCCTTTCATTTTCCCTTTTCATACTCTGATGATATGAAATAATCTAATTTTCTAAAATTATTTAATTCATAATTAATTATTCTATCTGAAGACCTGATCGTCTTACTGTGGATAATCAACCCAATTAATTTACTATATTCATATGTTAGCCTAAAGATCATCTTAATTTAACAAAACAATCATTTCAGGGACATGGCGAGTTACAGGCTAATGTTTTTTTCTTCTTCTTTTGGCTTTGTAAAACTGTACAGCGTTTTTAGCTTTTTAAACAGCATTCTCCGTCCTACACCAACTACACACACATTTCCTATCATGTAAGTCTATGAAAGACGATCGAACCAATCAGAGTAGGTGCAGCCCCGCCTCGATCTGCAGGCTGCAGCCGGGTGCTTCTCAGATAACTAAAGTCACTAGGATTTTTTGTGAAGGAAAAAATGTGACCAGTTACATCAAGTCAAGTCAGACGAGTCTGAAGATCTGTGCTGAATTTGGTGAAACATTAAAGTTTTAGTCGGTGTCAATTACTCTCATAATAAATAATAATAATGTTCAAATATATGTTGGCTTTCTCAAGCCCAACAAAGAAGACTAAGAAGAGAAACATCATTCAATTTAGTATGTAATAAAACTAATATATTTCTAATTTATTTAATAAATTTAACTATATTAATTTCCACAATTAATTATTAATGTCATACACACCTACCTAGTGCCTTTTGACTTAAAAGACAAGAGTGGTGAATGTTACAGACATATTATCATGGAACTGTTCAGTCTATTATTGATTTTT
Source organism: Carassius auratus (assembly GCF_003368295.1). Taxonomy (NCBI): domain Eukaryota; kingdom Metazoa; phylum Chordata; class Actinopteri; order Cypriniformes; family Cyprinidae; genus Carassius; species Carassius auratus. The sequence goes on from NC_039243.1 coordinate 7,260,463, forward strand.
ATTTCCACCACTTTTATCCAAGGTGACAAAACTATTTGCACAGTATTTATCAGTGGGACAATATTCATACAATACTGTAACCTAGAAATAATTTAAAGGGGTCACTTGCAAGTCGCAGCAGCACGAATTATGTGCCCAGCCACATCTGTTTCAAATATTATGCTAATTAACAGTGAGCGGTAGTTTCAGACAATACAATGCTTCACTCGTACTGACTCTTATTCTGCCTGAAAGTATGAAAAGACCGAGCTGAAGGTGGAGCGATTCGACCAATCAGATGAAAACAGCATTTCAGCTCCGCCCACAAGTGCGTATTAAATATTGAAGGTATAAACCGATTTGTAAACCCCAAACGACAAAATAAACTAAACTAAATGGAATAACAAATAAACAAGCCATTTTTCTATTTCTCGTTATTGAATTCATGTTCTCTCACTTGAATCCTCTTGAGTCTTTCGTTTTCAGTTTTTCTAATTGAAAACGGATTTGGAATGGACGGAAGATACCCTGGTCCGTGTACGTTTTGATAGTTTGTTTTCCAATTTGAAATGAAATAAGCAGAAACGAGAAAACGGCCCCTTTATTCGTTTTTCGATTTTTTGAAAAAAAAACGAAAAACGAGATTTCGGCTTGATTTTTCGTTTTTTAGTTCAGAGGCATAAAACGAATAAATGACTTCAAAATTCGTTTTCCACATGTGGGCGGTCCTAAGACGCCCCCTTCCGCCGATTGGTCAAGCAAATCTGAGCATGTGACGTCATCAGTTGTCGCTCAGGTCTGTTCAACAAAATAATAGTCCTCTAACGTTACTATGGCTACCGATTCTTAAACTGTGCAGGGCAGGTCCTGTTGGGCTTTCTTCTGTGCAACTTTACGCGTTTCACAGAAATCTTTACATCAGAAATATTAAATATTAGTCTATAAAATATTGACAGCACGATAGCGGAGACAATTAAAAGCGCAATATAACGTCTGTTAACAAAAAAAAAAAATATATATATATCTACAGAAGAGATTAACAAATAACATTGGTGTTGTCATAAGTTAACTAATCAATGGGAAATTTTCCTCACCGGCACAACCCTATTCTTAATGTTGGCTACATGTTACAGATTTAATGTTGAGCACATAATGTTAAAGGCTTCTTAAATACCATCACATTCAGTTGAAGAGTCAAGAAGGATGTGTTAATTTATTCAATCTTTCATTAGTTGGTGACCCGGTGTGATTATAATAGCATAAATAAAAACAAATACACATAATAGGCTATGTATGCCAATAGACAAAACACATCTGCTTTTCCTCTAGATCACTTTACAGTGTGATGGAAATAAACTTTTCTTAAAGCGTGTTGTATATCACCACAGCTTTATTGGCACCCTTCTATATGTGTTATATACTGTAATAGACAATTGTCCTGCAAAATGATGAGGTTTGGTAAAAAAAAAAAAAAAAAAAAAAAAAAAATCATTGCGAGCAAATGTCGAATTGTTTTTTGAAATTTAAATCAACAACGTAAGAGGCTTCAGGCTGTCTGATGAACTCTGTATGAACAAACACCCAGCTTTGCAGTATAGGTGGCACAGAAACAGCATCTGACCTGGCATTTAGATGTACTTTACACACTGTCTATTGCAGCTCAAAGGAGGCACTGTGAATTTACATTGCAATTTCATTCTAAGAGGCGATTAAATGTGAAGTGACAACATGAAACACTACTTTTAATATATATATAAAAAAACACAAGCAGTTGGTGGCAAGTCACCCTGATAATGTTTAAATACCAATTTACTCATTTAGGCTCACAATAAGCAGATTACATAATTATACCATGAAAAAATTAAAATAAATATTTATATGTGTGTGTGTGTGTTTGTGTAAAAGCAAGAAGTCAAGTCCTGGCTGTATAATCAAACAATAAAACGAGAAACAATGAATGCCATCAAGAACATTTTTTATTCCACAGGAACTTGATCCAGTTCACTTGTTAAAGGATACTCCACTTTAAAATAAATTCTGTCATCATATACTTGTTCTTATGTTTTTTCAATCCTTTATGAATTTCTTTCTACTCTCAGTCCAGCCTCTCACATTGTTAAACCATGGTTAAACCTCTTACTCTGTCTGCATTGTTTGCATCCATTATCCAAAACCTATTACTTGACCTTTGGCCTATTTATGGCCACTACTAAAGTTATGATTGGTTGTTGTTAAGTAAAGCAACAAGTGTTTGCACATGTGAGGAGTTAGTGTGAGGCACTGATGAATTAGTGTGGCATTTTGATTGGTTGAACTTGATCCAGTTCACTTGTCAAAGGATACTCCACTTTAAAATAAATTCTGTCATCATATACTTGCTCTTATGTTTTTTTCAATCCTTTATGAATTTCTTTCTTAAGCATGAATTTGAACAAGATCAATTAGTATTTTCAAAGCATTTTGGAACTCTTCTTGTTGGAAATTGACAACACGTTCATTTACATTTAATTTATTCATTTAGCTGACGCTTTTATTCAAAGCGACTTACAATTGCTATATATGTCAGAGGTCGAACGCCTCTGGAGCAACTAAGGGTTAAGTTCTTGCTCAGGGACACATTGGTGTCGCACAGTGGATTCGAACCCGGGTCTCTCACACCAAAGGCATGTGTCTTATCCACTGTGCCAACACCAACCCCTCATCGTTCAAAAAGAGATGCAATGTCAGGGCACTGCATAGAGAACTGCCTCTCCACAGCAACCTGGTCCTCTGGTGACTGAAATGGATTCTGCCCAAAAGTTGAAACTGGTGTCAATGAAGATCTTGCTTCACGGCCATACCAGCCTGCAGCCTCCACTGCATTTGGCAAAAGATCCACAGACACTCTCTTTTGGCATCCTCCTTGAGCCAAAACATTAGGAACCCCCCTTTCTAATAATAATAATAATAACAATTAGACAAAAGAACATGTATCAAAAATCCTGGAAAAAATTGTTGCTCATCAGCTCCGTGAACATCTCTCTTGCAATAATTTATATGAGCAGTTACAATCAGGGTTTCGTGCTTTTCACAGTGTTGAAACTGCACTTGTAAAGATTTCTAATGATCTATTACTAGCGGCTGATGCTGGTCTTCTATCAATACTTATACTTCTTGACCTTAGTGCAGCATTTGACACCATTTCACATCCAATACTTTTGAGCAGGCTGGAATCTATTGGAATTACTGGTATGGCTCTAAGCTGGTTTGGTTCTTATCTTACAGATCGCATTCAATTTGTACAACTTAAACAGTTTAAATCAAAACCCACTTATGTTGTCACTGGTGTTCCCCAGGGCTCTGTTTTAGGACCTCTTCTGTTTATTATTTATCTTTTACCTATTGGCAGCATTTTTAGGAAATATGATATCCACTTTCATTGTTATGCTGACGACACCCAACTTTACCTGTCTTCTAAACCTTCTTCTAAGTTTCCCTCTTCTGCTCTTGGTGAGTGCCTAAGTGAATTAAAAGATTGGTTTTCAAGTAATTTTCTACAATTGAACAGCAGTAAAACAGAAATTCTTCTTGTTGGTTCAAAAAATACAATAAGTGAGTCAAATATTTCTTCTCTGGAAATAAATAACTGTTCTGTTCCTCTATCGAATCAGGTCAAAAGTTTAGGTGTCATTTTTGACACAACTTTGTCTTTTGAATCTCACATAAATAGTGTTACCCGTTCTGCATTTTTCCATATTCGCAATATAAGTCGTCTGCGCCCTGTCCTTTCACTCAGGAGTACTGCTACGCTTGTGCATGCTCTTGTAACATCAAGAATCGACTATTGTAATGCTTTGTTTTATGGGCTTCCTTCCAAATCTCTTCATAAATTACAGTTAGTACAGAATGCTGCAGCTCGAGTCATTACCAAAACTTCCACTTTTGAACACATTTCTCCTGTTTTACAGAAGCTGCATTGGCTCCCGGTTAAATTTCGTGTGAATTTTAAAATTTTACTTTTAACTTACAAAGCACTTAACAATTTGGCTCCTTCATATCTCCATGATCTTCTTCATATACACACTCCTTCCCGCACTCTAAGATCTGCTTCTGCACTTACACTTGTTCAGCCACGCACTCGGACAACTTCTCTGGGGTCACGAGCTTTTGGCTTTGCTGCTCCCCATTTATGGAACTCTCTTCCTGTAGAAGTTCGCAACAGTTCTAGTCTCTCAGTTTTTAAATCTCGTCTTAAAACATATCTGTTTAGGCAGGATTTTATGTGATTTAATGTTTGTTGTTGTACTGGTTTGATTGAGTAATGTCTTTTTTTTTAATGAATTGTGTAAGGTGTCCTTGAGTGCCATGAAAGGCGCCTTTAAATAAAATGTATTATTATTATTATTATTATCTTATCAACATAATTTCAGTAATTTGATAAGGAAAGGGACTTTTAACAGATGATAGAAGGTAATTTACAAAATCGGAGGCATTCTTGACTCTGACACAGTCACGGCCTGTGGCATTTACATTGGCAGTCGATTGCTTCAATTACATATGCCTGTACTCTGTAAGATTTACTGCGATAATTAACAGGGCCTATCATGAAATAATATTTGCCAAAAGTGTTAGATTTTCCTGAATGCGCTGTAGAATAATTTGTAGAAGCAAAAGGGAGACAGACACATTAACTGCCATAAATGGTTAATGAAAAGGGTCAACTCCAGATACTGTACATCTAATTGGGTGTCAACTCTGTCAATTTTTTCTGTCATAAAATTTTGTGGTTACCATTGTGCTGAAGAGTATTGCTGTCAATTGCGATTTTCACTTTGATTCAACTCATGAGCAGGTGCACATGTGTCGAATGTGTCCATCCTGAGCAAGCATTAATGGAAATTGTATGTTAAGTCAATGTAACTCAGTTAGGTTATAACGGCTTTTCCCTGTTTTATGTTTCAACGAACTGATTGAAGTAGGTCACAACGACGACATTAGAATTTCTATGTAGAATCAGGTAGAAATACCTCCTTAAAGCAACCAGATTTAAGATCCACTGCTCTAGAGGTCCAAGACAGTATGTAATAAAATGACTTCCTTAACTTTATGTAGCTGTTGTGCTAGTCTAATTGTTATCTTTTTTTCCTTTTAAATAAACAGAATCACACAATTGAAAGAATATGGCCTGAAATAAATAACAGAGTGAATTATCCAGTGAAAGGGGCACTGATGCAATTAGTGAACCAGGAGGAACTGGACATGGAAGATGACCTGAAACGTTATTGCGTGTCTGCACTATCTTGTCAGGTTGCTACAGTTGGTCTTGACCATGTGGTGCAGTCCTGGTATGCTCAACGGATTCCAGGTAAAACAAAGTTTACAATAATAATAAAACAAATCGCGTATAGCCTACTATAATCAAACTAATAAGACGGGTGACATAAAATACCCATATTATAACAAATAAATAAAATATATTTGGAAATCGCCCTTTAAAACGAAGGCTCGGTTTGTGGTTCACAATTATTTTATTAAAAACAAAGACAACGTCGCTTATATTAATATATATATATATATATATTAATTTTTTTTTATTTTTTTTTTTTAACAGATGTTATATTGCGCTTTTAATTGTCTCCGCTATCGTGCTGTCAATCATACTTGCGGGTCATTTTCAGTAAAAATGTATTTCATCATCATCGGTACCCAAGTTCTGACTGCTGACCGAACACTGGTCATTGATCCTCTCCCGCTCGGCGCTGTCTAGCGCAGCTTCACCACACAGATTTAACTACGCACCGCTAATTAAAACGGGCTGGTGGCAGACTAATATTTAATATTTCTGATGTAAAGATTTCTGTGTAACGCGTAAAGTTGCACAGAAGAAAGCCCAACAGGACCTGCCCTGCACAGTTTAAGAATCGGTAGCCATAGTAACGTTAGAGGACTATTATTTTGTTGAACAGACCTGAGCGACAACTGATGACGTCACATGCTCAGATTTGCTTGACCAATCGGCGGAAGGGGGCGTCTTAGGACCACCCACATGTGGAAAACGAATTTTGAAGTCATTTATTCGTTTTATGCCTCTGAACTAAAAAACGAAAAATCAAGCCGAAATCTCGTTTTTCGTTTTTTTCAAAAAAACGAAAAACGAATAAAGGGGCCGTTTTCTCGTTTCTGCTTATTTCATTTCAAATTGGAAAACAAACCATCAAAACGTACACAATCAGGGTATCTTCCGTCCATTCCATATCCGTTTCAAATTAAAAAACAGAAAACGAAAAACTCAAGAGGATTCAAGTGAGAGAACATGAATTAAATAACGAGAAATGGAAAAATGGCTCGTTTATTCGTTATTCCATCTGGGTTAACAAACGGAAAATGAGTTTTTGACTTGATTTCTCATTTTGTCGTTTTGGGTTTAAAAAACGGCTTATGGCTTCAATATTTCATTCGCACTTGTGGGCGGAGCTGAAACGCTCCTTTCATCTGATTGGTCGGATCGCTCCGCCTTCAACTCGGGCTCCTCAGTCTTTCAGAATAAGAGTCTTACAAGAGCAATATCTGAAACCAGATGTAGACACATAATTCGCGTTGTTGCGACTTGCAAGTCACCCCTTTAAATTATTTCTAGGTTATAGTATTGTATGAATATTGTCCCACTGTAAATACAGTGCAAATAGTTCTGTCTCCTGGGATAAAAGTGAAGAGGAAATAAAAATCAATAATAGACTGAACATTTCCATGATAATATGTCTGTAACATTTACCACTCTCATCTTTTAAGTCTAATGGCACTAGGTAGGTGTGTGTGACATTAATAATTAATTGTGGAAATTAATATAGTTAAATTTATTAAATAAATTAGAATTATTAGTTTTATTACAGACAAAATTGAATGATGTTTCTCTTTTAGTCTTCTTTGTTGGCCTTGACAACGACTAAAATTTTATTGTTTCACCAAATTCAGCTCAGATCTTCAGACTCGTTTGACTCGTTGCTGTAACTGGTCAGACTTTTTCCTTCTCAAAAAATCCTAGTGACTTTCATTATCTGAGCAATGAAGGTCTTACACTTAAGGTCCACTAGAGGGGGAGACAGGATTTCTGTTTATGTAAGTTTAAATGACAGATAAATACATTAATTTCATGTGTACTACCATGAATATGCCATATCTGTGTAACACAGGTTCTTCAATGATAGATGGGGTGGTAGGGGGGTATACCTTAGCTCAATGATAGCTGTATAATATAAAACAACATTAACTACTGCAGCTGGTACCAAATAAAAATGATTAAGTTTTGGAAAAACTGCAAGTCAAATGTACTTGCACAAATGACTTGCTGTTACATAATACCCCATATGCGTTGTTGGGGACGTTTTCGTCCACTAGGGGGTAAAGTTGAGTCTTATTTTGGCCACAACTTTCTCTGTGTTGCAGCTAATGGAATGATTGGTGACAAATCTTATTTTGACACTTATTTTGGGAAAATGCTTGAAATTTTTCAAAAACTCAACAGTATACTGTGGGTAAATTCACTACCCTTTTGTTATGTTTGGGATGAAAACACCCACTAAATTAAAATATTGTAAAAATGTCTCAGATAAAGATTTTTTTTTTTTTTTTGCATAAATCTATTAATCACCCTCAGTCCTGATCAAAACTACCAAATGTTTAAAAAGAAAATCCAAGATTTTAACTCTTTAATTACCAAGTTCATAAATTATGTCACTGATTTGGGAAGAAAAAACACACACAAAATGACATATTTTCAACATAAAAAGTAATTGTGGACTGGATATTTTTTTTTACCTTTTATGTCTTGGGCATGTCAAAGATTAGTAACTGTAGATTAAATTTGATGTATTGTTAGTTTTGTGCAGCATTAGATTTTAATTTTTTCTCCCTTATTTATTGTTGGTGGCTGTTTTTGTCCCATTGACTTCCATTATAACGACATTTTTTGATTGCAAAGCCATGACACCATATAATCATGCACTCTTGATTGTTGGTGGTTTTCCCTGTTGGGAAGAGGTAACATTTGTTATTTTTACAGTTGATCACTAGGTGGGACCATTAACCCTTTAGGCCTGTGCAAAAAAAGGCTTAGTTTCTGGCCTGTATATAGAGTTATATGGAGTTTAACAGCAAATTATAGTGTGTGTGTGTGTGTGTGTTTGAGAGAGAGAGAGAGAGAGAGAGAGAGAGAGAGAGAGAGTGTGGGAGAGACCTTTGTTTACTTACCTTGATGTATCTGAAAAAATCCAAATATGCACCTCATACTCTCAGAACTACATGGACTAAACAATAAAAAAAAAGAAGTGTGTTTATGCACCTGCTGACTTTTGATGGTGAAAAGAACGGAGGGCCTATGTGTGAAATACTTGTCTTTTCTTGATGGTGAAGCCAGTTTAAAACCTTTAAATCTTAACTACTTCTTAATCTTAAAAAAAACTACTTTGAACATAATTGATTATGGACCAAAATGCAATACCAACTTCAAATAAGCAGCAACTCGCTGGAGGGGTCAAGCTGCATAATCATTTCTAAAACTCTGGTTCAAGTCAAGCCCTTTCTCGTATTGCTTGCTGCTCCGCCTTCAACTCGATCTTACATTCTTTCAGAATATGAGTCTTATAAGAGTAGTGTCTGAAACCACCGCTCACTGTTAATTAACATAATATTTGAGTCAGATGTTGCTGCGCACATAATTCGTGCTGCTGTGACTTGCAAGTCACCCTTTAAATTATTTCTAGGTTATAGTATTGTATGAATATTGTCCCACTGTAAATACAGTGCAAATAGTTCTGTCTCCTTGGATAAAAGTGAAGTGGAAATAAAAATCAATAATAGACTGAACATTTCCATGATAATATGTCTGTAACATTTACCACTCTCATCTTTTAAGTCTAATGGCACTAGGTAGGTGTGTGTGACATTAATAATTAATTGTGGAAATTAATATAGTTAAATTTATTAAATAAATTAGAATTATTAGTTTTATTACAGACAAAATTGAATGATGTTTCTCTTTTAGTCTTCTTTGTTGGCCTTGACAACGACTAAAATTTTATTGTTTCACCAAATTCAGCTCAGATCTTCAGACTCGTTTGACTCGTTGCTGTAACTGGTCAGACTTTTTCCTTCTCAAAAAATCCTAGTGACTTTCGTTATCTGAGCGATGAAGGTCTTACACTTAAGGTCCACTAGAGGGGGAGACAGGATTTCTGTTTATGTAAGTTTAAATGACAGATAAATACATTAATTTCATGTGTACTACCATGAATATGCCATATCTGTGTAACACAGGTTCTTCAATGATAGATGGTGTGGTAGGGGGACCTTAGCTCAATGATAACTGTATAATATAAAACAACATTAACTACTGCAGCTGGTACCAAATAAAAATGATTAAGTTTTGGAAAAACTGCAAGTCAAATGTACTTGCACAAATGACTTGCTGTTACATAATACCCCATATGCGTTGTTGGGGACGTTTTCGTCCACTAGGGGGTAAAGTTGAGTCTTATTTTGGCCACAACTTTCTCTGTGTTTCAGCTAATGGAATGATTGGTGACAAATCTTATTTTGACACTTATTTTGGGAAAATGCTTGAAATATTTCAAAAACTCAACAGTATACTGTGGGTAAATTCACTACCCTTTTGTTATGTTTGGGATGAAAACACCCACTAAATTAAAATGCTGTAAAAATGTCTCAGATAAAGATTTTTTTTTGTTTTGCATAAATCTATTAATCACCCTCAGTCCTGATCAAACTACCAAATGTTTAAAAAAAAAAAATCAAAGATTTTAACTCTTTAATTACCAAGTTCATAAATTATGTCACTGATTTGGGAAGAAAAAACACACACAAAATGACATATTTTCAATATAAAAAGTAATTGTGGACTGGATATTTTTTTTTACCTTCTTTTATATTTTTTTTAGTCTTGGGCATGTCAAAGATTAATAACTGTAGATTAGCTTTGATGTATTGTTAGTTTTGTGCAGCATTAGATTTTAATTTTTTCTCCCTCATTTATTGTTGGTGGCTGTTTTTGTCCCATTGACTTCCATTATAACGACATTTTTTGATTGCAAAGCCATGACACCATATAATCATGCACTCTTGATTGTTGGTGGTTTTCCCTGTTGGGAAGAGGTAACATTTGTTATTTTTACAGTTGATCACTAGGTGGGACCATTAACCCTTTAGGCCTGTACAAAAAAAGGCTTAGTTTCTGGCCTGTATATAGAGTTATATGGAGTTTAACAGCAAATTATAGTGTGTGTGTCTGTGTGTGTGTGTGTGTGTGTTTGAGAGAGAGAGAGAGAGAGTGTGGGAGAGACCTTTGTTTACTTACCTTGATGTATCTGAAAAAATCCAAATATGCACCTCATACTCTCAGAACTACATGGACAAAACAATAAAAAAAAGAAGTGTGTTTATGCACCTGCTGACTTTTGATGGTGAAAAGAACGGAGGGCCTATATGTGAAATACTTGTCTTTTCTTGATGGTGAAGCCAGTTTAAAACCTTTAAATCTTATAAAAAAAACTACTTTGAACATAATTGATTATGGACCAAAATGCAATACCAACTTCAAATAAGCAGCAACTCGCTGGAGGGGTTAAGCTGCATAATCATTTCTAAAACTCTGGTTCAAGTCAAGCCCTTTCTCGTATTGCTTGCTGCTCTTCTCACCATCAAATGACCAGAAGCATGGCATGCAAGTGTTTAAATCCATGTACTGTTTTTGTTTAGTCTATACTTATCACCACCATTAAAAGGCAGCAGGTGCATAAATACACTTTTGTTTACTCCATGTAGTTCTGAGAGCTGAGGTGTACATTTAGATTTTCTCAAATACATCAAGGTAAGTGCGCAAAATTCTCTCTCTCTCTCTCTCTCCTACACACATACACACAATATAATTTGCTGTTATACTCCACATAACTCTATATACAAGTCAGAAACTAAGCTTTTTTTTGCACAGGCCTATCTAAAGGGTTGATGGTCCCACCTAGTGATCAACTGTTAAAAAAATTACAAATTTTACCTCTTCCCAACAGGGAAAACCACAAACAATCAAGAATGCATGATTATGTTTCATGACTTTGCAATCAAAAATGTAATTATAATGGAAGTCAGTGAAAAAAAAACATCCACCAACAATAAATTAGGGGAAAAATTTTTTATCTAATGCTTATAGCAGTTTAATTGAGTGAATGTTTTCATCCCGAACATAACGAAAGGGTAGTGAATTTGAACAATGCACAAGGGATACATAATAATTTTTATTTGGCACCAGCCGCAATTAATGTTGACAGCTAGCAGGAGTGTGGTGGGGTGCGAGGTCTGTTTTGACCAATGGATGGAGACCTCAAGGCAGTGGCCTTAATGCTTATCTGAAGATTTGTCTTTATAGATTACAGTTTACATTGTACTTACTGAAGTACACCTCTGCATGCAGACACCCAACTGTACAAATTCATTTATAGATTTAAAACCCAGTCCTGAACCGGGAGAACCATGTTCTGCAGAGTTCAGTTCAGTTCCAACACACTTACTTGGACATTGCTACTGATCCTGAAGACTTTGCTTAGCTTAGGTGTGTTTATTTGGGGTAGCTAAACTTTGCAGGACACTGGCCATCCAAGAGGAGGACTGAGAGTCCTGACATTAGCATTTACATTCAGTGCATGTGATTTATCAACACTGAGTACATCTTAAAATGTACAGCTCATGAAAAATAAAAGTTCTAGATGGACAAACATTAAATGCATAAACCAGTGTGAATAAAAAATATATTAAAATACATTTGAAGGTAGGTTGAAAAAGCCAGAATGGGAAGTTTTAAAGTACAGCTTGAAGTGTGAAGTTTATTCTTGTACACAGATATGGCATATTCATGGTAGTACACATGAAATTAATGTATTTATTTGCCATTTTACGTAAATAGGAATCCTGTCTCCCCCTCTAGTGGACCTTAAGTGTGAGACCTTCATTGCTCAGATAATGAAAGTCACTAGGATTTTTTGAGAAGGAAATTTGGTGAAACATTAAAATTTTAGTCCTGTCAATTACTCTCATAATAAATGATAATAATGTTCAAATATATGTTGGCTTTCTCAAGGCCAACAAAGAAGACTAAAAGAAAAACCATTCAAATTAGTATGTAAAAAAACAAATATTACTAATTTATTTCATAAATTTAACTATAGTAATTTTCCCAATTAATTATTAATGTCACACACACCTACCTAGTGCCTTTTGACTTAAAAGATGAGAGTGGTAAATGTTACAGACATATTATCATGGAACTGTTCAGTCTATTATTGATTTTTATTTCCTCTTCACTTTTATCCAAGGAGACAAAACTATTTGCACTGCATTTACAGTGGGACAATATTCATACAATACTATAACCTAGAAATAATTTAAAGGCGTGACTTGCAAGTCACAGCAGCACGAATTATGTGCGCAGCAACATCTGACTCAAATATTATGTTAATTAACAGTGAGCGGTGGTTTCAGACACTACTCTTATAAGACTCTTATTCTGAAAGAATGTAAGATCGAGTTGAAGGCGGAGCGATTCGACCAATCAGATGAAAGGAGCGTTTCAGCTCCGCCCACAAGTTCGAATGAAATATTGAAGCCATAAGCCGTTTTTTAAACCCAAAACGACAAAATGAGAAATCAAGTCAAAAACTCATTTTCCGTTTGTTTACCTAGATGGAATAACGAATAAACGAGCCATTTTTCCATTTCTGGTTATTTAATTCATGTTCTCTCACTTGAATCCTCTTGAGTTTTTCGTTTTCTGTTTTTTAATTTGAAACGGATTTGGAATGGACGGAAGATACCCTGATTGTACACGGACCATGGACCGACCCTTCTCCTGGACGTTCTGTTTAGAATTAGAGCCGTCTTTAGAGCCGTCTGATCATGTACTCAATGGCGCCGCGCATGGCTGCTTCAGTGCTTGGCTCTCCAGTGTTTGTACTGTTTTTGTTCGTTTTTTCCTGTTTTTTGTTTAACAAACGCGATCAGTTTCACCAGGGATTAACTGCTGAACATTTGGCAGAACACACCACAAGATCTTTTACCGGATTTAAATTATTCAGACATTTTACTGAACGTTGTTATCGGAGGAGCGGCGGCGCTGATCAAACGCTTCAGGACGTGCAGATGGGGGAAGCGAGCGGGAGCGCTCGTCAGACTCAGGAAGTGCGGATTTCGAACGCCGTTGCCTAACATCCATCTGGCAAATCTCCGCTCTCTACCCAACAAAATGGACGAACTCCTTCTGCTCTCTCTGACAAATAAGGATTTCTCACACTCTGCTGCTCTGTGTTTCACGGAAACCTGGCTGAATGACGCCATACCGGACAGCGCGCTCCATCTGCCGGGCTTTCAGCTGTTCAGAGCGGATCGCTAATCAGAATCAACGGGGAAATCGCGCGGCGACGGGACATGCTTTTATAATCAATGAACGGTGGGGTAGAGATGTAACGGTGTTAAAGAAGATGTGCTGTCCTGATCTAGAAATGCAGTTTGTCAACTGCAAGCCGTTCTATTCACCGCGGGAGTTTCACTCGTTCATTCTGGTTAGTAAGCACAAGTAAGCCTGGCTTTACAGAAACTCGCTGATCAGATCACAGAGACAGAACAACAACACCCAGACTCTGTTTTAATCATTCTTGGGGACTTTAATAAAGCCAATCTTTCCTGTGAACTACCAAAATACAGACAGCATGTTACATGTCCCACCAGAGACAGTAATATATTGGATCACTGTTACACCACAATAAAGGATGCACATCACTCTGTTCCACGAGCAGCTTTGGGACGTTCTGATCACTGTCTGGTTCATCTTATACCGTCCTACAAGCAGAAACGTAAATCTGCTAAACCTGTAGTAAGGACTGTGAAGAGATGGACCAGCGAAACAGAGCAGGATTTACAATCTTTTTTTGACATCACTGTTTGGAGTGTTTTTGAAGCTGCTACCACCGATCTGGACGAACTCACAGAGACTGTAACATCCTATATTAGTTTCTGTGAGGATGTATGCATTCCTACCAGGACTTATTTAACATTCAGCAATGATAAGCCATGGTTTACAGTAAAACTCAGTCATCTTTGTCAGGCCAAATAGGATGCCTACAGCAATGGGGACAGAGTCTTGTACAATCAGTCCAGGAACACACTGAACAAAGAGATCAGAGTGGCTAAAATGACCTACGCTAAAAAGTTGGAAGACCAGTTTACTTCCAATGACTCAACTTCAGTTTGGAGAGGACTGAAGGCCATCACAAACTACAAGACACCATCCCCTTGCACTGAGGCTAATCAACGACTTGCTAACGACCTGAATGAGTTTTATTGTAGATTTGAAACCCCCAACACCCATTCTGACCATCTCCCTACACAACCATTAACACCTCCTGCAATCCCCCTCTCCACACCTCCTGCTCTTCAAATCTGTGAAGATGATGTGCGCCAGGTCTTCAAGAAGAACAAAAGAAGAAAAGCACCAGGTCCAGATGGCGTTACACCAGCCTGTCTGAAAATCTGTGCAGACCAGCTGGCCCCCATCTTTTCACAGATCTTCAACAGATCCCTGGAGTTGTGTGAAGTGCCTTTCTGCTTCAAACGCTCCACCATAATCCCCATTCCAAAGAAACAGGTCCGTGGATGATGCAATCAACATGGGATTGCACTTCATGCTGCAACATCTGGACAAAATAGGGACTTATGTGAGGATCCTGTTTGTGGACTTTAGTTCGGCTTTCAACACCATCATTCCAACAACCCTCCAGACCAAACTGACCCAGCTCTCTGTTCCTAGCTCTATCTGTCAGTGGATCACCAGCTTTCTGACAGATAGGCAACAGTTAGTGAGACTAGAAATTCATGTCAAACAGCTGCACCACCAACACTGGCGCCCCTCAGGGATGTGTTCTCTCCCCTCTGCTCTTCTCCCTTTAATCCAACGACTGCACCTCTAAAGACCCTTCTGTCAAGCTCCTGAAGTTTGCAGATGACACTACAGTCATTGGCCTCATCCAGGACGGTGATGAGTCTGCTTACAGACAAGAGGTTGAGCAGCTGGCTGTCTGGTGCAGTTTTAACAACCTGGAGCTGAACACGCTCAAAACAGTGGAGATGATCGTGGACTTTAGGAGAAACCCCCCTGCACTTTCCCCACTCACCATCATGAACAGCACTGTGACTGCAGTGGAGTCATTCAGATTCCTGGGAACCACCATCTCTTAGGACCTGAAGTGGGACAATCACATTGACTCCATTGTGAAAAAGGCCCAACAAAGGTTGTACTTCCTTCGCCAGCTGAGGAAGTTTAACCTGCCACAGGAGCTGCTGAAACAGTTCTACTCAGCCGTCATTGAGTCTGTACTGTTTACTTCTATAACTGTCTGGTTCTTCCCCCAGGCAATTTACCTCATGAACAGTTAAATGTTCCCCACTTATGCTTATGCAAAAAAAGTGCAATATCCTTATATTTATTTGTCACCCCTCCATCCTAGTACATCCCTGCATCTTATTCAATCCTATTTCATTATCATTTATAGCACAATTGTTTATGCACTTATTTATTTGTCTGTGTGTTGGTGTCTCTGTGTACTGGAAGCTTATGTCACTAAAACAAATTCCTTGTATGCGCAAGCATACTTGGCAATAAAGCTCTTTCTGATTTTGATTCTGATTCTGTCTTTGGAACAATGCAGAGACTTAACACAAATATTATTGAAAAAAAAAATAGACATTGCAGAATCCTGGGAAATCTATCATCATGAAATTATATATTGGGATATAATTTTGTCATAACTTTGTGTGCTATATGGGTAAGTTATTGGAGAGGACCATGCATGGTCACTCAATTCACGTATAGGCTACACATGCCTTCTACATTTTTACATATTTTGCCCTGTTCACTGATGGCATTTGCATAATTCCACATTTAGGCTCCAGGGCTCTAGACTCATTCTTCCCACCGGTTGCTGTGTTGCACTTTAACAGATGGTAGCACTAGCACATCATTTGCAGTTTTTTTTTTTTGCTACACCATTACAGCATTACAGCTACAGCATTAATCAATGAATGCTGATTAACTTTTATCATAGTTTATAGTAATAAGGTATGAGTGTTAGGGGGAAGTTGTGGCAAAGTGGTTAGAAAGTTTGACTCCTAACCCTAAGGTTGTGGGTTTGAGTCTCAGGCTGGCAATAACACGACTGAGGTGCTCCTGAGCAAGGCACCGAACCCCCAACTGCTCCCTGGGTGCCGTGGCATAAATGGCTGCCCACTGCTCCAGGGGTGTGTTCACATCGTGAAAAATTGTTGGAAAATGAGGTGATATTAAATGCATATTTTGAGAAAACGAAAGGGTTGTTTCACCTTGCATGCCTGTAAACTTATTGTGGAAGACTCCCAAAACAATAATAGGAACCTTAGAAATAACATAATAGGGGCACTTTAAAGTCATACAAATATCAAAGCTAAAAGTTTTCATAGATTATTGGAACCATTCCAGTAGCATGAAAGGGGGCTAGCATCTGTATAGAGCCGCTAAAAAAGGTGGAAACTAAATTAAGCATTTATATACACATAAAAAAAAAATAAGTTTTATTTAATTTTTAAGATTTTTAAAATTAATTTCTATCTGCTTATTCTTTTCATCTTTGTTGGAACCATTAAAGAAGAAACCGCATTTTCTATATTTAATTTCTGGGTTAAAAAAATGAAAAATGAATGGACGCAAAAGTACACGGACCGCGGGGCTTCCTGCGATTGAGCGGACATATTGAGCAAAACTACATGAGTGACATGTTTTGGGTATTCTGTAGTCTTTGATATCGCCTAGCACTTATTTATTGCACTTGTAGAACACAAGTGAATAGTAAACTGTACCTTCTTTCAGCACCACCCAGACAGCAACATAGTGTTGGCCCAGATCCGGCCCACATCTGGCCCGCATGAAATCCATGCGGACCAGATGTGGGCCGAATCTGGACCGAAACTGCTTGCTGTCAGGGCAGCTCCACCTTCATATTGTAGATGTCGGAGTCCTGTTTCAGATCCATCCCCACCACTGTGACATTATAAACTGTCAAACAGTCGTGTTATATTGGTGTTATATCAGAGCTGTGAGACTGGATCTCAATGTCTGAGAAAGGAGAACGTGTGTTTACCATAATCCATGCCAGCTTAACAGGCTGTTTTGAAACGCTCCTCTTCTTTGACCTGATTTTTCTTCTGGTAACTGCAGTTCTCTGTGTTATGAGATGTGAATTTTCTGATATTAATGGTCACATTCATAACAGACCAACAACACATTTTCCTCAATTCATAAAAAGTAAATAAAAAATACAAAAAAATACAAATATACATTTTTACACATCTCTAGATGTGCATACATTTGATGAGAAATAAAGTAAAAGACCATTTTAACTTTTTAATTGATGATTGGTGATCTTATGATGAATTCTTTGTGATGCTCCTTGTTTCTAAATGGGTTTTTATAAAAATGCCTGGTGAATAATTTTTTTTTAAATAATTGTAATACATACATACATATATGTATTATATATGTCATTGCTAGTTTTAATTGATCTTAGTGCTGCGTTCGACACCATAGATCATGACATACTCATAGATCGATTACAAAACTATACAGCTATTCAAGGGCCGGCTTTAAGATGGTTTAGATCCTACCTGTCCGATCGCTACCATTTTGTTTATTTAAATGGGGAGGCATCTCATTTATCACCAGTAAAATATGGAGTGCCACAAGGATCCGTCCTAGGTCCCCTTCTATTTTCAATATACATGTTGCCCCTTAGTAATATTATTAGAAAATACGGAATTAGCTTCCACTGTTATGCTGAAGATCCTCAGCTATATATCTCAACGAGACAAGATTCAACTTATAAATTATCTAAGCTAACAGAGTGTGTTAAAAATGTAAAAAGATTGGATGACCAATAATTTTCTCATATTAAATTCAGATAAGACAGAGATATTAATTATTGGACCAAAAAAACTGTACACAGAATCTTGTAGATTACAATTTGCAACTAGACAGATGTACTGTTACTTCCTCTACAGTCAAAAATCTCTGTGTTATATTAGACAGCAACTTGTCTTTTGAAAATCATATTTCCCATCTTACAAAAACTGCATTCTTCCATCTTAGAAACATTGCCAAGCTGCTAAACATGTGTCACGGGGTGAAGAATCACTCGACAAGAGGTACGTGAAATCAAAAGCCCCGAAGGGTGGATTTATTGAAAAGTGAAGGGTGCCTGGTGAAGTGTCCTGATCCGCTTTCAGCTGTTTGGTGCTTCCCGTGTGCTCTCCGTGCTCTTCGGTGCCAATCAAGGGGAAAGTGGGTGCCCTGACATGCTCCTAAGTGTGTGGGCTGTCGGTCACTTGCTGCTTTCTGTGAAGATAGAAGAGAGGGGTTAGACCAGCGTTGCATTCGGTTCGAGAACCTCTTCTGAGTGTAACATGTGCTCCTTTTAAATGTGCTGGCTGATGGGGAGCAGCTGTGACCGATCAGCCGGTGACGAGGACGTGCAGGTGTTTTGCTTTGGTTTCCAGGGCGACGCTGATTCCTCTGGGAGTGCTCGTCACACATGTTATCTGTTTCTGATGCAGAAAAGCTAGTTCATGCATTCATGACCTCTAGACTGGACTATTGTAATGCACTTCTAGGTGGGTGTCCTGCATCTTCAATAAACAAGCTACAGGTAGTCCAAAATGCAGCAGCTAGAGTCCTTACGAGGTCAAGAAAATATGATCATATTACCCCAATTTTACAGTCTCTGCAATGGCTACCTATTAAGTTCCATATCAGTTACAAACTATCATTACTTACCTATAAGGCCCTAAATGGTTTAGCTCCTGCATACCTAACTAGCCTTCTACCACGTTACAATCCATTACGCACCCTAAGGTCACAAAACGCTGGACTTTTGGCAGAGGTGGAGAGTCCAGGGGTCAGAAAGTAAAAGTCCTGCCATATTTTTGTTCCACCCATGAACCCAGCAGCTGATTTCACCAGAGGAGGAATCAAGTCATTCCTTTCAAGTCACAAACAAGTCTTGAGTCAAATCCCAAGTCCTCAAAGAGTTAAAGTCAATGAGATAATTAAGTGACTAATTAAATGATAATTCTGCATTAGAGATGGACACCTGCTGTTAACACACTGAAGAAAAGAGAAACACAAGAACTACAATTGACTTTAAGCACAGCCTTGGATGAAATCAACTGGAAGAAAAAAAAAAAAAAAAAAAAAAAAACTTTGTCACCATAATCGTGGTGAATCCACCATCATGGAGATCAGTGTTTGCTTTAGTTGGGCTCTTGACCCTTTTAATAATTCAAAGTAATTTGCTTTTAAACACTTGCTGTTGTGTTACGTAATAAACATTAACACATTGCTGAATTAAAAGCTTGAAGTAGAAAATTTAATTGCCCTTTTTATCTAAAACATTTTAATTAACTTCATGAAGGTGTCTCTCTTTGGTTTGTTAAATTATGTTCAGCAACTACTGAACTACAAAAAAGTCCTATTAAACAAATATTATTGTAATGCTTAAATATTGGGGGAAAAAATTGTACAGGCTCGGGATTTTAGACATGAGCACTTATCATATGATCCTCAACAGTGGTTACAATAATTATTCACAGTGCATAATCAGAGTTTTTACTATGGTGTTACCCAGCATGCACTTCAACTTGAAGTGTTTTGTTGATTGTCACCATTGTTGAGATTCATATGCTGGGTCATGATGTCTGTGCGTCTTATTAGGAAAAGATTTCGAAAAAATTTATATTTATTACATACATTAGGAAATGTATTCATTATAGTGATTAAACCAACAGTTCCACAAGGTAGGTTATTTAAAAACTGAACATTTGTTAATAATAAATACATAAAATTGTTTTGGAAATAAACAGGCTGATGCCTAATAATTACTTCATCATGTAAAAGGAGCTAGTAACGGTTTTCTGCAAAGCACAGATCGCACTGTTTTATAACAGCACATGTACTTTTACAGAGAAATATCTAACATAAGAAACCAAAGGTCAAGAGCCCAACTGAAGCAAACACTGATCTCAATGATGGTGGCATAATTTTAACCAATAAAACATCAGCATCTGATCCTCTGTAACGCACAATAACAGCAGGTGTTCATCACCAATGCACAATCATCATTTAATTAGTCTCTTAATTATCTCATTGACTTTAACTCTTTGAGGACTTGGGATTTGAGTTGAGACTAGTTTGTGACTTGGAAGGAATGACTTGTTTCCTCCTCTGGTGAAATCAGCTGCTGAGTTCATGGGTGGAGCAAAAATGTGGCAGGACTTTTACTTTCTGACCCCTGGACTCTCCACCTCTGACTTTTGGTAATTCCTAGGATAGCAAAGTCCACTAAAGGAGGTAGAGCTTTTTCACATTTGGCCTCCAAACTCTGGAGTAGCCTTCCTGATAATGTTCGGGGTTCAAATAATGTATCTCTTAAACTGTGAGTGTAGTTGCATCTGATCAAATGCGCATCATTATTCTTTAGCTTGGGTTAAACTAATTAATTTTACTTTGTTGGAACAGCAGCTAAGCTAATGATGTCTCTATTTGTTTCTATTTTTTGCCACGGGATTTACACAAGCTCCAGTCTGGATCCAGAACACCTGAGAAGAGATGATGCCGACCCCTCAGAGGACCCCAGTGGATGCTAACCCTGAATCAACAAACAGAACTAACAAATATTGCTGCAAGTGTGACTGCATCATATAATAATTGCTGTTAATAATATTCATCGTCTGGCTGACTACGTCTTGTATTAATTTTTCTGGAAAATCCTGTCATACGTGCACAAACTGACAGTCACCACTTATAAGCTACTACTAAATATTGTAGAAACGTAATTTTCTGTAAAGTTGTTTTGTAATGATTTGTATTGTAAAAAGCGCTATTCAAATAAACTTGAATTGAATTGAATAATACCTTCTGCACAGTAGCACAGGTCTCCTTTACACAGTTTGTATATCGCAGCATCTGTCCTGTCAGAATGGTAGAACTTTGTACAGCGTGCATCTGAAACACACATGCATTTAATTAAAAATGACTACAACAGCCTTCTATTTCTGTGATATCTTTCCAGAAAATCCCAAACACAGCAGCATGTCACACACACCTTCAGCCTTAAACCAGAGCATTTGACCAACCAACGTTCTGCACTTTAAAAACAATCTGCTCTTGTGCTGTAGAGATCTGCTATACCAGAGCAACGTGTATTGATTTATTCCTTGCCCTCCACTTACGTCAGTGTATTATTTTCATTTGTAAATCACTTTAAATTATATATTTCAAGTGTTCATGTGAAAAGATGGGCAAGTGTGTTTGCAGCTCACCTGGTGAGTAATATTCATATATTGTGACTGCAGCAGGTTGTAGCAGACCCACATTATACAGCTGGTGCATTCTGAAGGAAATTACTTCCACCTCTTTATGAGAAACCTAATAATACAGAAACCAATGCAAAATTATGATTGACTGTCATATTTTACACTGGAAACTGCCCATCTTAATATTTACACAAGCCACAAATAATAATACATATATACCCTCACCTAAAGGATTATTAGGAACACCTGTTCAATTTCTAATGAATGCAATTATCTAATCACATGGCAGTTGCTTCAATGCATTTAGGGGTGTGGTCCTGGTCAAGACAATCTCCTGAACTCCAAACTGAATGCCAGAATGGGAAAGAAAGGTGATTTAAGCAATTTTGAACGTGGCATGGTTAGGGGTGTAACGATACGCGTATTCGTATTGAACCGTTCGGTACGACGCTTTCGGTTCGGTACGCGGTACGCATTATGTATACCGAACGGTTCGTTGGAGTAATTAATTATATTTGGAAAAAAAAAAAAAAAAAGAGAGAGATAGAAATATAATGATATGCGTTCAACAAGGTAGCCCAATAACCCAAACAACGTAACAGGCAACGCCCCTGACACTCCCGAAGAAGAAAAAAACACCATCTTATATGTTTATGTTAGGCTACTCAGCAGGCGCTCGCTCACTCAGTACGCGCTGAAGGCTCGTTGCAAAATAGCCAATGCGTTTAACAGACTAGAAATGAGAAGGACCCCCAATAACCAACAGGTCTGGTGTTTGGGTGCACTTTGGATTCCCTTTAAGCTATAATGGTGATGGCAAGAGAGTGGTGGATAAAAAAACAACGGTATGTCGCATCTGCAACATGACAGGGTACACCAGCGGGAATACAAAAAAAAAAAAAAAAAAAAAAAATACACCAGCGGGAATATCTGGGATATATGCGTCAGTACTATCTGGGAAAAGACGAAAAAAAGGAGAAACATGCACGCAGCAAACTATCCCTGCAGCATTTAGACACTATAGCTTACAGGGAATCCAACCCAAACACCAGACCTGTTGGTTATTTTAGGATCTTATATTTCTGGTCTGTTAAATGCATTAGACATTTTGCAACGAGCCTTCAGCGCGTGCTGAGTGAGCGAGCGCTTTAGGGGCCGTTCACATATCGCTCCTAAAAACGCGTGGAAAACGCTAAGCATGTCTTTCTCCTCCTTTCCAAAGCGCTCGGGCAGAAGCGCTCATGAGGCGTCTGTCTTTGCTAAGCAACAATGACGTGCTCTCTCCATGAGACGCGGAAATTTCAGCGAAGGATAAATGGATTTGCAGCTCTAAAAATCGCTTGCAGTAGCTCTGCTACTAAATTTATTTCAAAATTGCAATCCATATACAACTATGATCAGCTGTTCCTTCATCTTGGCTGAGCTCTCAACCTTGTTACGGGAAAGGATGAAGCTGATTGGTTGGTTCTTGTCACATGACCCGCGGTGCGCTTGCGGCATTCTGAAAAGTTGAGATGTTTTTACATTTTGCTGTATCTAAAACGTATCGAACCGAACCGAACCGAACCGTGACATCAGTGTATCGTATCGAACCGAACCGTGAATTTTGTGAACCGTTACACCCCTAGGCATGGTTGTTGGTGCCAGACGAGCCGGTCTGAGTATTTCACAATCTGCTCAGTTACTGGGATTTTCATGCACAACAATTAC
This sequence comes from Carassius auratus, assembly GCF_003368295.1. Lineage (NCBI taxonomy): Eukaryota > Metazoa > Chordata > Actinopteri > Cypriniformes > Cyprinidae > Carassius > Carassius auratus. Next base: position 7,283,581 of record NC_039243.1, read on the forward strand.
TAGGGTTTACAAAAAATGGTGTGAAGCGGGAAAAACATCCAGTATGTGGCAGTCCTGTGGGAGAAAATGCCTTGCTGATGCTAGAGGTCAGAGGAGAATGGGCCGACTGATTCAAGCTGATAGAAGAGCAACTTTGACTGAAATAACCATTCGTTACAACCGAGGAATGCAGCAAAGCATTTGTGAAGCCACAACATGCACAACCTTGAGGCGGATGGGCTACAACAGCAGAAGACCCCACCGGGTACCACTCATCTCCACTACAAATAGGAAAAAGAGGCTACAATTTGCACGAGCTCACCAAAATTGGACAATTGAAGACTGGAAAAATCTTGATTTCTGTTGAGACATTCAGATGCTAGAGTCAGAATTTGGTGTAAACAGAATGAGAACATGGATCCATCATGCCTTGTTACCACTGTGCAGGCTGCTGGTGGTGGTGTAATGGTGTGGGGATGTTTTCTTGGCACACTTTAGGCGCCTTAGTGCCAATTGGGCATCGTTTAAATGCCATGGTCTACCTGAGCATTGTTTCTGACCATGTCCATCCCTTTATGACCACCATGTACCCATCCTCTGATGGCTACTTCCAGCAGGATAATGCACCATGTCAAAAAGCTCAAATCATTTCAGATTGGTTTCTTGAACATGATAATGAGTTCACTGTACTAAAATGGCCCCCACAGTCACCAGATCTCAACACAATAGAGCATATTTGGGATGTGGTGGAACGGGAGCTTCGTGCCCTGGATGTGCATCCCACAAATCTCCATCAACTGCAAGATGCTATCCTATCAATATGGGCCAACATTTCTAAAGAATGTTTTCAGCACCTTGTTTAATCAATGCCACGTAGAAAAGGCGAAAGGGGGTCAAACACAGTATTAGCATGGTGTTCCTAATAATCCTTTAGGTGAGTGTGTATATATATATATATATATATATATATATATATATATATATATATATATATATATATATATATATGTAGTGCTTACAATATTATGTGAAATATGACACTATGTTGTCCATAATGTACTTAAAGGTGAACATGCAGTGACATGGAACTTTATGGATGTGCAGATACTGGATATTAATGAAGCACTTCGTCAGCCAATCAGAATGAAGAACTCAACAATATTTCATAGAAATATAAAACAACAGCACATGTTTCCTGATCTAAAAAGAAAACAAGATTGACTCTGTTTACGAAATCATCAGACAACAGTTTGCTACTACCTTATCTAAGTAGAGGATGAGGGATCCTCGCTCTGACAGAACTTTATTCATTTCAAATTTCTGAATGTATCTCTCCTTCCCTGAAGACAACTGAGGACAAGAAAATAAGAAGACAAAAACCTCAATACATGACATGATCAAGATGCCCTAAGTCCTGTCTGCAGATGAGTGCTAGTTTTCTCTTCTATATACAGAAACATCATTGCATCAGTTTATCATCACAATACCTGTTCAAGATCATGTTCTTCAACTTCAAATCCAGTCGGTAAACCAATGTCCAGAATAGTCATGGTGGCATCGGTTTTATTACTTTTGTAGCTGTGAAGATGGAGATCAAGAGCAGATTTTAATAACAGGTTTTGTAGTTTTGCTCCATCTTCTCTGTGTTTAAAGCGTTTTTCACAGGGCTTTTGGTGTAAACCTGAGTCTGTTTGACTTCAGAATTATTATATTGTAGTAACACAGAGCTGCTCGTTTCTGAATAAACTGTCTTTGTAAAGTAAGTTACATCTGCATCAGAACACACTCAAAATGAAGTCTCTTTTGTAGTCATTATGTAGTCACATGGTAACCAACTTTCACACTGTAAAACCCGACGAGTAACTTAACTCAAACCGTTTGAGTAAACAGATTGCCAACCATTTAAGTTTTAAAACTAATAGTTGTGAGTACTCTGAACATAATTCAGTTTAGTTCCCTAAAGAAGATATACATTGCAGTTAAGTAATTAACTTATTAACTGAGTGATAAGTGATTTACAGCTACTGTTAACATTCATTGCATGTGATTTATCAACACCTAGTACATCTTAAAATATAGAGCTCATAAAAAATAAAAGTTCCAGATTGACAAACATTAAAGGGTTAGTACACCCAGATAGCAAATTTATGTCATTAATAACTTACCCTCATGTTTTTTCAAACCCGTAATACCTCCATTTATCTTCGGAACACAGTTTAAGGTATTTTAGATTTAGTCCGAGAGCTCTCAGTCCCTCCATTGAAGCTGTGTGTACGGTATACTGTCCATGTCCAGAAAGGTAAGAAAAACATCATCAAAGTAGTCCATGTGACATCAGAGGGTCCGTTGGAATTGTTTGAAACTTCAGAAATACATTTTGGTCCAAAAATAGCAAAAACTATGACTTTATTCAGCATTGTCTACTCTTCCGTGTCTGTTGTGAGAGAGAGTTCAAATCAAAGCAGTCTGGATATCCGGTTCGCGAACTAATCATTCAGTTCACCAAATCAAACTGAATCGTTTTAAACGGTTTGCATCTCTAATACCCATTAATCCACAAATGACTTAAGCTGTTAACTTTTTTTAATGTGGCTGACAATCCCTCTAAGTTCTAACAAACCAATATCCCGGAGTAATACATTTACTCAAACAGTACATTGACTGAACTGCTATGAAGAGAGAACTGAAGATGAACACCAAGCCGAGTCAGATAACGAACAATAGACCGACTCATTCACGAGTCAAGAACCGGTTGCATCGATTTTCGGATCACCAGTAGTTCTTTCGGACAGTTCGATTCAATAAACTGGTTGAAGAAAACGGTTCACCGGTCCAGTAGACCGTACACACAGTTTCAATGGAGGGACTGAGAGCTCTTGGACTAAATCTAAAATATCTTAAACTGTGTTCCAAAGATAAACGGAGGTCTTACTGGTTTGAAACAACATGAGGGTAAGTTATTAATTACATAAATTTGCTATCTGGGTGAACTAACCCTTTAAGTGAATAAACAAAAACTTAAACTTGGATGTAGGCTGAAAAATGCAGAATGGAAAGTTTTAAGTAGTTGTACAGCTTGAAGTGTGAAGTTTATTCTTGTACACATATATGATATATACATGGCAGTACACAATCAATTCATTTATTTGTCATTTAAGTTGAGACACTGCAGGCAAAAACATAGTTTTTTCAAGCACCTGTCAATTTTGAGATTTTGGGCTTTTCATAAAGTGGAAGGAAAACACCCAAAAGACACTGTTAAGTGTTTCTTTTATAGCACTTTATCTGTTTGTCAATAGATTTCAATTACAATACGTATTTTTAAAGGCTGTTTTCTCAAAATGAATTTTTTCTCCAACACTGAGCCATAAATCTCCACATCAGTAGCACTGACACACACCAAACTTTACATTTTTATTCTTGACTATATTCTGAAGGTTTTTACAGAGGGATTTGCTCATATATATAGTTTCCTTGATTATGTACAACATTTTATTTCCCCCAAAATTGTGAAAATATATAGTTTTCTGGCTGTTCAAAGTATTTTCTGAATTATAGAGTGACAAAAAAAGATAACCAGTATTCCCTCTGTAAAAAAATGTGACTCTAATATGTCAAAAAATAAATAAATAAAAAATTTGAAACTGACTTCCAGTGTTCAGATTTTTGTACTAGACATTTATGCAAATTAGCGAATATTTCAGTAAATAATGATTCATTTGCATATTTTAACATAACATTTTAGAAAACTTGTAATACAAAAATGTTTGCAATAATCAATGTAATCAATCAACTGGGTAAGTGAGGTGATAACTATTATTTATTTTATTTTATTTTTTATCCTATTCACCAGCAGTGTCTCGCCTTAAACTGATAACTGTAAGCAAAAAAAGGGTAGACTAATTTTTTTTTAATCCTCTCGCCCCCTCTAGTGGACATTAATTATTTAGGCCTTCATTCCAAGTGTGAAAGTCAATTAGATTTTTTGTGAAGGCTTAAACCAATAACCGCTGAGGTGGGCGTGTTGCCCCACCCCATTGTCCATACTGTACTCTGGCCTACTTGCCCTGACCTACTTGACATATTCCGGGTTATCACTGGCAGTGTGAAAGGGGCAAATTCTAGCGACCCGGGATATATTGCCGGGACATATTACCCGTGTATTTTCCGGAATGGCAGTGTGAAAGGGGCTTAAGTCTGTGTCTGAAGTCAGTTGTAGTTCATGTGTTTCTCTTTTCTTCAGTGATTCTGTTTGTTAACAGCAGCTGTTCATCACTAATGCTCAATCAGCACTTAGTTAATCGCTTAATCACTTAATTGCAAAATTTTAAAACTTACATGGTTTAAGCCGAGGCAATGTGTTTACTCAAAAGGTTTGAGTTACGTGACTTGTCGGGTTTTACAGTGTAGTATTCATGTTCATGATGCAAACATACCGCCAATGTGAGAAAAGCAAGTTCAGGTAAAAAAATAAATAAATAAAAACAACAACACAAGCACATAATGATGAATTAAAAATAAAATGGTTTCTTGACATAATTATAGACTTAGGATTGTTGTTTACATACATGAAATCCATAGTGAGCTTGTAACTTGCAATGGCTCCTTGTTTTGCTTAAAAAAAAGGTAATTAAAATAAAAAAGCAGCACATAATGAAGTGTTATGGAGGTTTTATTTTAGCTCTGAATGTATGGAAAGTGTCACAGAAAGGGCATGAACTCAATCTTACTTTCAGTGTCTTTCTCCATTTTAACAGTCAGATCAAAGAAAGTACAGTCAGATTTCTTCTCAACAGGTCTGGCGTAGTACATCGTCAGAACCTGAAAACAGCCGAACGTCTCAGTTTAGATGTTACACACTTTAATCTTGCTGTTGACTGTATAAACGCTCATGAACACTCACTGAGAGAGTGGCTGTTCCAGTTCCTCTAGCAGTTACAGTGAAGTCCTGGTTTATCTCCACCTTTTGAGTGAATGCAGACGTACTTGAGTCATCAGAATAATCAAATTCATGATGTAATAAAGATACCACTGAGATTTTCACTGACCAAACATGAGACTATTGATGTAGGCAGATAAAAATGATGGATGACAAACGACAAAATTTATCCATTATCCAAAAAAACTGACACGAGCAGCAAACAGTTTGAATCTAGTAGATGAGTTATTCCTCACATTGTGTGACCATGTAAGATGTGCATTCTCTCTTTTGATAGTATATCTGACAGGTTTGCTGCTTCCTTCTACAGACAGCTCCACTTCCATATTGAAGTTTTGTCGGTCCTTCACCTGCGTGCGATACTCTGCCACGGCCTGGAACACCATGATGGTCGCCTAGAAAAGACAGAAAAGTATTTAAATCCTGCCCCGTAGTGTCAGTCCTGCACTTGTTCTGCTGTCTATCAGTCAAATGATGAGGTGTTAGTGAACCTGTGTGGTGCCAGATCCTCCATAGTGAGACTGTTGTCTGTTCAGCCAGTGCACTGCTTCTCCTGCTTTATCAAAGTCTTTTGCCTTCACAAGCGCCAGCACAGCATAAGCCGTGGCCTCTAGTGAGTGATGATGCTGTCCAGGGACAGTCCAGGACCGACCGGCTGTTTCAAACACAACACGTGATTATAAAGGGGCAGTTGTGGCCAAATGCTAAGAGAGTCAGACATGTATCCTGAAGGTCGTGGGTTTCAGGTGTCAGTGCCATCAGAAATTGTAGGTGTGGGGAGTTAATGAACAGCACTCTCTTCCACCTTCAGTACACATGTCAGAGGTGGACTTGAGCACCGAACTCCCAGTTGCTCCCTGGGTGCTTCAGTAAAAATGGCTGCCCACTGCTCTGGGTGCGAGTTCATGGTGCGTGCGTGTGTGAGTGTGTGCACTTGGATGGGATAAATGCAGAGCACAAATTCTGAATATGGGTCCCCATAAGAACTATTTGTGCTTATGTTCTCTATCTGTTCATTAGATTACTATTACTGTTACCAATGAATAACATTACACAACAAAACGACTATTTTTAATAATGACTTGACTGACCTCCACGTTGGGTGGAGTGTTTCATCAAAATGTCTTTATCGAGTTTGTTCTCATTGGCCATGGCATATGATGTCATCGCAACAGCGTAAGGATTGGTCAGTTGTGGAAGTTGACCTTCTAAGAAGAAAACAGCCTTCCTGATACTTTCATGCAGACTCTATAGTGTTTTTGATATTTAAAGCAACAATAAAAGAAAAAAGAATTAACTGTTAATTTATAAATGAATGTTTTTGGTAAATACAATGGTAAAAGAGGTGTATTTAAATCTACTTCTTTAGAACAGATCTCTTTGGCCTCTTGCATGGCAATCGCAACAAAAGCCGTCAGCGAGGCATCAGCATCATTGCCCTGTACGTCACCCTGGAACAAAGCACAAATAAACAAACTATCACTAAAATGTGATATTCTGCATCTATCATTGACTGCACGATGTTGAGTTTCATGTTTGGCAGCAATACCTATATCTACAGCAATACAGCAATATCTATCTTCTCTGAGCATCCTATCGATCAACAGAGTAGTATGTTTCTGCTAAATTAACTGAGATTTTGACAGAAAATAATCAGAGGTGGATACTCCAGGGGTCAGAAAGTAAAAGTCCTGCCATATTTTTGTTCCACCCGTGAACTCAGAAGCTGTTTTCACCAGAGGAGGAAACAAGTCATTCTGATTAAATACGAAATAACTATTTTCTTTTTTGTACACTTTGGTTAATCATCCATATGAAACTACAGCAAACAAACAAGGTATGACTCTAATATTTACAGTGAATTAATTTTAAACATATGTAATGCATGTGGAAATGTAAACTTTAGACACACAGAGATATCAAGAACCAGAATATGAATCATCAAGAACATACATTCATCAACAACATAAGTTAATCTTAGAGGAAGGTTTATTTCAGCATTGCACAAATGTTTGCTGTAAAACAATATTGCAATTGCTTAGAAGCAAACTTTTTTTCCTCCTCGGAAAAAACTCCTTCATCCAAGGCTGTGCCTGGAGTCAGATGTGGTTCTTGTGTTTCTCTTTTCTTCAGGGATGTTAATTGTTCACAGATGTTCATCACTAATGCACAATCATGATTTAATTAGTCACTTAATTATCTCATTAACTTTAACCCTTTGAGGATTTGGGATTTGACTCGAGATTCGTTTGTGACTTGGAAGCAATGACTAGGAACCAACTGGTGAAATCAGCTGCTGAGTTCATGAGAGGAACAAATACATGGCAGGAGTTTTACTCTTTGGCCCCTGGACTACCCACCTCTGTAGCCTATATATTATGACCTTCTTAAAAAAAAAGACAAACATGTTGCAAATTCTGCAAGGATTTTGCAAACATTAGTTTCATTTTACACATTAATTGTAGGTTACTGTTATAACTTAATGCAGTTTTACTGATAGCTGCCATTCCTGTTTTCCTCCACAGATGAGTTTAAATACTGGGTGTGTTCGACTTGAAGCATGGCTACAGACGGCGAGAGTAGCCGCTTGCAGTCGGGGGCGGACATCTTCAGCCCCCGTTAGTGACACTCACGCAGTGTTTGCATACTTTATCACAGATGAAGTGAATTAAATGCAATATTTGTAAGATACACAGACGTTTTAGAAACGTTTTCATGAGCAGCAGAAACAGTTTTTACACACTGCTTATTACAGCACCATATTTTCAAGAATAAAGTTCAACATAATCATATACTATTTAAATACTAATACAGTGGGGTATAAATGCTTTTATCAGTGTTAATAAAAATAATAATTCTTTACATTTATATAGCACTTTTCTGGGCACTTAAATCGCTTTACATTGACGGGATATCTCCTCATCCACCACCAGTGTGCAGCATCCACCTGGATGATGCGACGGCAGCCATATTGTGCCAGAACGCCCACCACACACCAGCTTATTGGAGACAGAGGGATGAAGCCAATCAGTGGATATGGGGATTGTTAGGAGGCCATGATGGTCGGAGGTAGTGATGGGAAGATGAAGCCTCATGAAGCTTTAAGCTTTTCAGCCAAGTGGTTAACAAAAGGGTTAATTTCTGGAAACTTCATTTGCTCACAATACCACCTGGTGGCCAACAAGTGTAAAACAAGCAGATATATTACAGACAGAGGGAGAAGCACACGGCTGCTGCCTGCAGATCGAGGCGGGGCTGCACCTGGGGCAGGGTTGCACATGCAGCCCAGCCCCACACCTACTCTGATTGGTTCAATCGTCTTTCACAGACATAAATTATAGGAAATCTGTGCATAGTTGGTGTAGGACGGAGAATGCTGTTTAAAAAGCTAAAAACGCTGTACAGTTTTATAAAGCCTTCATAATGTACAAAAGTAGAAAAAAAAAAAAAAACCTTAGCCTGTAACTCGCCATGTCCCTGAAATGATTGTTTTGTTAAATTAAGATGATATTTAGGCTAACATACGAATATAGTAAATTAACCCTCAGATGGTTTCTGGGGTCTTTTCTGACCCCAAATGACTTTTGCTCAAATTAAAAAAAAAATTTTTCCCTTTGTCCAAATGGTATGAAACCTTCTATGGCTCTCAAGACTTTCTAGATCTACAAAAGACAAAAAAAAAATAAATAATAATAAATTGGAATGATATCTGTTTTTATGTTAGCGTGACAAAAATTGTGGTCTTCGGGGTCTCTGGAGACAATCAAAATAAGACTAAATTCATCATCAAAATCAGAAACAACGCAGAACACATCAACATAAATGGCACAAATAAAGTGGCACACTTCCACCAATGCAAAAAACATCCACAATGCTAAATTATATTGCTCACAACACACGTACACACACACACACACACACACACACACACACATTTTTGAGACTATAGAAACTGTTCTCTTATCATTTGTCAAATAAAATCATCCAAAATGCAGAACCAACACAAATATAAAGTGGTGACACTGACACCAACAATGTGTATACAAACACACACACACACACTTGTGAGGATATAAAACAACAACTGCTCTCTTATAATTATTTAAAAAAAAACATGCAAAATGCAGAACCACCAAAGAGGGAGAGAGAGTGCGAGAGAGATGACAGGATGAGACAAAACAATTTAGCACGCACACACACACACAAACCTGCTCCAATCCCGTCTACAGAAGTCATGCGGTTTACCATGCTTACTGCCTGCAATGCATGTGTTCATATGTAATATAACTGTTCATTGCTGTTCATTTTTGTTCTGTTACAGTTAGTAACTGAAATGTTGATTAAAATTGTAGAATTATATTAAAAACAGATGATTGAAATAAATGATAAAATCTTAAGACTCCAACATTTCTTTTCGTAACATTTTGTTCAGGTTTGATTCTAATCATAATGTAACATTACATTATTGAAAAACGTTTTCAGTAAAAAAAAAAATACTAAACTATAATTGGGATTTTATAATATTTAGATATGAATCCAACTGAATCCAACTTGTGAAAAGATAAATTTCAGGTAGTCAAATAGCCAATAGCATATAGTGGAGCTCTATAGCCCTCTAGTGGTTAAAGTGATTTTTTTTTTTAACTGCATTTTCCAAAAAATGGGTATAAATGTTACATTAAATCATTTTAAATTATCCATGCTATCCCCATGAATGAAAGTTAGAAATCTGGGTCTTTTATAAAGTGAATTTTACATCAAATGCTGTTTTTTTTTGTAAAAAGCCTATTCAAATAAATATTTATTTATTTATTAAAAGATATCATAAATCCTCCAAAAACTGCACAAATGTTGAGTAAAAACATTAACAAACAGAGTAAAATTACATAAAAAAAAAAAAACTAGTATCTTGTTAAAAAATTAAATGTTATTGTCTAGGGTCTGGGACCCCAAGAAACATGAGTGTGGACAGAAACGAAGACCATCAGAGGGTTAATTGGGTTACTTATCCACAGTAAGCCGATCAGGTCTTCAGATAGAAGAATGAATTATGAATTAAATAATTTTAGAAAATATGATTATTTCATATAATCAGAGTATGAGAAAGGAAAATGAAAGGGGTGTATCATTACTGTTTTAATTTATATAGCATGACAAGACAATTATTGTTACATATACCGTATTTTTCAGACTATAAGTCGCACCTGGGTATAAGTCCCATCAGTCCAAAATTACGTCATGACGAGGAAAAAAACATATACAAGTCACATTTATTTAGAACCAAGCACCAAGAGAAAACATTACCGTCTACAGCCGCGAGAGGGCGCTCTATGTGTTCAGTGTAGACTACAGGAGCACCGAGCAGCATAGAGCGCCCTCTCTTGGCTGTAGACAGTAATGTTTTCTCTTGGTTCATTTCTCTCGGTTCATGTCAAAATTAATTTTGATAAATAAGTCACACCTGACTATAAGTCGCAGGACCAGCCAAACTATGAAAAAAAGTGTGACTTCTAGTCCGTGAAATACAGTAATTATCCGTCATGCAGTTTATAAATGACACTGCAATAGTCTAATGTGTCTGCCAATTCAATTTTTATGAAACTTTGAATTTTCTTTACTACATTGTAAAACATAGACCTTTTCTATCCTTTATTTCAGGAAAATATTATTATATTTCTTCACTTTCTAATAGCTCCTCGTTATTAGAAAGTGAAGAAATCGATAAACTTTTATTTCTATCGGCCAGTGATGATTCTGAAAGGACAAACCTGTAAACCGTTGCTATAGTAACGAACACAATTTCATGATAATTGTGCTCTTATTTTAGTGCATTCTCACAGCCACTGTCAAATATTGAGATAAACTTTAGAAAGTATCATCTATTTATATTAAACTGGGATCTTCTCCGATATCCATTTTGTGACCATTGAGCCGATTCTTTTCAATCAGCTGGAATGATTCGGGACATTCTACGTTTAATGTGGCTTAATGCATTAAAACAGTGTTTTTAAAAGACCAAACTCAGTAAACAAATGAATAATAAAGCATTATATTCACTGACAGACAGAGATGAGTCCAGAATAAGAATGCAATGTGTTTAATTACGTGTTAAGCGTTTTCCTCCCATAGAAAACCATTAGACTAAAAGGAAAACGTGTAACGTGGCGTAATGCATTAAAACGTGTTTTAAAAAGACCCAACTCAGTAAACATTTTTAATAACACATTTTATTTACATACAAGCAGGTTATGGGTGGAAATTAAACACTTTGCGTTCGTATTCTGTGCTCATCTCTGCTTGTCTGTGAATAGAATGCATTATTAATAATTTTTTTACTTAGTTTGGTCTTTTTAAAACACTGTTTTAATGCATAAAGCCACGTACTTTCACATTAAGCATATCCCAATTATTCATTTGTGAATTAATCTGGTCAAGAAGAGTAAACTTGCAGCAGCTAACATCTCTTGATTCAATAAATAAGACATAGTGAGTCAAGTTAACAATAAAAAACTGCATCATAGTAAAGGCTTTGTAAAACTGTACAGCGTTTTAGCTTTTTAAACAGCATTCTCCATCCTACACCACCTACGCACACATTTCCTATCATGTAAGTCTATGAAAGACGATTGAACCAATTAGAGTAGGTATGGGGCGGGGCTGCATGTGAAACCCCACCCCAGGTGCAGCCCCGCCCCAATCTGCAGGCTGCAGCCGGGTGTACTTGGACAGAGTAGGGGTGGGTGGATCGATCTAAATATTGATGGTATCAATGCCAACACTGGTATTGGTATCGGATCGATACAATTGTAATTGGATCGATATTTTAATTTAAATATCTCTTATCTACGTTCATTATACTTTGCTTGTGTCTTCTACCTCTACAATGAGCAAATGCTACTTTCACATCCTAACCCACTTTGCTACTCCTCCCCCTCCTGCTGCTCTGCTGTGATTTGTTGTTGTGTCGTCACGTGACTCACTGACACAACGCGCCGAGGAGCAGCGAACAGAGTGAGCGAAGCTGATAGCACATTGAAGTCCAGAAGCAGAGGCGGACATTCCAGGAGCCAGAAAATAAAAGTCCTGCCATATGTTTATTCCACCCATGAACTCAGCAGCTGATTTCACCAGAGGAGGAACCAAGTCATTCCTTTCAAGTCACCAACAATTCTCAAGTTAAATCCAAAGTCCTCAAAGAGTTAACGTTAATGAGATAATTAAGTGACTAATTAAATAAAGATTGTGTATTAGTGAAGAAAAGATAAACACAAGAGCTATAACTGATTTTAAGCACAGCCTTGGATGAAATCAGTTGTAAGGAAAATAAAAAAATAACGTTGTCACCATACTTGTGGTCAGTATTTGCTTCATTTGGTCTCTAGAGCCTTTTAACAGTTTTGGTAAGTTTGCTTCTAACAATGCATTACTGTTTCACGACAAACATGTATGCAATGTAAAAACAAACTAGGAGATAACTTATGCTTTTGAAGCCTGTTTAAAAAAACTGTGATATTTTATTATACATTTCCACCATAATACTTCTATATTAAGAGGAAAAGAAAACCGTTTAGGATTACGCATTTAACCATGATCATTTATCATATGATCCTCAACAGTGGTGACAAATAATTATACATACTGCAGTGCATTATGGGAGTTTTCATGTATTACAACATGAAGCATTTTGTTGATTGTCACCATTGCAGAGATTCATATGATGGTTCTTGATATCTGTGTGCGTCTAAAAAAGCACTGGAGTTAAGATTTTTGTATGTGTTACACAGATTTAAAATCTATTCTCTGTAAACGTTGAAGTACTTTTTTTTGTGTGCTGCAGTTTCACTGGGACAATTATTTGAACTCTAAACTTCTTGAAAAAAACACACATTATTCTCAATATAATCACCAGCTCATTGTGCCTATATGTTTATTGTACACCACTGATCTCTCGTCTCTACAACACCACACATAGGGCTACAGAGAGAGAGACCTAACACAACAAGTCAAGGGTCAAGAGCACAACTAATCCAAACACTGATCTCCATGATGGTGGCATCATTTTAACCAATAAAACATCAACACCTGATCCTCTGTAATTCTCAATAATAGCAGGTGTAAATCATTAATGCACAATTATCATTTAATTAGTCACTTAATTATCTCATTGACTTTAACTATTTGAGGACTTGGGATTTGACTCTAGACTTGTTGGTGACTTGAAAGGAATGACTTGATTCCTCCTCTGGTGAAATCATCTGCTGAGTTCATGGGTGGAGCAAAAGTATGGCAGGACTTTTACTTTCTGACTCCTGGAGTGTCCACCTCTGTCCAGAAGGGGGGCTCAGGGAATGTAATTGCACAGGTATATTTGTTCTTTGTTTGTTCTTCAGTAATAATTGTGTGCACTTTATTTCATTTGCTTTTAAAACCAGAAAAAATTGAGAGATTTCAAAAATGGAGAGATTTCATTCACCTCAGAAATATTGACATAGACCTATGTACTGCTCTCCCCTACACAAATGTTTTTTAAAAGTATCGTATTGGTATCGGTATCTGCAATACTGACCCTATATTTATTTGGTATATGATCGGTACCAAATTTTGCAGTATCATCCACCACTAGGACTGAGGTGTAAAGTCCAGGGGTCAGAAAGTAAAATTCCTGCCATATTTTTGTTCCACCCATGAACTCAGCAGCTGATTTCACCAGAGGAGGAAACAAGTCATTCCTTTCAAGTCACAAACTAGTCTCAGGTCAAATCTCAGGTCCTAAAAGAGTTAAAGTTAGGGAGATAATTAAGTGACTAATTAAATGATGATTGTGCAGTAGTGATAAACACCTGCTGTTATTGAGAATTACAGAGGATCTGATGATTTATTGTTTAAAATGATGCCACCACCATGGAGATCAGTGTTTGCTTTAGTTGGGCTCTTGACCCTTTTAATAATTCAAAATAACTTGCTTTTAAACACTTGCGGTTGTGTTACATAGTACATTAACATTAACAGATTGCTGAATTAAAAGCTTGAAATAGCAAATTAAATTGCCCTTTTTATCTTCTAAAGCATTGAAACAAACATCATGAAGGTGTCTCTCTTCGGTTTGTCAAACGATGTTCAGCTATTACTGAACTACAAAAAAAAAGTCCTATTAAACAAATATTATTGTATTGCTTAAGTATTGGGGGAAAAATTTGTACTGGCTCAGGATTTTAGACATGAGCACTTATCATATGATCCTCAAGAGTGGTGACAATAATTATTCATGCTACAGTGCATGATGGGTCTTTTTATTATGGTGTTACCCAGCATGCACTTCAGCTTGAAGCATGTTGTTGATTGTCACCATTGTTTAGATTCATATGCCAGGTCATGATGTCTTTGCGTCTTAGTAGGACAAGGTTTGAATGTATATTCATTGCATACATTAGATTTCAAATTAATTTGTTATAACTATTAAACAGTGGTTCATTTACATGTGGCAGTTCCACAAGGTAGGTAATTTAAAAACTGAACATATGTTAAATTAAGTAATATTGTTTGGAAATAAACCGGATGATGCCTAATAATTACTTCATGTAAAACCAGCTAGTAACAGTTTTCTGCATTGATCTCACTGCTTTATAACAGCACATGTACTTTTACAGAGACATATCTACCACGGAGAAGCCAAAGGTCAAGAGCCCAACTGAAGCAAACACTGATCTCCATGATGGTGGCATCATTTTAAACAATAAAACATCAGCATCTGATCCTCTGTAATGCACAATAATGCCAGGTGTTCATCACTAATGCACAATCATCATTTAATTAGTATTTTAATTAGTCTCATTGACTTTAACTCTTTTAGGACTTGGGATTTGACTTGAGACTAGTTTGTGTCTTGAAAGGAATGACTTGGTTCCTCCTCTGGTGAAATCAGCTGCTGGGTTCATAGGTGGAACAAAAATATGGCAGGACTTTTACTTTCTGACCCCTGGACTTTACACCTTTGTGTGTAATATATCTGCTTGTTTTACACTCGTTGGCCACCAGGTGGTATTGTGAGCAAATAAGGTTTCAATAAATTAACCCTTTTGTGAACCACTTGGCTGAAAATCTTAAAGATTCATGAGGTTTCATTTCGCAATCACTAGTCCGAGGCCAATGGGCGAATTTAGCCAGGATGCCGAGGTCATACCTCTACTCTTTTCGAAAGACATCCTGGGATTTTTAATGACCACAACAGAGTCAGGACCTAGGTGTAACATCTCACCCGAAGTACGTTGTATGATAAATGTGACTTAATACAACAGTGAGACTACAGTAAAAAAAAGCTTTTACAATTCTAAAAACACAGATTTGTTGCCATTATTGGAACTGAGAAGGTTCGTCTAACCCGAAACATACGTGATCATAGTCATGTGGTAATTCTAGCCAATCGTGAGGCATCAGTGTCGTCATCAGTGCTCTTGCAGCCGGTGTAGAGAAACTTCAGTGTCTGAATCAGCAGGCTGCTCTCGAAACACTCTCGTGATACTTTGATGCAATACGTGACGGTCATGTGGCGTCTCAAGTCGGACAAAATTCCTAACCGCCATGCACTGCTTCAAGTCAGACTGCGATCAGTTTGCGCAATGCTGCGTGAATTAGAACGAAACCTACTCCTGCGGTACTATGATGCCACATGTGATAGTCAGGTGGCGTCAGCGCCATCTCAAATCGAACAAAATTCCTAACCGCCATGCACTGCTTCAAGTCAGATTGCGATCGGTTTGCGCAGTGCTGCGTGAATTCGAACGAAACCTACTCCTGCGGTACTATGATGCCACATGTGATAGTCATGTGGCGTCAGCGCCGTCTCAAATCGGACAAAATTCCAAACCGGCATGCACTGCTTCAAGTCAGATTGCGATCAGTTTGCACAGTGCTGCGTGAAGTCGAACGCTCCTACAGTCTTTCATAGTGACATTTACCACCATCTCTCCATGAAATACAGCTGAATCCTCTTTGAAGGAGCCAAATTGTGTTTGTTTGTGCAGAACCAGCCATTTGAGAGCACCGCAGAGCACATCTTCGTTTATAGGAACAAGGTCATTGGCCATGGCGAAGACTTTAGCCACATATGCTGTCAGCCTTTCACAGTCAGAAACAAATGAAAATTAGTTACAAGTAATAACTTGCTACCAATAATCTTCAAAAATATTAATGATAATAAATTATTACAGAAAAAAAAAAAAACTAAAACTAAAATACCATGTGCTGCTCGGCCTGTGTGTCCATGCAGCATAGGATCCATCTGTTTTACGGTAACCCAGCTGCCGCTGATAACCTTAATACAAAAAGCATGAGGAAAGAATATTAATTTGTTTATTATATATTATATTAAATGGTTTATTATTGAATTTGTTTATTATATATACATTTGCATCTTTGAGAGTACTTTATGATATTATTCCAAATCATAGTCATATTCTTTATATCTGTTGTGTCCTGCTGACCTATGTTGATATGGTTGATGGCTTCATTTCGGCGCTCCATGCCAACAGTCTCCCACTGATGGGTGCTGTCCAGATAATGAGTGGCAATGACAGGTAGAGTCATACCGATCATTATCTGCTCTCCACATCCACTGGGCTGGATAATAAGGCGACCCATGAAGTCTCCACTGATGGCCTGCTCGACTGTCTGTGTGATCTTCTCTCCTGGAGAGGTAAAAGAGATTATTTACTACATTTCTTATGAGCTGTTGTTTATGCAACATGTGGTCAGAACAAAGACACATACCAAAAAGCTTTGGTCGGACTTATGCTCATGCAGGTTGAGAGACATAAACGTGTTATGACACAGTGACATAAACATGATGGTGCATCTGACCTTCATCAGAATCCTTTAAAGTCAAGTCATTTCACTCAAAAGCTATCTTTGAAAGCTTCTCATGCAGCTATTTCATTCATGCAAGTACAGCTCCTATCTCTTTGAATGGGGAAACATCAAATTCTCCCAAGCTGTTTGCTAGTGTATGATTACATTTCATATTTGAATCAACAATGAAATCTGACAAGTTTCTCATAAATATTTTTTATGCTTAACTCTTTCCCCGCCATTGACGAGTTATCTCATCAATTAGAAGAGAACACTTCTCCGCCGTTAAAGAGTTTTTATGGCTGTTTGTGTTTTTACTGTTATGCCCTCGGTTGAGGTCTACAAACCCATCATGTCCTGACATGCTGAGTCCATTTGGGCCTGGCTTGGGCCTTTTTTCAGAATGGAATTGGCTTGGGCTTATTTAGTTTCTCTCATTTATTGTGCCCACATTGGCTACTGTATAAAATACTGTTACAATGTTTCAATTATAAATATTATACATTGCAATGTATATATGCATGCATTGGCATACAGGTGGCAGTTGATCATGCAGAGCATCAGAGAGAAGTTGGAGCTTAGAGAGTTACTAAAAGTTCCAAATATTTTGGGAAAAGCTGCATTTTGAAGAAAGCACTTTGTTTCCTTTATTTATTGTCTTAAAGCACAACGTTTTGTTGATATTGTGAGTGAACAAAAATAAAAGTAGACCCTTTACAGTTATGAATGATGATTTACTCTTAACTTATGAGTAAAAATTATGGTGTATCCACGGAAAACATGCAAGTGATCGTACTTGTGCCTCCATGTCCTGCAAAGCGCACTTTAGCTTCCATTATTGGATATAGCGCACATTTATCTAGGTTTAACGTTTAAACATTGTTATATGCTTGAATTGTTTTATTATATCCATAGATTTTATTTTAGGCAAGTTGTGATGATTTGAGAAGGCTAAATTGATCAAACATATATGATCAGCTCACTCCGCTGTCGCCTCTGGCTTGCTTAGTTGGGGACACTTCATTTACAGCGATATCATTGACTTGATTGCACAGATACTATCTAAAATGAACTGAGATGATGACATCACTGAATTCAGTGATGAAATGCCTTTACCTGTCACTTTGCATTATTGACACACTGTTTTCCTAATTTATGTTGTTCAGTTGCTTTGACACAATCTTTTTTTGTTAAGTGCTATATGAATAAAGGTGACTTGACGACTCTGCAGTGGTGTTACTCAAGTAAAGCACCCATTTGGTAAATGAGCCAGTGAGAAATAATAACTTTTAAGTAGGGTCCAGTGCCTTTTCGATACTTTTAAAACGGTACCTGAACCGATACTTAAAAAAAAAAAAGAACCACAAAAAAACTATGGATAATATTAAAGAACATTACAAATATTTAAAATAAATCCATAGCTTTCACCTTGGATGCTCTCATTTCCCAAGTTGTGCTTCCCTTAATCTAAGGCTAATAAATGTATTTCACAATTTGGTTATTATTTAATACAAAACCACACATGTTACTACAGTATCTCTGTCACTCACTCTGATATTAAATTAAGATGAGTGCTGTCTTTAATCAGTTCTGTGAATTACTGTATGCTCATTCTTTATAAAGTAGCAACAATGTCATTTTTAAAATACAGTACTGTTCAAAAGTCTTAGGCACATTAGTATTTTCACCCCCAAAAAAGGGTTTTAAGCCAGTTATTTATATATTTTGCTGTAGTGTGCCAGTAGGAATTAGTTTGCCATAAATTTTAATTTTAATAATCTAGTGTGATTTTGAATGCACAAGCAGTCTGACAACGGCAAAATGAATGTTTGGAAATGTAAACTGATATTTTATACTGACACACTACAGCAAAATATATAAATAACCAGAGGTGGATACTCCAGGGGTCAGAAAGTAAAAGTCCTGCCACATTTTTAATCCACCCATGAACTCAGCAGCTGATTTCACCAGAGGAGGAAACAAGTCATTCCTTCCGAGTCACAAACTAGTCTCAACTCAAATCCCAAGTCCTCAAAGAGTTAAAGTCAATGAGATAATTAAGAGACTAATTAAATGATGATTGTGCATTGGTGATGAACACCTGCTGTTATTGTGCGTTACAGAGGATCAGATGCTAATGTTTTATTGGTTATTATGCCACCATCATGGAGATCAGTGTTTGCTTCAGTTGGGCTCTTGACCTTTGGTTTCTTATGTTAGATATTTCTCTGTAAAAGTACATGTGCTGTTATAAAACAGTGCGATCAGTGCTGTGCAGAAAACCGTTACTAGCTGGTTTTACATGATGAAGTAATTATTAGGCATCAGCCTGTTTATTTCCAAAACAATTTTATGTATTTATTATTAACAAGTGTTCAGTTTTTAAATAACCTACCTTGTGGAACCGTTGGTTTAATCACTATAATGAATACATTTTCTAATGTATGTAATAAATATACATTTTTGAAATCTTTTCCTAATAAGACGCACAGACATCATGACCCAGCATATGAATCTCAACAATGGTGACAATCAACAAAACGCTTCAAGCTGAAGTGCATGCTGAAGTGTAATGTGTTAATGTTTACTACGTAACACAACCACAAGTGTTTAAAAGCAAATTACTTTGAATTATTAAAAGGGTCAAGAGCCCAACTAAAGCAAACACTGATCTCCATGATGGTGGACTCACCACAATTATGGTGACAAAGTTTTTTTTTTTTTTTTTTTCTTCCAGTTGATTTCATCCAAGGCTGTGCTTAAAGTCAGTTGTAGTCACAGGTGGACATTCCAGGAGCCAGAAAGTAAAAGTCCTGCCATATTTTTATTCCACCAATGAACTCAGCAGCTGATTTCACCAGAGGAGGAACCAAGTCAATCCTTTTAAGTCACAAACTAGTCTCAAGTCAAATCCCAAGTCCTCAAAGAGTTAAAGTTAATGAGATAATTAAGTAACTAATTAAATGTTGATTGTGCATTAATGATTAACACCTGCTATTATTGAGAATTACAGAGGATCAGATGTTGATGTTTTATTGGTTAAAATGATGCCACCATCATGGAGATCAGTGTTTGGATTAGTTGTGCTCTTGACCCTTGATTGATTGTGCTAAGTCTCTCTCTGTAGCCCTATATGTGGTCTTGTAGAGACGAGAGATCAGTGGTATACAATAAACATATAGGCACAATGAGCTGGTGATTATATTAAGAATAATATGTTTTTTTCAGAAGTTTAGAGTTTGAATAATTGTCCCAGTGAAACTGTAGCACACAAAAAGGTACTTCAACATTTACAGAAAATAGATTTTAAATCTGTGTAACTGTGCTTTTTAGACACACACAGATATCAAGAACCAGCATATGAATCTCTGCAATGGTGACAATCAACAAAATGCTTCATGGTGCAGTACATGAAAAACTCCCATAATGCACTGCAGTATGTCTAATTATTTGTCACCACTGTTGAGGATCATATGACACGATCATGACTAAATGCATAACCCTAAACAGTTTTATTTTCCTCTTAATATTGAAGCATTATGGTGTAAATGTATAATATCCCTATTTTTTTTAAAGAATAATGCATTTGAATCAAGATCAAACAGGCATTAAAAGCATAAGTTGCTTCCTCATTTATTTCTGCATTGCACAAATTTTTGCTGCAAAACAGTAATGCATTCGTTTAGAAGCAGACTTAAAAAAAAAAAAACATTAAGAGGCTCAAGAGCCTTAATGAAGCAAATACTGACCACAATTATGGTGACGAAGTTATTTTTTATTTTCCTTCCAACTGATTTCATCCAAGGCTGTGCTTAAAAGTCATTTGTAGCTCTTGTGTTTCTCTTTTCTTCAGTGATGTTGATTGTTAACAGCAGCTGCTCATCACCAATGCACAATCATAATTGAATTAGTCACTTAATTATCTCATTAACATTAACTCTTTGAGGACTTGGGATTTAACTTGAGACTTGTTGGTGACTTGGAAGGAGTGATTTGATTCCTCCTCTGATGAAATCAGCTGCTGAGTTCATGGGTGGAATAAACATATGGCAGGACTTTTACTTTCTGGCTCCTGGAATGTCCACCTCTGGTTGTAGTTCTTGTGTTTCTCTTTTCTTCAGTGATGTTGATTGTTAACAGCAGGTGTTCATCACTAATGCAGAATTATCATTTAATTAGTCACTTAATTATCTCATTGACTTTAACTCTTAGAGGACTTGGGATTTAACTTGAGACTTGTTTGTGACTTGAAAGGAATGACTGGATTCCTCCTCTGGTGAAATCAGCTGCTGGGTTCATGGGTGGAATAAACATATGGCAGGACTTTTACTTTCTGACCCCTGGACTCTCCACCTCTGTAAATAACTGGCCGAACACCATATATAAATAACTGGCCGAACACCATTCTTTTAAGTGAAAATACTAACGTGCCTAAGACTTTTGCACAGTAGTGTATGTATAAAGTATGTATGATTAAATTAAGTATATTTAAATAAGTGTAATTAAAGTGTGTGTTCGTTCATATGTGTTAAGGGCTAGATTTTTGCTGGAGGCAACAGCTGTGGTGTGATGAGCGAAAACTTTAAAGAAGTTGAGAAACCGACTGCTCCCTCGTGACCTTTTGTAAACTGTATTTATGACAAAGAATACGCTGAACCCCCAACTGCTCCCCAGGTGCAACAGCATAAATGGCTGCCCACTGCTCCGGGTGTGTGTTTACAGTGTGTGTGGGTGTTCACTGCTCTGTGTGTGTGCACTTTGGATGGGTTAAAAGCAGAGCATGAATTCCGAGTATGGGCCACCATACTTGGCTGTATGTCACTTTCACTTTCACTTTTCACATAAACACATACCCTGTGTCCTCTGTTTGTGTTTAACCCCTTTACTTGCAAACATCGCCGACGGCCCCAGTTTATTATTGTTTCACTTTCGCAGCCCCTTAAACATCACTCTCTTATTTGATCTGGACAAACTGTGCATCAATTGAAAGTTTAAAGACTCTAGCTTCGATATTTGACCAACATTTTGATAAAACATTTTTGCAGTGACAGTTATTTAGTAATTAATGTCAGGAGTGCAAAATAATAAATCCGTATTGTGCCACATTTCGAATAGAAATTCACCACTCATTCATATTCAGTGACGTCTGCAGCGGTTTATTTGTGTTCACATAGACTCACTGAACAGCGTCAATAAGGATATATAGACCAAAGACGCATATCTGCGGAGATATATGGATATATCTACTGATGTTTACTCCATATTTCTTCAGACAGAATCATCATTTCTATTCATGTTCCACTGATTTACGCGATCAGATGATAAATAGCCTCTCCCAGTGCCGTCTCTGTGTGTTTGCTTCCGTGTACTCGAGCTGTGACCCAGTCAGACTCTGATTGGACGTTCTGACAGCGTCAGATCGTGTCACATGGTTCGTGAACAGTTCCTGGTTCATCATATCTGCTCACAACAAAACTGAAACACCTCTCTACACACGAAATATCCGAATAATAAACCTGCGATTACATTATTAGCATATTTTTACAATAGTAAACAACCAAATTCCACCCGTGATCGCAAAAGGATGTTATTACAAACACTCGATTGGGGTTCAAAGAGTTTTGAGTAAAAGTGTACTAATAATTTAATAAATTGTCTGATGTAGCTTGATGCTAACGTTAGCTCTAATGCTACTAAAAGCAGGTGAATTTTTTCATAATGCATTTCTGTCACAATAATTCACGTAAGGTCGTAAGAAAATGTTTTGTTGTATTTTTATAGTAAGACTTTTGATAAATAAAGGATAAATGCATACAGAGACTGAAGTGAGATCAGTGCTTTGTTGCTTTGTAAACATTGAAATTCCACAAAAAAGGCTGATAAACTAAAGGTGGAATAAAAACAAAAGAATAATGATAAAAGAATAATGCGGATAATGTGTCATACCTGGTGGAGGTGTGAAAGACTCTTTTGGTGAGAACAATAGAACAATGAATCGGGGAGTTGTCACAGACAAAAACACAGTCAGAGCACATATGAGTGTTTACATGTGAGATCTTACAGAGATGACAAGTGCCATACAAACCAATAGGGTGTCGGAATGGTATATGTTTATACTTCTAATCCAACCACAATCAAATTCACTCCACCCGGATGGAGCAATTTATCTGGATAGTTTTTTTTTTTTTTTAATGATGACAAATAAAAACAAGCCGAAATGAACTAGCAGAAACGAACCTATTTTTTAAATGTATGGAGTAGAAAGTACAGATACTTGTGTGAAAATGTAAGAAGTAGAAGTAAAAATTTGGCTAAAAATGTATTACTCAAGTAAAGTACCCAAAATGTATACTTAAGTAATGTAATGAAGTATTTGTACTTTGTTACTTGACACCTCTGCGACTCTGCTGCTGGCTGCTTGGTCATTACTTTAATAAACAAACTTATATTTAACAACAACAACAAAAAAATAAGAAATATAATCACGTTGCCATTACATACAAAACGTAACTATTTTTAATAGCTGAAACAGTAGTATAAGCTGTTTTGTGGGGGGGGGGGTGCACAGCAAAATCACCAGTGTTAACGCTCTGAGTGTGTAAACATTTAAACACGGACTACGTTTACAAGCTGTTAAAATTCGGGTTATGGTCGGGTTAAGGTCACTATTCGGGTTTCTGAAACATTCGGGATAACCCGTTTACATGCGTGAGCACAGAGAGTTACTCCTGTATACATGGAATGTGTAATCAGTCGCCAATATCCCGATGTAAACGGCGACGCACGGTTAGCGTCTGGACGTACGGACAACAGTAAGACGCAATATGCTTCATTTTTTTATGCGCCGTCTCTGCTCAAAAGACAAAGATTCCTTACGAATAGAAAATGCGCAGAACACACATTTTTATGGGGATATGCCGAAATGTGTTTACAAGACCAAATATTTGGGTTAGAAAAGGGGTACCCCAGGTATAATATCCCGGTTTTTAAAAACCGGGATATGAGCATATCCGGGTTTTTTCCGGTGTTTACATGGCCGTGCGTGACCAGGTTATTGCTAATATTCCGGTTTTGAACGGGTTATTGGCTGCATGTAAACGTAGTCAATGAATCAGTCTTAAAAGTAACACTGAAGCAGAGTTGAAGTTAATGAGATAATTAATAAGTTAATTGAGTTATGATTGACAATTACTGAAGACACCTGATGTTAACAAGCAGAATCACCAAATGAGAAAATCACAATTTGTGTGTCAACATTATAGTGGTCAGTGTTTGCTTTAGTTGTGATCTTGGAAAATTTTCAAATTTTGTGTGTCAAGCCAAGAGTAAAAATCATTGTGTGGTGATAACCACAATCAAAGCCATAAGATTGCCTTGGCTCTGGTCTGTCTCCGTGTTATAACTCAGTTATCACAGCCACACAAAATCTAAAGTAAATAACTGAAGTGTCAAGATCCCAACTTAAGCAAACACTGACCACTATAATGGTGACATACACATTTTTGATTTTCTCGTTTGGTGATTCTGCTTGTTAACATCAGGTGTCTTCAATAATGGTCAACCATAACTCAATTAACTTATTAATTATGTCATTTACTTCAACTCTGCTTCAGTGTTACTTTTAACACTGCTTTAGTGTTTATATGTGTCCACACTCAGTGTTAAATTAACACTGGGGATTTTGCTGTGTGGGCTCAGGGGGTAATTCTGATAAACTGTCAGATACACACACAAAACTGTTTTCATCTAAATTTAAATTTATGTAATTCAATTGCATAATGGTTTTCCATTTTGATTACATAGTTTCAAGCATAAACAAATCAATAAACTTAATGTGATTCATATGCATCAGTCATACATTAATGAAACAGGTAAATTTTATGTAATAGTTCACAGCAGAGTGCCCACACTGCTCAGTGTTCATGTGTTTCCACACTAAAGAGTGTTAAGGTAGTATTGAAGCAGTGCTGGAGTTAAGAAGGTAATTATGTGATGATTGCAGTGGTGTAAGTACTTTTTTCTGACAGACAATACAGAAGAATGGTTAAAGGGAGAGAACAAAAAAATGCAGTGGCACAGGTCAAACATGTATATTTAGTTCAACAACAACAACAATTAAAATGAAACAGAACAACAAAACAAAATAATAATAATAAAATAAAAAATAGGGAAATGAATTAAAAGGAAACTCCATCATTTCCACCCTCATACCATCCTATATGACTTTCATTTATCAGATGAACACAAACTTAGAGTTTTAGAAAAAAAAATCTCTTTACATAATGCAAGTGTATGGGACATACAAAAATGACACTTAAAAAACTATACACAAAGAGAATATGACAGTAACTCATGCAACCCCTGTTAATGATTCACTGTCTTCTTAAGTGAAACGTTAAGTAAGAAAAATACAAATACCAATATTTTAATCTTGACCGTAATGTTCACTTTGTGTGGTTTCTGAAGTTGTCCTGTCCCCTGCATTATATGGAGTAAAAATCTTTGCTTGTGTTCATGTGAAGAAAGAAAGTCATGAACATCTGGGACAAAAGAGGTTCAGTAAATGGTGAGAGAATTTTCATTTTTGGGCGACTATCTCTTTGAAGAGCAAGATGTGATGGAGAGGCTAGAACTTTATTCCAGACAGAATACAAGAATGTGTTGAACTAATGAGGAAAGTCATAGAATTAAAACATACAATTTTAATGTTTTTAAAGGCCACTTTATTTGTATTGTCTATTCAATGTTACTGTCTAAAAGGACAATTCATCGTTTAAATGTTTATTTGGGGCATTTAGAGTTTTTTTCTCAAATATTGATAAATAATTATTTGTGACTAATTAGATTAATTAATGATAATTTAATATGAATTAATTAAAGCTTTCTTCCCCTATCTGTGTGTCCTGGAGCACGTGATCAGCACAGCTGCTCCACCAACTACTACAGTAGGTAGACAGCCTAATTGGGCAATACTGCCGCTTGTACCACCTCCGCGGCACTGTAATTCAGTCGCGTGTTAAAATCATTCGTGAAACTACTGCCAGGTGGCGTAAAGGGAGGGATTGCGAAATGAATGTAATTGTAAAATGAGATAATAGGAAGAAGTAAAACAACAATAACATTATAATATAACATTGTAACATCTTTAAAAAATATTCAAACATTTACAGTTAGTTAATTTCAAAAAGTAAGATAGTCTTAGGCTACAGTCTACTCATCAAAAATGAAAAGAAGACCTTTACACAAAGGATCATATGCATTCTATTGTTTTTAGACAGTAAATAAATATAAGGCCCATTATATATATATATATACAGATAAAAAGCTAAATGTTTTCATTACATTTTAATTTCGGTTCATTCTTGGTTTAAAAACAAATCTTCAGGTGCCATGTGCAGAGCGAAATGGGAACGGTCCAGCATTTAGCAATAATTATTATTAACTCAAACTACTAACACTTTGCATTTTTGAATTATGTCTTATGTGTGACCAAAAATTGAGCATTTTCTGTTTCAGCTGTTTGATCGCGCTGGTGCCTCGTGCACATATTCACTGGAAACAGCAGTCGTTCACCAGACATTCAGTGTTAGCAGCGGTCAACTTAATCCACATATTGTTATTTATTTATTTTTTTTCATTGATACTGAAACGCGCGTGAACGACAAAGCCTATTTTACCTCATGAATAATACTTAAGCTTCAAAAGGGCAACATCACGAATATGGAAACGGATTTCTCCCGAGTGAAAGAATGAGAAAGCCCAACCTTACCTTATGCTTAGCTTTAAATTATTATTATTTTTTGTTTGTTTATAGCTAAGCCTATATTATTATATACTGCAATTATATTTATCCATTATAATTCTATATTTTCAATTCTTGTTTTGTTCTGATGTATTTGTTAAATTTAAAGGATTTGTTGTCAAGTGAAGGGAACTAAACATATCCTGTTTGTACATGATAACATTATTAGGCCAGAAAAAAACATACAAACGAAAATGGGTGATTAATCCGTTAAAATGAAACCTATACACGACTCTTTGTTTTTATTTCACAAACTTTATTTTTTAGCGTGTTTAAAAAAAAATAGGCTAAAGAAACCATGCAGCAAATGGAAAAAGGCGATTAATCCGTTAAAATGTGTTACTCTGGGTTAAAAGTAATTATAAGTATTATATACTTCAGAGCAGATCCTGCATGGGCCTAATCAAGGCTAAAGGCACAATCACACCAAGCACGATAACTATATAAATAACGCTAAAGATATAGTTCTAAAAATCGTTCTCAATATTAAAGAATAGCGGAGTCCACACCACAATTATCACGATAAAGGCACAGAGAAACGATATCGTTGGAATCACTTTCAGAATGATTTTATTTTTTTCTGATGAACGATAAAAACATTGGCAACCAATCAGAATCAATCCCGCTGTAATGAGCTCGATAATTTAAAGCAGCAGACTCGCGTCCGCTACAAGGTGTTTTTTTTTTTTCATTGCATCTGAAAATGACTTCCTTCATCACATTCACTTCATGCGCTCTGGCGCAGATCCCCCTCTCGCTTTGCTCAGCTTTGGACGATTTAAAAATGTTTGATATAAAGGTCGCTGTCCGATTTTATACTGGAATTGTTCATGTAAAAAAATCTAATTATATTGTTAAACAATAATAAAATGTCATTAAGAAATACCATCGACCTGAGTAAATTTGACAATAATGGAATTGTGACTTTAAAGGTTAGTGATTTAGGAGGTGAAAATACTGTAAAATTATAAATGGCATTGGATTTTAGAGCATAACAACTGAAGGATTATGAAAAAATTCTGTTCAGCTGGAAGGGGTTGCGTTTTTTGGGGGTAGTTATGTATGTCTTGTGGGGGTCGAGATAAAGGTGTGAATCTCTTGCTCTTTCATATGGACAGTGTCTTATGAGGCTTTAAAAGTTGCTGAACTGGTTTATATAGGACTGTTGTTTTGGTTATATGGTCTCTCCCCACGTAAGATTTTTCTAGTTCTAGTTGTTCGTTTGTTATATTCAACTAATCAGAGGTTTATATTAAATTTACATAATCATATCTTAATATATTCCGCGCTCAAGCACATGCATTAAGTTTGCCACAAGTGGCTCAACCCCGCGAGTCTGACAGAGACACGCCACCGAGCAAAGGATGAGCGGAGCGGTGTGATTCTGACTGGAGCCTCCATCACGAGTACAATTCATGCCAACAGCCCGTAATATAACTGCATATTCAGCAAGAATTCATGTTAAAAATATTTAGCTATGGCTTGGTCAGGTTATAATGACTGCAATAGTCAAGTGGGATGTTACAAGCTATATGAGTTTGTCTGTTTCTTTTACTGATTATTTTCGGGTTAAAGCATGATTTAAACAGATAAAGCACATTCACACGCAATCGCTTTAGCAATAATGCATTCAAACAAATGTGATCTTACAGTGATCTTACAATCTGATTTTGAAATCTTGAAGAAATTCATCGATCTGTTTAGATAAAATAACTGACTGTACTGTTATTTTCCTCACAAACAAAATTTGCACAGCTGATGGGCTAGTATTAACAAAAAATAAATAATACAAAATTATATATAATAAAAAAAAAATTATAAAATAAAATAAAGGTCTTTCCAGCATTAAGGTAATAACATTACAGTTTTTTTTCCATCTTGTCTCAGTTATAAATTTATAACTATATTAAAACATGTTTTGAAAAATGTCTTTGTCATTTGAATATTGATTTTAAAATCGATTTAAATCATGAATCAGTTTTTTTTTTTTTTAGGCCATATGCTATCGCCCAGCACTAAAAGCAAGTAAAGGCGGCTCCCTTTAAAATCCCTTATGTTGTCAGTTAATGAAGCTCTTTTTTACATCGTGTGCATTTTGTTGTTTATAATGAGAGAACTTGAGTTTAATCAAGAGGACGGTTTATTAATCCGTCCATTCTTTAGAGTTTCAAAGATTTAGCTAAATCGTGCAGGTTTAATTTATTTGTTTCTTGTTTTAGGCTAATTAGGCATAATTAATGTGAACGAAATTATCGAGCTTTACGTTTAAACATGCAACAATTTCTTAATCAGTTTACAGACAAATGTCTTTTTCCCAAGAAGTTATCTGTCAAAATAAAGGACAGGTAACGAATAACAAAAATACATGCTGTTTTATTAAAGGAATTTTAAAATATAAATTAAAATATAGGCATAATATATGAAAATATTGACATTGCACATTAATCTATGTAGCCTACCCCCTAAAATAGGCTACCACTTTTAATGCTCAGATGCAAAGTAAACCACAATTTATTTTGAATAATATGACACATAATTCATATAATATAAATAATACTGCACACCTTTTAAATGTATCAAATCTAAAATATGGTTTAATACCATGTAGCTTAGAAAAAATATAAGCACAGGCTCAGGCACAGACTTGACATTTATCCTGCTTGAATTCGTTCTAAGAAATGCACATAACTTCATAAGTACCAAACTTTCATCTGTGAATATTACATATTAAATATATAAAATATTTTAACTATAGTCTTTTTCTTTCATTTTCCGTGATTGAAGCTGTCAAATGTTACACATCAGGAAGGCAAATTGGACGTCTATTTGTGAAAATGTGCTGTGATGCGCTTGTTTGATAACTTGTGGTCAAAGCGCCACTCAGCGGTCAAAAGCTGCAAATGCACTTTACAAACGCCGCGGCGGCGGAACGTGAAGCGGTAAAAGAGGCCTTTAGGCTGTCTACTTACTGTATGTCCAGCAAAACATCTGACTTGTCGAAAACCGATAATATATCCGGTGATGTGTAGTGCCGAATTTCAATCAATTTGTCTCTGGTGAAACTGATTGCAGGAACATAAAGACAGGACAACTAACAAAAACAACTGCATAGCACGCCACAGATGCTGCCATCAACATCGGTGTCATCTTGTATCTTATTTGTAGTAAACCATGTTTAATTTCATAATGGGTGAATATATAGCTCATAGAATTATAGAGCTATACAATGTATCTTTCCTTAAACAAAACACACATATAGCTTTAAAGAAATAATCACTACACATTAATTAAATGTCTTTTTCCTTACCAGTAATTGAGATGTATGTGTTAGCAGGTGTGTCTGGAACCCGATTAGCTTGTTTGTCAGCATTAAAAACTAAAGGTTTTTCCCCTGATCCATTTGGGAAGAGAAACAGAGAACAACAAGATGGAGGAAGAGTTATGAGTCATGTGCTGATCACATTTTGTATGGTTTTGGTGAGTAATTTGCAAGTAAAGAGCAGGAGTTCATTATGGTCTCTGGATTGGCTGAAACTGTAATGAAATTCATAATGTTTTTTTTTTTTTTTTTTTTTTTTTTTTTTTATAATTACCTGAAAGTGAAATGTATGTAATGTTCCATAATAAAAATATAACACAGTGATGTTATTTTGTGCTTCACAGTAAATCTCACCGTTCTTAACAGGATTGAGCTCCACATTTTCTCTGTGTACTTCAGTCAGCACACCCTCAGACTGAAAGAGAGAGTGAGTGTGTGTTAACTACCTGTGGTGTTTTCTGTTCTTGTATAGATCATACTATACTAATACTATACTAACAAATGAACAAATCAAATGAAACAAAATGTGACAGAATTCCCATTAGACGTACCACCACCTTCAGCGTCTTTCTCACTCCATCAGAGTAGATGGCATCATATGCTGAAACTTTCACCTCAATATCCTTATTGCCCAGCGTCATGGGAATAATCACATATGAAACTGATATACTGGAGTCTTTCTCAACAGATACTGTCGTTCTGTATTTGCCTTTCTTACTGGCAAAGCTGCAAACATCTTCTGTCTTCATAAACTCCACACGCACCTGGATAAAACACATGAGACTGTTTTAGAATAAGACAGTATTCTTCACTTACTTTCAGTTTGTTCCACTAGCAGCACAAAACCTCAAATGAGTCTCAGGATCCATGTCCAAAAGGCCAAGTTTAATTTAATTTATTCCATTATAATAGCTTTATCATTCTGTTTAATCTAGTTGCATCTGCTGAGTAGGTGTGGTTACAGAGTCTGGTGAGTTAAGAGAGACTAATAAGAGTCCCCATGCAGCAATGGTGGAAAGAAGGAGATAACATGCAATGCATTTGATAAATTATCAAAGTGAGGTTGATTGATGTTATCGAGCTGGGGATTGTTCATAAGCAAACAGACTGTGAGCAGACTGAAGCGTCAAAGCATACTTAAGCAGCATATGCTGTTTTTTTACATGGCAATGTTTTACCATTCTTATTTTTGGTTCATATCACCCCTATATTGAAAATATTTTGGATATTTTTTATTATTATTATTATTATTTCTGATACACAGCAAAATCCCCAGTGTTAATTTAACACTCCCCAGTGTTAATTTAACACTCTGAGTGTGGACTCATATAAACACTGAAGCAGTGTTAAAAGTAACACTGAAGCAGAGTTGAAGTTAATGAGATAATTAAGAAGTTAATTGAGTTATGATTAAGCATTACTGAGGACACCTGATTTTAACAAGCAGAATCACCAAACGAGAAAATCACAATTTGTGTGTCACCATTATAGTGGTCAGTGTTTGATTTAGCTGGGATCTTGGCTTGTAACTTTTTACTTTTAAAGTTTGTTTGTCAAACCAAGAGCAAAAATCATCGCGTGTTGATGATTATGTTTTAATGTAATCGTTGTTTGACATGAATCACTGAACTCATTTACAGTGTTTTCTCAAAGTGAAACTTCCATTATTGATCGTCACAGCTTTGATTCCACAATGAAAAAATCTGTATTTTCTATACATTTTGTAGGTATCTCTTGCAAGTGATTCTGTTTTTTTATTAAAAATTTTTAATTTTAGGCACACACAGATAACAATAATCAGCGTATGAATCTCAACAACGGTGACAAACAGCATATCCAGATAAACAGACCAACTCTGAACATAAAAAAACTAGATACTAAAAATGAACATAAAAACAGCAAAAGTAAAATATAGTTAGAATAAAAAGTTAAAAAGACAGTTCAGCTCATAATTTATTCATGCCACAATGCATGATGGGAGCCATGGATGAGTTTTTATTGGCTACAACATGCTTTTTTGATGGTCACCGTTGTTGTGATGCTCACGCTGATTCTTGATGTCTGTGTGTCCAAACAAAAGATTTCTTTTTTACGTAGAACTAACTATTAAAAACATGTCATACTATGTCAGAAATGCTGAGTTGCTTCCTTTTCTTTTTCACTTAATTTATGTATGCAGTAAAGAAACTT
This sequence comes from Carassius auratus, assembly GCF_003368295.1. Classification (NCBI taxonomy): domain Eukaryota; kingdom Metazoa; phylum Chordata; class Actinopteri; order Cypriniformes; family Cyprinidae; genus Carassius; species Carassius auratus. The sequence goes on from NC_039243.1 coordinate 7,315,654, forward strand.
AAACTCAGGCATTCAGGTCACTCTATAACAAATAGCTCAAATCACAATCAATGGCACACATAATTGCCTTTGCTGTGGTCTGTCTGTATGATATAATTCAGTCACCACAGCCACATAAATCTAAAGATAATAACTGAAGGGTCAAGATCCCAACTAAATCAAACATTGACCACTATAATGGTGACACACAAATTGTGATTTTCTCGTTTGGTGATTCTGCTTGTTAACATCAGGTGTCTTCAATAATGGTCAATCATAACTCAATTAACTCCTTAATTATCTCATTAACGTCAACTCCGCTTCAGTGTTACTTTTAACACTGCTTCAGTGTTTATATGAGTCCACACTCAAGAGTGTTAAATGAACACTGGGGATTTTGCTGTGTAGATAGATATTTTCTATTTGGTGTTTTCTGTTTTCTGTGCAATGTAAATGTTTGCGATGATTGATGGGGTTGCTGGATATATTAAACATTCAATTCATGATACATTTTGGGTTTGCTGCTTTATGTACTTTGCTGGGTAAATCCAAAGCAGATCAACATTAATTTAATTTAATAATCAACATTTAATAATACCTAGTTTTAAGGTTTCTGTCCTTACTCAGATATATAGCCATAAAACTCAAAAAAGGGCAGCAGTTATAAAACATTTGTATTATTTTATATTTATTGGCCACAGGCAAAAACAGCAGATTTCTTGTGCAGTGCTGAAATCTGGATGGTTATGAATTCTTTCATCAAATTATAGGCATTATGAAAGATTCATTATGCATATATTAATTTGTTCATAGAGCTTTGTGAGATTGTGATGAACAAAAATGTCAGTTTTTTATAGATTATTAAGTGAGTGCTCATTCTGCCTTACCAAACTATGCACACAGCAGCCTATGCTTGCTTTTAGTAAAACAATAAGCGTTAAATCAACTCTGCTCAGAGGGCATATTGCCCCAATCTACAGAGAAGTAAAATAACACTGAAGCAGTGTTAAAGTTAATGAGATAATTAAGAGATGAATTAAGTGCAGATTGAGCATTAGTGATGAACAGCTGCTGTGAAAAAAAACAACATCACTGAAGAAAAGAGAAACACCAGGGGCCTGTTCTTTTTACGTCGCTTATTACATCCGAGATCAAATGACACATCCAAGATGATATCATCGTGCTAATCATGATCCGGCTAATTGGGTTCTTCGAACACACCTGTTGTGTATGATTAGTATCGCTGGATTGAGTTATCTGAGATAATTGCGCGTTCATGTGTGGGATATCCCAGCAGGCACAGTACATCAATGTGACGTCAGGAAGACGTTGGACTCCAACTAATCCAACGTCAGTCCGACGTCATATTTTGGTTGAAAATGAAAGTTGGGTTGACGTCTAAACCCAACTTTGTTTGAGGTCAAACTCTGACATCAGACAGACGTTGAATTTTGGTTGGAATAAGCACCACACTGCAACAAAGGGTGAAATGCATGGCAGCACATTAAATATCTCAAGATATCAGCAGAGAAGGATTAAACAACTCCATGAACAGCATCACCAGCTTCACTCATTACTAACCAGACTGACTTTATTTCTGTTAGACATCTACAAAAGCTCTTATTGGAAATTAACAGAGTTTTAATTCTAATGTGTTTAATTTCCATAACAGCATAACAGTTAAACACCACAACAGTGATTAGTGTTTCCATTAGCTGGGCTCTTAACACTTATTATATCTTTTGTTTCCGCTGTGACAGTTGTGTGTCAAGCACATTTGCAGCATCAAAGAAAGATAATGTGACATGAGATCAGGTGATGGCTGTTATCTGTTAATGGTTTTATAATCATAAAATAACCTGATTCACTGATGTTTTAACATTCATATTACAAACAATGTGTTTCTGTCACATGAGATCCAGTGGTGTTATAACAATCAGTTAAAATCTTTTAAACATGAGTTCAAAAAACTTAACCTATGCTGACACACACAGACATCAACAATCAGCGTATGAATCTCAACAATGGTGACATGCTTCATGCAGCAATGCATGCTGGGAGCCATGAGTTTTATTCTATGGTGGCTCCCAGCATGCATTGCTGCATGAAGCATGTAACCATTGTTGAGATTCATATACTGATTAATGATGTCTATGTGTCTCAAAAGAATTTTCTCTCAAAATGTATTCAAAAAAAAAAATCAGAATGTCAGATCTGATGGAGGAAAGTATTGTTTCTTGAATATTGTTCGTTAACAATTGGGTCAATCACAAGAAAAATTATCCTCAATCATTTTTCATCATGATAACTATATCACCTTATATTTGTTCATGGCCCCTTTTATAACAAGTTATGTGCTTTGGTAAACACTATTACATGACCCACAAACTTACTAAGCCAAGAGTCAAACTACCCAACTAAAGCAAACACTGATCACAATAATGGTGATCAAACATTTTCAAATAAAACATCAACATCTAAATCTCTGTTAATTCTCAAAAATAACTTCTGTAGACGTCTGACAGAAATAAAGTCAAACTGTTAAGTAATAAGTGAAGCTCGTAATATGTGTACTGCCATGCATTTAAATGTTTTTTATGATTTTTTTTTTTTTTTTGTGGGGGTGTTTATTCCAGCCAAAATTCAGCATCTGCCCAACGTTGGAGCTTGACGTCAAACAGTCGTTGGATTTAGACGTCAACCCGATTTTCATTTTCAACCAAAATCCAACGTCTAACTGACGTTGGAGTCTACATCCTGTGCCTGCTGGGATGTATCAATACTCGAAACCATGATCAGAAGTGCAGCGATTGGCTGGTGGCAAGACGGCAATGTAATGACGTCATATAATTTAAAACGACACCTGACTGAAATTTCTGGACTTTTATAAGGAAACAGCCAAGCAAACAAAACTACATAGATGTTATAATAGATACATGAAACAGATAATAGATACATGTTTTTATTTTATTAGAATTTTTTTTTCATGATTCCCAATTATTTAGTTTTCGCAATTTATAATAGTTGTGCAGTCTTTACATTTTTATTTCAATGTAGAAATTATCTATTCATTTCATTTTATATTTGGACAGATTTGTTACGTGACAGCATTAATGATAGTTTCTTAAGGGTCAATATCATGTTATCTGCATCTCCTGTGCTCCATCAAGCCACTCTTATAATAGCAGTCATCACTCAAAATAATGCACGACTCTATTATCTGTATAGCATGTGTGTAAGACTCTAATACAATTATGAAGTAATACTTTTATGACAAATAAATAGTTCAGTGAGTAAAACTGGCTGTCTATAGTACACTGTAAAAAGTGTTTCCCTATATTTATTCAGTAAAATTGTGTCAAAATTTTACAAGCAATATTATTAATTACATTTAAAACATTTTAATTAAGTAGAAATAATCATTAAAAATGAGTAGAATAACATGAAAATATTAAGTAAAATTTACATAAAAATATTGATTTCATTGGACAAAAAACAAACAAACAAAAAAAACACTATGCTAAAGAATACTATGTTATGCATGCCAGGCCAGTAGTTGGCGATCATCAAACACCCTTCAAAAACATTATATGCATGCACATGACATCAGCCTATTTACAAATTAACATTTTTGTTGCTTACATAGATATGATAGATATGATTAGCATAGTGTTTTTTTGTTTGTTTGATTTTTGTCCAATGAAATCAATATTTTTAAGTAAATTTTACTTAATTTTTTCATGTTATTCTACTCATTTTTAATGATTATTTCTACTTAATTAAAATGTGTTAAATTTAATTAATAATATTGCTTGTAAATTTTTGACACAATTTTACTGAATAAATATAGGGAAACACTTTTTACAGTGTAGTAGGGCTGCACGATTAATTGCATGCGATTGTCATGCGTGTCTTTGTCAGTAAAGCCGGTTCTGTGATTAGCAGTAAATGTCCACCACCTGGTTTCAAATGGAGCGGCACTTCCCAGCTAGAATTTTCTTTGTTCTAAAATGTTCTAAGAACATTCCCATGGATTGTTCTAACAATGTTTTTAGCGGGTAGTTTTATTTTTGTTCCCAGAACGTTCTCTCAAAAGATAGGATAACGTTCTCTAAAAACATTCTACAAATGTTTATCAATAACATTATTAGAACATTATTCCATAACATTCTAATTAAGATTTAAGTGGATGTTTAGATGTGGAGGTTGATGTCTGTTTAAAAGTAATAGCTTGGTTTGATGTCACCATAATGCTGGTAAGTGTTGGCTTTAGTTGTGCAATTTGACACTTGACTTGACGGTGTTGTTTTTTAGCTGCTGTCATCTTTATTGTGGCTAAAACAGCAAACGAATATGTGGTTCAATGGTGCTGTTTGCTTGCTGATGATTGATATGTCTGATTACTTGTTTTCACCCAAGCTACTGTGTGGTGTTAGTTAAGTATTATTTATTAAAGTGACTCAAGGGTCAACAACCTGACACCCAATTGAATTTAAAGCAGATAATTTCAAAAATTTAAATAAAAATTTGTCACACAAACATCAAGATTCAGTGTATGAATCTCAGCAATGGTGACATGCTTTATGCTGCAATGTATTCTGGGTACATCATGCAAAACTCATCCATAGCACCCAGAATGCATTGCGGCATGAAGCATGTCACCATTGTTGAGATTCTTACACTAATTCTTAAGGTCTCTGTATGTCTAAGCATCCTATGGTTTGAAGTGATTCTAAAACAATGTAGTTTAAAAAGATCAGATAAAAATAAAATAAAATAAATTGTCAGGACCCTGTGTATTGCAACACATCTGCTATAGTCACTAATATTAAATTAATAGCGTAGAACAGACTCCTGGTAAAATCAGTTGATCAGATTGTTACATTAAGACATTTTTAATATCAGCCAGTAACCAACATTATCTAATGACATATTTTTCTCAATGTTTTGCTGTAACAGGTATAACTACAGCAGCTAAATGAACGCTAACACTGAAAAGACTCATACTTCCTAAGTACTGATCAGCATAATGGTGACATCAAACTAAACTATAATTTTCAATAAACCATCAAAATTTCTGTTAATCTCAATAAGAACTTTTTTACATTTATGACAGAAATAAATCTTGTTTATAATAAGTGAAGATTGTCATGTTTTTGGAGTATTTACGCTAGAGTTTGACACCAAACAGAGGTTGGGTTTTCACTTTCAACCAACATCTGACTTCTGAGCAATGTCAGTCCACATCTAGTGTGATGGGAAGCCGTAATTCACTGACAAGCTGTGCAATATCACGTTCATAATCGCAGATTAATCGCATGCGGTTATGAACGCGATATTGCGTAGCTTGTCAACGATCTGCGGCTCTGTATATTAGGTGCGGCTCCATTTGAAAGCAGCTGATGGACATTTACCGCTAATCACAGAACCATCTTTACTGATGAGACACGCATGACAATCGCATGCGATTAATCGTGCCGTCCTACAGTGTAGGCTGTTATGGACTACACAGCATTTTTATATTATTTTTAAATATATATTTTTTTTATGATTATTATTTTAAATTATTGTCCCTGGATCAGTACGATACTCTTGTAATAAAGTAGCAGTGGTAGCAGACATATTTTGAGTATCAGTTCTGGTTGAAAAGAAGCGATCTAATCCTGTTTACATGAAATAAGCCTGCTCCTGGGCAGGTTTAAGCTTATGGACCTGTTGCTATGACAGCAGCTCCGGGATGAGCTTCGAAGAACCAAATGATCCAAGATCACGCCAAATCATCAACATTCAAATCCAGCTAACTGAGTTAGCGACGTACGAAGAACGGGCCCCAGAACTGCATCTGACTTTAGCCATGACATCAACTGAGGAAAAAAATATTTAAAAAAACAATACCACCAGTCAAGGTTTGCTTAAGGTAGTCTCTTGACCCCTTTATTCAATCAAAGTAATATGCTTCTAAGCTATTGCAATTTTTTTTTACAGTGATTGTTTGTGTACAGCAGCTGAGCTTGTACTTAGTTTGTAACTCATGACAAATTAACATCATTAAGTGCTCTCTCTGGTTTATCATTCAGCTGACATTCATCACTGATATAAAAAAAAAAAAAAAAAACACCCACTAAAAAAAATTCACAATGCTTCAATATCGGAAAAAACAAAAATAAACCATATTTGTTCAGGCTTTTAGACATAAACACTTATCATATGATCCTCAACAGTGGTGGCAATAAGTTTTCATACTGCAGTGCATGTTTGCATGATGGAGGTTCTTACTGTTGTGTTACCCATCATGCACTGCAGGCATATAATGCTCTGTCTAATGATGGCAAGATGAAGCAAGTACACCCGGCTGCAGCCTGCAGATCAAGGCGGGGCTGCACCTACACCTACTCTAATTGGTTTGATCGTCTTTCAAAGACATACATGATAGGAAATGTGTGCGTAGTTGGTGTAGAACGGAAAATGCTGTTTAAAAAGCTAAAAACGCTGTATAGTTTCACAAAGCCTTTACTATAATGCAGTTTTTTATTGTCAACTTGACTCACTATGTCTGATTTATTATAACGTTAATGAGATAATTAAGTGACTAATTAAATAAAGATTGTGTATTAGTGATGAACACCTGCTGTTAACAATCAACATCACTGAAGAAAAGAGAAACACAAGAGCTATAACTGATTTTAAGCAGAGCCTTGGATGAAATAAGTTGGAAGGAAAATAAAAAATAACTTTGTCACCATACTTGTGGTCAGTATTTGCTTCATTTGGGCTCTTGAGCCTTTTAACGGTTTTGATAAGTTTGCTTCTAAGCAAATGCATTACTGTTTCATGACAAACATGTATGCAATGCAAAAACAAACTAGGAGGTAACTTATGCTTTTGATACCTGTTTGATCTTGATTCAAACGCATTATTCTTAAAAAAAAAACAGTGATTTTTATACATTTCCACCATAATGCTTCTATGTTAAGAGAAAAAGAAAACCGTTTAGGATTACGCATTTAGCCATGACCATTTATCATATGATCCTCAACAGTGGTGACAAATAATTATACATACTGCAGTGCATTATGGGAGTTTTTCATGTATTACAACATGAAGCATTTTGTTGATTGTCACCATTGCAGAGATTCATATGATGGTTCTTGATATCTGTGTGTGTCTAAAAAAAAAAGCACTGGTGTTAAGATTTTTGTATGTGTTACACAGATTTATAATCTATTCTCTGTAAACGTTGAATAACTTTTTTGTGTGCTGCAGTTTCACTGGGACAATTATTTGAACTCTAAACTTCTGGAAAAACACATTATTCTCAATATAATCACCAGCTCATTGTGCCTATATGTTTATTGTACACCACTGATCTCTCATCTCTACAACACCACACATAGGGCTACAGAGAGAGAGACCTAGCACAACCAATCCAAACACTAATCTCCATGATGATGGCATCATTTTAACCAATAAAACATCAATACCTGATCCTCTGTAATTCTCAATAATAGCAGGTGTAAATCATTAATGACAAATTATCGTTTAATTAGTAACTAAATTATCTCATTGACTTTAACTATTTGAGGACTTGGGATTTGACTCAAGACTTGTTGGTGACTTGGAAGGAATGACTTGCTTCCTCCTCTGGTGAAATCAGCTGCTGAGTTCATGGGTGGAGCAAAAGTATGGCAGGACTTTTACTTTCTGACTCCTGGAGTGTCCACCTCTGCATGTTTGTACATGACGATCAGTGCAGACAGGCTACAGACAGCACACATACTGATAAGCAGAGGTGGATACTCCAGGGGTCAGAAAGTAAAAGTCCTGCCACATTTTTGCTCCACCCAAGAACTCAGCAGCTGATTTCACCAGAGGAGGAAACAAGTCATTCCTTCCAAGTCACAAACTAGTCTCAACTCAAATCCCAAGTTCTCAAAGAGTTAAAGTCAATGAGATAATTAAGAAACTAATTAAATGATGATTGTGCATTGGTGATGAACACCTGCTGTTATTGTGCGTTACAGAGGATCAGATGCTGATGTTTTATTGGTTGAAATTATGGCACCATCATAGAGATCAGTGTTTGCTTCAGTTGGGCTCTTGACCTTTGGTTTCTTATGTTAGATATTTCTCTGTAAAAGTACATGTGCTGTTATAAAACAGTGTGATCAGTGCTGTGCAGAAAACCGTTACTAGCTGGTTTTACATGATGACGTAATTATTAAGCATCAGCCTGTTTATTTCCAAAATAATTTTATGTATTGATTATTAACAAATGTTCAGTTTTTAAATAACCTACCTTGTGGAACCGTTGGTTTAATCACTATAATGAATACATTTCCTAATGTATGCAATAAATATACATTTTTGAAGTCTTTTCCTAATAAGACGCACAGACATTATGACCCAGCATATGAATCTCAACAATGGTGACAATCAACAAAACGCTTCAAGCTGAAGTGCATGCTGGGTAACACCATAGTAAAAACTCTGATTATGCACTGTAGCATGAATAATTATTGTAACCACTGTTGAGGATCATATGATAAGTGCTCATGTCTAAAATCCCGAGCCTGTACAATTTTTTCCCCCCAATATTTAAGCATTACAATAATATTTGTTTAATAGGACTTTTTTGTAGTTCAGTAATTGCTGAACATAATTTAACAAACCAAAGAGAGACACCTTCATGAAGTTATTTAAAATGTTTTAGATTAAAAAAGGGCAATAAAATTTTCTACTTCAAGCTTTTAAATCAGCAATGTGTTAATGTTTACTACGTAACACAACCGCAAGTGTTTAAAAGCAAATTACTTTGAATTATTAAAAGCAAACTAACCAACTAAAGCAAACACTGATCTCCATGATGGTGGACTCACCACAATTATGGTGACAACGTTTTTTTTTTTTTTTTTTTTTTTTTTCTTCCAGTTGATTTCATCCAAGGCTGTGCTTAAAGTCAATTGTAGTTCTTGTGTTTCTCTTTTCTTCAGTGATGTTGATTGTTAACAGCAGGTGTTCATCACTAATGCAGAATTATCATTTAATTAGTCACTTAATTATCTCATTGACTTTAACTCTTTGAGGACTTGGGATTTAACTTGAGACTTGTTGGTGACTTGAAAGGAATGACTTGATTCCTCCACTGGTGAAATCAGCTGCTGGGTTCATGGGTGGAATAAACATATGGCAGGACTTTTACTTTCTGGCCCCTGGACTCTCCACCTCTGTTTAAAAGCAAATTACTTTGAATTATTAAAAGGTTCAAGAGCCCAATTAAAGCAAACACTGATCTCCATGATGGTGGACTCACCACAATTATGGTGACGTTTTTTTTTTTTTTTTTTTTTTTTTTCTTCCAGTTGATTTCATCCAAGGCTGTGCTTAAAGTCAATTGTAGTTCTTGTGTTTCTCTTTTCTTCAGTGATGTTGATTGTTAACAGCAGGTGTTCATCACTAATGCAGAATTATCATTTAATTAGTCACTTAATTATCTCATTGACTTTAACTCTTTGAGGACTTGGGATTTAACTTGAGACTTGTTGGTGACTTGAAAGGAATGACTTGATTCCTCCTCTGGTGAAATCAGCTGCTGGGTTTATGGGTGGAATAAACATATGGCAGGACTTTTACTTTCTGACCCCTGGACTCTCCACCAGGTAGGTTATTTAAAAACTGAACACTTGTTAATAATAAATACATAAAATTGTTTTGGAAATAAACAGGCTGATGCCTAATAATTACTTCATCATGTAAAACCAGCTAGTAACGGTTCTCTGCACAGCACTGATCGCACTGTTTTATAACAGCACATGTACTTTTACAGAGAAATATCTAACATAAGAAACCAAAGGTCAAGAGCCCAACTGAAGCAAACACTGATCTCCATGATGGTGGCATAATAACCAATAAAACATTAGCATCTGATCCTCTGTAACGCACAATAACAGCAGGTGTTCATCACCAATGCACAATCATCATTTAATTAGTCTCTTAATTATCTCATTGACTTTAACTCTTTGAGGACTTGGGATTTGAGTTGAGACTAGTTTGTGACTTGGAAGGAATGACTTGTTTCCTCCTCTGGTGAAATCAGCTGCTGAGTTCATGGGTGGAGCAAAAAAGTGGCAGGACTTTTACTTTCTGACCCCTGGAGTATCCACCTCTGGTCATCAGTGAAAAAGGGATTTGTTGTACTGCTCTGGTATTGTGGTGAAAATGAATTTTAGCCATTGGTTCTTCTGATCTTCATTCTTTGGCAGTGAAAATAAAACAAACTTGCCTTTAAAATTAAAAACACACTGTCTCCTCAACATGATGCTATCACACCAACCAGAGCGTCTGTGTGGGGGGTGGGGCAGGTCAGAGTTCCGTTTCTCCCAAGACGGTAGGCAGAGATTATTATGCAAAGTGTTCCTAGTGACGTACATAGAGATGGGCAAAAGATTTGAAATCTATAACGACTCGTTTCAGCGATTCAGAGTCGACTCCTTACTTTAGAAGCCAATAACTTTATAAATCGTGTACTTTTTGGTTTAATTATTTGCACATTGTTTACACTGATGGACAGCTACATCATACACTGTAATACAGGTAATTTTTGATTTCCCATCTGTGTGGCTCTTTAAACGTAGAATGTCCCGAATCATTACAACTGATTGAAAAGAATCGTCTCAATGGTCACAAAATGTATATCGGAGAAGATACCAATTTAATATAAATAGATGATAGTTTATAAAGTGTATCTCAATATTTGACAGTGGCTGTGAGACTGCAATAAAATAAGAGCACAATTATCATGATATTGTGTTTGTAACTATAGCAACGGTTTACAGGTATGTCCTTTCAGAATCATCACTGGCCGATAGAAATAAAAGTTTATCGATTTCTTCACTTTCAAATAACGAGGAGCAGCATATTTTCATTAAATAAAGGGGAGAAAAGTCTATGTTTTGCAATATAGTATTTTTTTTTTAAAGTTTCATAAAAATTGAATTGGCAGACACATTAGACTATTGCAGTGTCATTTATCAACTGCATGACGGATAATTATATGTAACAATAATTGTCTTGTCATGCTATATAAATTAAAACAGTAATGATACACCCCTTTCATTTTCCTTTTTCATACTCTGATGATATGAAATAATCATATTTTCTAAAATTATTTAATTCATAATTCATTCCTCTATCTGATGACCTGATCGTCTTACTGTGGATAATCAACCCAATGAATTTGCTATATTCGTATGTTAGCCTAAAGATCAGCTTAATTTAACAAAACAATCATTTCAGGGATATGGCGAGTTACAGGCTAATGTTTTTTTTTTTTCTTCTTTTGTGCATTATGAAGGCTTTGTAAAACTGTACAGCGTTTTTAGCTTTTTAAACAGCATTCTCCGTCCTACACCAACTATGCACTGTAAAAACTAAAGGTGCCTCAGGTATCCTTTTGAGTACTCCAGGAACCTTAAAATGTATTTTAAGTGCCTCAAAGCTCTTTTTCTCATAATATGTCTTTTATAGTCTTTGCAGTTCGTGCAGGAACTCATGGGATCCTTGAAGCACTTTGTTCCCAGTTTTGAGGTTCTGGAGTCACCCTTTCATTACACTGAGACCTCAAAGTGCTCTGGAGGTTCCTGGAGGAACTCACATTTTAAAAAAGGGTTACTGTAAGCTCTGTTAACATTAAAGTGGTTCCTGGAAGATCTCACTTGTAAAAGCCAGCATCTGGAAGAACCAAGAGATTCATGTGACAAAAATTTAATTTGACTGATTATTATTATTATTATCAATTACTTTTTAGGAATGTGATGGAACAATGACTTTTTTGGCACTTTCCATGTGAAAAAAAAAAACCTAAATGTAATAATCTTCACACTTGTTCTGTCAAAACATAAATAAATAAATACATACATAAAATGACTTAATAACTTAAAATTGTTTTATTGAAATAAGCTAAATGTTAAATCATTTGAAGGTGGATAGTTTACCTTGAAACTTTAAAGCAAACATTAAAAATATTAAATAGTCTAATTATAACAATCGGTAAAATAGTAATATTTAGAGTTTTTTTAATTTGCCTAATAAAATAAGTTTAAATTATTCAGAAATAATTGTTCAGCTGTTGTCAAGAAGAAGAAAATGCATGAGGTTTGGACGCGTCCTCGCGCTCCTACTGTTTGCTCGCGCGCACATGCGTGGAAGAGCGATTTCAAATACAAAGAAGTAACGGCTCCATTCCTCAAAGAGAGTTAGAAACAACCGCTGCACAAGGTGAGTAAAGACTCCAAAATAAATACACAGATTTATTATTTGTATACTAATTCCTACACTGACACATTAGACTGTACACAGCAAAAAAATCTGAGTGAAATTAACTCTGCTGGGAGTACATGTGAGACCACACTCAAGAGTGTGAAAGTGTTAAAATAGCAGTGTTAAATTAACACTGAAGCAGAGTTAAAGTTAATTAGATAATTAAGTGATAATTGACCATTATTGACGAGACCTGATGTTAACATGCAGAATCACAAACACGAAAATCACTATTTAAATGGTGATTAAAATCTCAAACCTCAAGAATCAACCTGTGAATCTCAACAATGGTGAAAATCCAAAAAGCATGTTGCAGTGCATTCTGGGTGCCACCTATCAAAATTCATCCATGACTCCCATGATGCATTGCAGCATGAATAAATTATTAGCTGAATTGTTTCAGTAATTTCCTTTATTCTTACTATTCTATTTTTGTTTTTCATGTTACTTTTAGTAGTTTGTTTAGAGTTGTTCTGTATTTCTGAAGCTTCAACATGGACTACTTTGATGATGTATTTCTTACCTTTCTGGACATGGACAGTATACCGTACACACAGTTTCAATGGAGGGACTGAGAGCTCTCGGACTAAATCTAAAATATCTTAAACTGTGTTCCGAAGATAAAAGGAGGTCTTACATGTTTGGAACAGCATAAGGGTGAGTTATTAATGACATAATTTTCATTTTTGGATGAACTAACCCTTTAACTCAAACCATTTAAGGAAACCGATTGCCTTAAACCGTTGAAGTTGAAAAAACTAACAGTTATGAGTACTCTGAACATAATTCAGTTGAGTTCACTGAAAGAAGATATACATTTCAATTAAGTCATTAAGTGATTAACTGAGTGATAATTGTGAATTAGTGATGAACAGCTGCTGTTAACAAACAGAATTACTGAAGAAAAGATAAACACAAGAACTACAACAACTGACTTTAGACACAGCCTTAGATGAAATCAACTGAAATAAAATACATGAAATCTCTCAAATCTGATTAAACAACCCCACAAACAGCATCACCAGCTCCACTTATTAATAACCAGACTGACTTTATTTCTGTCAGACGTCTACAGAAGATCTTATTGAGAATGAACTAAGGATTAGATGTTGATTTATTATTTCATTTGAAGTAACCATGTTAGAGATCACTGTTTGTATTAGTTGGGCTCTTGACCCTTGATTTCTGTCTTAGTTTTTTCTCTGGCTGTTATAACAGGGTGTTTCTAAAACACATTTGTTGTAATTCAAAAGCCCAGAAGAAATGCCGTCAGGTGTTAACCTGTACCTAGGTGTAGGTTGTTATACTTTATATTGGTGATGATAATTATTCATTATTATTCACAGTTACTGATCCGTGCGGAGTCTAATCTCTGATGAAATAGGTGTTGTGTAATTCGTAGAAGTGGTTCTAGTAAAAATGACACTAAGAGCCAGTGGTTCTGTGAAAATCAGTTAATATAAAAAAATATTTTATAAACATTTGGTACACATAAATTTTTCTTTCTCGTTGGTCAAACACAGACATTAATAATCAGAATATGAACCTCTACAATGGTGATGAAAAAAACATGCTGCAATGCATGCTGGGTACTATTGTAGGACAAAACTCATTCATGGCTCCCAGCATGCTCTGCAGCATTTTTTTTTTGGTCCCCAATGTTGAGGTTCGTATTCTGATTATTGATGTCTTTGTGTGACTGTTTGACACCGTAGAAGACCACACTGTTTGAAAAGTCACTCAGATTAACTGATTATCACAGAACCACTTGCTCTTAGAATCACTTTTACTATAATCCAGCGGTTCCCAAACTTTCTTTCCTGCGCACCCCCTTCTATTTTCCAACTGGGTTGGCGCACCCCCAATCCCCACTTAAAAAAAAAATGCAACAAAGCTGTCTTTTATCGCCGTATAAAAAATTATGTTCAATCGTGCTCAAATAACCAGAACATGCATGACAATAAAAACATCAACAAAGTTTCAATACAATGCAACAAAGCTACACACAAGCTTCCACTTTTAAGAGAACGAGTGACAGACACAGGTTCAGTAACAGAAAGCACGGTTATTTTCAGCCACGTAAAAGAAACATTGCAGCAATAGGCTAGGCCTATTAAATGACCATGGAGCGAGCAGCAGCATCATCTCAACCCGCGGCCCGTCACGAACTCAAATGTGGCCCAGCATGCTGAACACAATGATTATTTTATTTTATTTTTTCAGTTTTACAGTAATTTTTTTTTTTACATTAATAAAAAATTTACTTAAGGAATATAAGCTATAGGCTAATGTTTTTTGTTAAATTATTTTGTGTATCATATATTATTTTAAGACATGAGCAGAACGCATTTAACGAACACATACAAGCGCCCACTTTGGCAGAATTCAATTCAAATAGCCATCAACAGCCATTAGTTCGGTAAAACTGAGCATCAGAATGGACAATTTTGTTTTTAATGGAGAAAAAAATAAAGAAATGTGAAAAATGCCAGCGAATGAACACAGAAAAAATATAGTTGCATTATCAGTAGTGAAGGAGAGTGCTGGATTTTCTTTTTTTTCGTTGAAGTTTGCCCCGCATTTTACTTGAAGAAGTTCAGCCAAATAGAAACACCATATATTACGTGGAAACCTTCTTTAATTGAAGAAATGTGGCAAAACATCTCTGGAGAGAACCTCATATTATTACATTTGAATGTGCTTTCCATATTTTGATCAACATAGGCTACATTTTCTGCAATGTCGCGCGTCAGGGTCATGCTCCTGTGCGCGTCTAAGCCAATGTTAAACAATCCGCGTCTGCGGGGAGACCGTTTTGGACCACTAAGTAGGAGTGACGTAATCATCGTCTTGGGAGAGTGTGTGCGGAGGCTCTGAGGGGACGAACGCGTACCTTCGTTTTTTTATGATCGCGCGGACAGGTGCGCATGGTCAGTACAGGCTTCAAAAGCACAACTGCACATGTGGAGGCAGTGTGAAGAAGCCCATTGCTACTCAAACCTGTGCAATCCGCTTGCACATGCACATAGTGTGGCCTAGTGGAAAAAAAGGTTGAGAACCACTATAACATAACGGTTATGGAAATTAGAACGACAGTACATTGAATTAAATTGCAATGAAGTTACAGACGATCCACACTCTCATCTATGTTGCCTCCAAATCCTCACTCTCTCTTGGCTCTAATGAGTGAATTCAGACACTGATCAACAGCTGCTGTTTACGAGTATAATCACTGAAGAAAAAGGAAACAAGACAAACTAAAGAACTACAACTGACTTCAGCCACAGCTTTAGATGAAATCAACTGAAGATTTAAACAATCAACATACAGCTTTACCAGAAACACATGGTTATAACAGCCAGAGAAAAGACTAAGAAAGAAATCAAGGGTCAAGAGCCCAACTAAAGCAAACACTGATCTCTAACATGGTTACTTCAAATGAAACAATAAATCAACATCTAAACCTTAGTTCATTCTCAATAAGATCTTCTGTAGACGTCTGACAGAAATAAAGTCAGTCTGGTTATTAATAAGTGGAGCTGGTGATGCTGTTTGTGGGGTTGTTTAATCAGATCTTGAGAGATTTCATGTATTTTATTTGTGTCTGTAGTCAGTTGTTGTAGTTCTTGTGTTTCTCTTTTATTCTGTGATTCTGTTTGTTAACAGCAGCTGTTCATCACTAATTCTCAATCAGCACTTAGTTAATCACTTAATTACTTGAATGCAAAGTTTTTAAACTTACATGGTTTAAATCAAGGCAATCTGTTTACTCAAACGGTTTGAGTTCAGTTTACTTAACGGGTTTTACAGTGAAATACTAGAATACATTTTTTTTATAAACTTCATATATATTTAAAATTGACTCACTATAACTATTAGAGAAAAACTTCACATACTTAAGCTTCACAGGGTTAATTATGCAGAACTCAAACAATTGTTAAACAGTTATCTTGATTATAATATGGGCAGCTCATGATGACCATGTTTTTTAACTGCTGTACAACTGAACGGCCAAATTTCGACAGTAACATACTGTTTTTCATTAAAACAGTGCATTCTGGGTAATATTCATCATTTTCGAGAAGGTAGCCTGCTGCTATATATCGTAAATTAACAACGTTCAAAGTCGATACTCAGCGTCTGTGTTTCCAATCACACCCTACACCCTCATTCACTATTCCGTACATGAGTTTACTAATATAGTTAACCTGAGAATGAAAACTAATGAGTGAATTCAGACACTGATCAACAGCTGCTGTTTACGAGTATAATCACTGAAGAAAAAGGAAACAAGACAAACTAAAGAACTACAACTGACTTCAGCCACAGCTTTAGATGAAATCAACTGAAGATTTAAACAATCAACATACAGCTTTACCAACTTCACTCATTACTAACCAGACTGACTTTATTTCTATCAGATCAGAGATCAAAAGATCTTACTGAGAATTACATAGATTTAGATGATAATGTTAGTTTCGTTTAGCATCACCATTGTGGACATCAGTGTTTGCTTTAGTTGGGCTCCTGACCCTTGACTTTTTTACTTTAAATTTTGTTTCATTGCTGTATTTGTATCTTTATGGTACATCTTTTACAGCAATATTAATTTTGATGATCAAATGATTATGGCTGTTTCTATCAAGCATGATCTACTAGACTTTTTTTTGTTTCTTCAATTTTATGAGAATGAACCATAATTTGATAATCTGAACATACTTTTTAACAACAGTTTGAGTTTTAAATATTTTGGGCAGCGGTGTCCACAACACTCAAAGAGAGAGATCAACAATCAGCATATGAATCTCAACAATGGTGACAATCAAAAGGTTCATGATGCAATGCATGCTGGGTACCAGCACAGGATAAAACTCATCCATGACTCCCAGCATGCATTGCGGCATGAATAAATTATGACACAGAATTGTTCACTTATTTTCTTGAATTCTTATGTGCTTATCATTTTGCATTTGTTTTAAGTTTTAGGAGCATGTGTTGTGATGTTCAGAACTGATCTGTTCATTTATTTTATGGATTGTCACCATTGCTGTGATTCATACGCTGATTCTTGATCTTTCTGTCTAAATTTTTAGCAAAGGTTTTTTTTTATGAGTGAAATTTTCTTAACAGTCTTTTATAACTTATGGCTCAGCAGTGTTCCTTCTTATGCTGTAGTATCAATAAGAGAAGAGACATGGGATTAGATCAGAAATAATAGTATTTGTTCTTGTCAATCTATAAACAACATCAGATTTTTTTTTTCTTCTGTGTACTTTTGTTTTGCTATAACAGGTTCCAAAGGCGCATTGTTATAGCATGTAAAAAAAAAAAAAAAAAAAAAACCTTAATTGTTGAAAAGTCACGTTCAAGAGCCCAACTAAAGTAAACACTTATGTATTATCTTATGTGCTTATAATTTTGCTTTTTTCTTAAGTTTTAGTAGCATGTTTTGTGATGTTCAGAACTTATCTGTTTATTTATTTTGTGGATTGTCACCATTGTTGTGATTCATACGGTGATTCTTGATGTTTCTGTCTAAATTTCTTAACAGTCTTTCATAACTTATGGCTCAGCTGGGTTTCCTTATTTTGCTGTAGTATCACTATTCAATAAGAGAAGGGACATGGGATTGGATCAGAAATAGAGTGTTTGTTCTTGTCAATCTATAAACAACAATACATAACAGGTTCCAAAGATGCATTGCTACAGCATGTAAAAAAAAAAAAACGTAGTTGTTGAAAAGTCACGTTCAAGAACCCAACTAAATTAAACACTGATCTCCATCATGGTAGTGAAAAAAAAACCCCCACCTAAACCTATTTAACTCTCAATAAGATCTTCTGTAGACATCTGACAGAAATAAAGTCAGTCTGGTTAGTAATGTGCATCTGGTGAAGCTGTTTGTGGGGTTGTTTAATCAGATCTTGAGAGATTGTTTGAATTATTTTATTTCAGTTGATTTCATCTAAGGCAGTGGCTCAAGTCAGTTGTAGTCCTTGTGTTTCTCTTTCCTTTAGTAATTTTGTTTGTTAATAGCAGGTGTTCATCACTCATGCTCAATCATCAGTTAATCACAGAATTATCTCATTAACTTCACTGATTCAGTGTTAATCAAACACTCTGTAGTGTGCACACATTATAAGTGTTCATTTAAAACCAGAGGTGGAGAGTCCAGGGGTCAGAAAGTAAAAGTCCTGCCACATTTTTGCTCCACCAATGAACTCAGCAGCTGATTTCACCAGAGGAGGAAACAAGTCATTCCTTCCAAGTCACAAACTAGTCTCAACTCAAATCCCAAGTCCTCAAAGAGTTAAAGTCAATGAGATAATTAAGAGACTAATTAAATGATGATTGTGCATTGGTGATGAACACATGCTGTTATTGTGCGTTACAGAGGATCAGATGCTGATGTTTTATTGGTTAAAATTATGCCACCATCATTGAGATCAGTGTTTGCTTCAGTTGGGCTCTTGACCTTTGGTTTCTTATGTTAGATATTTCTCTGTGAAAGTACATGTGCTGTTATAAAACAGTGCGATCTGTGCTTTGCAGAAAACTGTTACTAGCTATTAGGCATCAGCCTGTTTATTTCCAAAACAATTTTATGTATTTATTATTAACAAATGTTCAGTTTTTAAATAACCTACCTTGTGGAACCGTTGGTTTAATCACTATAATGAATACATTTCCTAATGTATGTAATAAATATAATTTTTTTTCGAAATCTTTTCCTAATAAGACGCACAGACATCATGACCCAGCATATGAATCTCAACAATGGTGACAATCAACAAAACACTTCAAGTTGAAGTGCATGCTGGGTAACACCATAGTAAAAACTCTGATTATGCACTGTAGCATGAATAATTATTGTAACCACTGTTGAGGATCATATGATAAGTGCTCATGTCTAAAATCCCGAGCCTGTACAATTTTTTCCCCCAATATTTAAGCATTACAATAATATTTGTTTAATAGGACTTTTTTGTAGTTCAGTAATTGCTGAACATAATTTAACAAACCAAAGATAGACACCTTCATGAAGTTAATTAAAATGTTTTAGATAAAAAAAGGGCAATTAAATTTTCTACTTCAAGCTTTTAATTCAGCAATGTGTTAATGTTTACTACGTAACACAACAGCAAGTGTTTAAAAGCAAATTACTTTGAATTATTAAAAGGGTCAAGAGCCAAACTAAAGCAAACACTGATCTCCATGATGGTGGATTCACCACGATTATGGTGACAAAGTTTTTTTTTTTTTTTTTTTTTTTTCTTCCAGTTGATTTCATCCAAGGCTGTGCTTAAAGTCAATTGTATTTCTTGTGTTTCTCTTTTCTTCAGTGATGTTGATTGTTAACAGCAGCTGTTCATCTCTAATGCAGAATTATCATTTAATTAGTCACTTAATTATCTCATTGACTTTAACTCTTTGAGGACTTGGGATTTGACTCAAGACTTGTTTGTGACTTGAAAGGAATGACTTGATTCCTGCTCTGGTGAAATCAGCTGCTGGGTTCATGGGTGGAACAAAAATATGGCAGGACTTTTACTTTCTGACCCCTGGACTCTCCACCTCTGTTTAAAACTGAGGATTTTGTTGTGGGGTTTAAAGGGTTAAATAATTAAGATGAAGAAAAAACAGCATTAAACATACACTGTAAAAAAAATTCCCGTTAAATAACAGTAATTTTCTGGCAGCAGGGGTGCCAGTAAAGTACTGTTAATTTACAGCTCTTGACAATTAATTTACCGCTCTTATTTTTTAACAGTATTTTACCGTAAATTCTACCATGGAAATTAACTCCACTCCCACTGCTTCAAACAGTTCGAGTTTTTAAAACTAGCATTCCTACGATGTTAGTACGATGAACTTATTTCATTTGAGTCCACTGAGAAGGAATATTTCTTAATATAACGATGCAAACACTTAATGTACAGTAATAAAGTAACTAAATACATGAATTTTGCTCAAATCACTGCAGCTCATTGTCAGCTATAGCACACATGTATGTGCTGAAGTAATTAACACAGAGATCACCACTGTATCAGCGACTCCACATTTACTGTGTTTATATAAAGCAGCAGAAGATCAGAATTTGTGGCTCATCATTGACTGAAGCACAGGCTCTACTCTCCTGCACAATGGTGAACAACCAAACTACATTAAACGAACTCTCTTGTGCAAACACACATTAATACAGTCAAGTTCAGTATTTACTCTCATTATCAGTGTATGACTTTGCCTAATTTTTTTTCTATGGATGTTCACAAATATTTTAGTTAAATTAACTTTTTTTTTTCATTTGGTAAATCTGACGTTTACATTTTACAGTATATTACTGTTTTTCCTTGACTTAACGGCAACAAACTGTAGAAAAACACTTTTTTTGCTGGCAAACATTTATTTACGACAAGAAACAGTAGAAAAACAGTCATTTACTGGCAGCAGGGGTGCCAGTAAATAACTGTTTTTCTACAGTTTGTTTCCTGTAAATTAATTACAGTGTATTACTGTTAAATTATGTTTCATTCTGTTTTTTCTTCATCTTAAATCTTTAACCCTTTAAACCCCACAAGAAAATCCTCAGTTTTAAATGAACACTTATAATGTGTGCACACTACAGAGTGTTAGAGTAACACCGAATCAGTGAAGTTAATGAGATAATTCGGTGATTAATTGATGATTGAGCATTAGTGATAAACACCTGCAGAATCACTGAAGCAAAGAGAAACACAAGAACTACAAATTACTTCAACCACAGCCTTAGATGAAATCAACTGAATAAAAGAATACATCAAATCTCTCAAGATCTGATTAAACAACTACTAAAACAGCTTCACCAGATTCACATTACTTACCAGACTGACTTTATTTCTGTCAGATGTCTACAGAAGAACTTATGGAGAGTTAAATAGGTTTAGGTGCTTTTTTCACTACCATGATGGAGATCAGTGTTTACTTAAGTTGGGCTCTTGAACGTGACTTTTCAACAATTAAGTTTTTTTTTTTTTTTTTTACATGCTGTAACAATGTGCCTTTGGAACCTGTTATAGCAAAACAAAAGTGCACAGAAGAAAAAAAAAATCTGATATTGTTGTTTATAGATTGACAAGAACAAATACTATTATTTCTGATCTAATCCCATGTCTCTTCTCTTATTGATACTACAGCATAAGAAGGAACACTGCTGAGCCATACGTTATAAAAGACTGTTAAGAAAATTTCACTCATAATAATAATAAAAAAAACCTTTGTTGAAATTTAGACAGAAACATCAAGAATCAATGTATGAATCACAGCAATGGTGACAATCCATAAAATAAATGAACAGATCAGTTCTGAACATCACAACACATGCTACTAAAACTTAAAACAAATTCAAAATGATAAGCACATAAGAATTCAAGAAAATAAGTGAACAATTCAGTGGCATAATTTATTCATGCCGCAATGCATGCTGGGAGTCATGGATGAGTTTTATCCTGTGCTGGTACCCAGCATGCATTGCATCATAAACCTTTTGATTGTCACCATTGTTGAGATTAATATGCTGATTGTTGATGTCTCTCTTTCAGTGTTGTGAGGACTGCTGCCCAAAATATTTAAAGCTCAAAAATCCATATCCAGATAATCACATTACCGTTCAATCTTATAAATTTGAAGAAACAAACAAAAGAAAAGTGTTATTCACTCACATATTTCAACACCAAATTATTATTTGACTATTATAACAACAAGTCAGTCTATTAGATCATGCCTGACAGAAACAGTCATAATCACTTGATCATCAAGATTAATATTGCTGTAATAGATGTATCATAAAGATACAAATATAGCAATGAAACAAAAGTTGAAATACAAAAGTCAAGGGTCAGGAGCCCAACTAAAGCAAACACTGATCTCCACAATGGTGATGCTAAACGAAACTAAGATTATCATCTACACCCCTGTAATTCTCAATAAGATCTTTTGATCTCTGATCTCTGATCTGATAGAAATAAAGTCAGTCCGGTTAGTAATGAGTGAAGTTGATAAAGCTGTTTGTTGATTGTTTAAATCTTCAGTTGATTTCATCTAAAGCTGTGGCTGAAGTCAGTTGTATTTCTTGTGTTTGTCTTGTTTCTTTTTTCTTCAGTGATTCTACTCATTAACAGCAGCTGTTGATCATTGTCTGAATTCACTCATTAGTTTTCATTCTCTCTGTTAGGTGGACTATATTAGTAAACTTATGTAGGGAATAGTGAATGAGGGAGTAGGGTGTGATTTGAAACACAGCCGCTGAGTGTCGACTGTGAACGTTGTTAATTTACGATATATAGCTGCAGGCTACCTTCTCGAAAACGATGAATATTACCCAGAATGCACTGTTTTACTGAAAAACAGTATGTTACTGTCGAAATTTGGCCGTTTTTTTTACAGCGATTTTTAACAGTTTACACTGTAAAAAAATTTGCCGTTAAATAACAGTAATTTTCTGGCAGCAGGGGTGCCAGTAAAGTACTGGTAATTTACAGCTCTTAACCATTAATTTACCACTCTTATTTTTTAACAGTATTTTACCGTAAATTCTACCATGGAAATTAACTCCACTCCCACTGCTTCAAACAGTTCGAGTTTTTAAAACTAGCATTCCTACGATGTTAGTACTATGAACTTATTTCATTTGAGTTCACTGAGAAGGAATATTTCTTAATATAACGATGCAAACACTTAATGTGCAGTAATAAAGTAACTAAATACATGACTTTTACTCAAATCACTGCAGCTCATTGTCAGCTATAGCATACATGTATGTGCTGAAGTACTTAACACAGAGATCATCACTGTATCAGCGACTCCACATTTACTGTTTTATATAAAGCAGCAAAAGATCAGAATTTGTGGCTCATCATTGACTGAAGCACAGGCTCTACTCTCCAGCACAATGGTGAACTACAAAACTACATTAAACTAAACGATCTCTCTTGTGCAAACACACATTAATACAGTCAAGTTCAGTATTTACTCTCATTATCAGTGTTTGACTTTGCCTAATTTTTTTTCTATGGATGTTCACAAATATTTTAGTTAAATTAACTTGAACTAAATCTTGAACTAAATCTGACGTTTACATTTTACAGTATATTACTGTTTTTCCTTGACTTAATGGCAACAAACTGTAGAAAAACACTTTTTTTTTTGCTGGCAACCATTAATTTACGGCAAGAAACAGTAGAAAAACAGTTATTTACTGGCAGCAGGGGTGCCAGTAAATAACTGTTTTTCTACAGTTTGTTTCCTGTAAATTAATTACAGTTTATTACTGTTAAATTATGTTTCATTCTGTTTTTTCTTCATCTTAAATCTTTAACTCTTTAAACCCCACAAGAAAATCCTCAGTTTTAAATGAACACTTATAATGTGTGCACACTACAGAGTGTTAGAGTAACACTGAATCAGTGAAGTTAATGAGATAATTCGGTGATTAATTGATGATTGAGCATTAATGATAAACACCTGCAGAATCACTGAAGCAAAGAGAAACACAAGATCTACAAATGACTTCAGCCACAGCCTTAGATGAAATCAACTGAATAAAAGAATACATCAAATCTCTCAAGATCTGATTAAACAACTACTAAAACAGCTTCACCAGATTCACATTACTAACCAGACTGACTTTATTTCTGTCAGATGTCTACAGAAGAACTTATGGAGAGTTAAATAGGTTTAGGTGTTTTTTTCACTATCATGATGGAGATCAGTGTTAACTTTAGTTGGGCTCTTGAACGTGACTTTTCAAAAACTAAGTTTTTTTTTTTTTTTTTACATGCTGTAACAATGTGCCTTTGGAACCTGTTATAGCAAAACAAAAGTGCACAGAAGAAAAAATATCTGATATTGTTGTTTTTAGATTGACAAGAACAAATACTATTATTTCTGATCTAATCCTGTGTCTCTTCTCTTATTGAATATTGATACTACAGCATAAGAAGGAACACTGCTGAGACATAAGTGATAAAAAATACTGTTAAGAAAATTTCACTCATAATAAAAAAAAAAAAACCTTTGCTGAAATTTAGACAGAAACAACAAGAATCAGCGTATGAATCACAGCAATGGTGACAATCCACAAAATAAATGAACAGATCAGTTCTGAACATCACAACACATGCTACTAAAACTTAAAACAAATGCAAAATTATAAGCACATAAGAATTCAAGAAAATAAGTGAACAATTCAGTGGCATAATTTATTCATGCCGCAATGCATGCTGGGAGTCATGGATGAGTTTTATCCTGTGCTGGTACCCAGCATGCATTGCATCATAAACCTTTTGATTGTCACCATTGTTGAGATTAATATGCTGATTGTTGATGTCTCTCTTTCAGTGTTGTGAGGACTGCTGCCCAAAATATTTAAAGCTCAAAATTTAGTTAAATCCATATCCAGATAATCACATTACCATTCAATCTTATAAAATTGAAGAAACAAACAAAAGAAAAGTGTTATTCACTCACATATTTCAACACCAAATTATTATTTGACTATTATAGCAACAAGTCAGTCTAGTAGATCATGCCTGACAGAAACAGTCATAATCACTTGACCATCAAGATTAATATTGCTGTAACAGATGTATCATACAGATACAAATATAGCAATGAAACAAGGGTCAGGAGTCCAACTAAAGCAAACACTGATCTCCGCAATGGTGATGCTAAAATAAACTAACATTATCATCTACATCTCTGTAATTCTCAATAAGATCTTTTGATCGCTGATCTGAAAGAAATAAAGTCAGTCCGGTTAGTAATGAGTGAAGTTGATAAAGCTATTTGTTGATTGTTTAAATGTTCAGTTGATTTCATCTAAAGCTGTGGCTGAAGTCAGTTGTATTTCTTGTGTTTGTCTTGTTTCTTTTTTCTTCAGTGATTCTACTCGTTAACAGCAGCTGTTGATCATTGTCTGAATTCACTCATTAGTTTTCATTCTCTCTGTTAGGTGGACTATATTAGTAAACTCATGTAGGGAATAATGAATTTGAGTGTAGGGTGTGATTTGAAACACAGCCGCTGAGTGTCGACTTTGAACATTGTTAATTTACGATATATAGCAGCAGGCTACCTTCTCGAAAATGATGAATATTACCCAGAGTGCACTGTTTTAGTGAAAAAAAGTACGTTACTGTCGAAATTTGGCAGGTTTTTTTACAGCGATTTTTAACAGTGTAATGCACTGTTAAAAATAGCTGTAAAAAAAACGGCCAAAAAAAACGCCCGGTTTTTAACAGTGTAATGAATTCACTGTTAAAAATCGCTGTAAAAAAACGGCCAAATTACGACAGTAAAATACTGTTTTTCATTAAAACAGTGCATTCTGGGTAATATTCATCGTTTTCGAGAAGTAGCCTGCTGCTATATATCGTAAATTAACAACGTTCAAAGTCGACACTCAGCGGCTGTGTTTCAAATCACACCCTACACCCTCATTCACTATTCCCTACATGAGTTTACTAATATAGTCCACCTAACAGAGAGAATGAAAACTAATGAGTGAATTCAGACACTGATCAACAGCTGCTGTTAATGAGTAGAATCACTGAAGAAAAAAAAAAACATAACAAGACAAACACATGAAATACAACTGACTTCAGCCACAGCCTTAGATGAAATCAACTGAACATTTAAATGATCAACAAACAGCTTCACCAACTTCACACATTACTAACCAGACTGACTTTATTTCTGTCAGATCAGAGAACAGAGACCAAAAGATCTTATTGAGAATTAAAGAGATTTAGATGATAATGTTACTGTTTCGTTTAGCGTCACCATTGTGGAGATCAGTGTTTGCTTTAGTTGGGCTCCTGACCATTGACTTTTGCACATTAAATTTTGTTTTATTGCTGTTTTTGTATCTTTATGATGCATCTGTTGCAGCAGTATTAATTTTGGTAGTCAAGTGATTATGGTTATTTCTAACAGGCATGATCTACTAGACTGGCTTAAAGTGTTGCTATAATAATCTAATATTAATTTGGTGTTGAAATATTTGAGTGAATGACACTTCAATTTTGTAAGATTGAAAAGTAGTGTGATAACCAGTATTTATGGATTTAACGACTAGTTTTAGTTAAATAGTATTTCGGGCAGCAGTCCCCACAACACTCAAAGAGAGAAATCAACAATCAGCATATGAATCTCAACAATGGTGACAATCAAAAGGTTCATGATGCAATGCATGCTGGGTACCAGCACAGGATAAAACTCATCCATGATTCCCAGCATGCATTGCAGCATGAATAAATTATGCCCCTGAATTGTTCACTTATTTTCTTGAATTCTTATGTGCTTATAATTTTGCATTTGTTTTAAGTTTTAGTAGCATGTGTTGTGATGTTCACAATTGATCTGTTCATTTATTTTGTGTATTGTCACCATTGTAGTGATTCATATGCTGATTCTTGATGTTTCTGTCTAAATTTCAGCAAAGGTTTTTTTTTTTTATTATTATGAGTTAAATTTTCTTAACAGTCTTTCATAACTTATGGCTCAGCAGTGTTCCTTCTTATGCTGTAGTATCAATATTCAATAAGAGAAGAGACACGGGATTAGATCAGAAATAATAGTATTTGTTCTTGTCAATCTATAAACAACAACATCAGATTTTTTTTCTTCTGTGTATTTTTGTTTTGCTACACTGTCATACACTGATAATGAGAGTAAATACTGAACTTGACTGTATTAATGTGTGTTTGCAAAAGAGAGATCGTTTAGTTTAATGTAGTTTTGTTGTTCACCATTGTGCTGGAGAGTAGAGCCTGTGCTTCAGTCAATGATGAGCCACAAATTCTGATTTTCTGCTGCTTTATATAAACACAGTGAATGTGGAGTCGCTGATACAGTGATGATCTCTGTGTTAAGTGCTTCAGCACATACATGTGTGCTATAGCTGACAATGAGCTGCAGTGATTTGAGTAAAAGTCATGTATTTAGTTACTTTATTACTGCACATTAAGTGTAAGAAATATTCCTTCTCAGTGGACTCAAATGAAATAAGTTCATAGTACTAACATCGTGGGAATGCTAGTTTAAAAACTCGAACTGTTTGAAGCAGTGAGAGTGGAGTTAATTTCCATGGTAGAATCTACAGTAAAATACTGTTAAAAAATAAGAGTGGTAAATTAATGGTTAAGAGCTGTAATTTAACAGTACTTTACTGGCACCCCTGCTGCCAGAAAATTACTGTTATTTAATGGCAAAAAATTTTACAGTGTTGTTAAAAATCGCTGTAAAAAACGGCCAAATTTCGACAGTAACATACTGTTTTTCAGTAAAACAGTGCATTCTGGGTAATATTCATCGTTTTCGAGAAGGTAGCCTGCTGCCATATATCGTAAATTAACTACGTTCAAAGTCGACACTCAGCGGCTGTGTTTCAAATCACACCCTACTCACTCATTCACTATTCCCTACATGAGTTTACTAATATAGTCCACCTAACAGAGAGAATGAAAACTAATGAGTGAATTCAGACAATGATCAACAGCTGCTGTTAACCCCTTACTAGTAACCCCCCTTTTTTGGCATGGAGACCGAAATTACATACCCAAAATAAAAAGGTTTCTGCTCATGATTCTTTCTGACTAGATACATAATCAACCTTTGTTCACAAAGCTGACACTTTAAAGTTTACTGTTCAGGAATCAGAATCACTCTGTTATGATAATAGAGATATATAAGCTCAAACATAAAAACAAAAATAAAAAATATTAAAAACATATGTTTTAAATGTATTTTAAAAAATGTTGATGTAGGAAATGAGTTTGAAAACACAGTATAGCTAAGGCCACAAGTCTTCCAAGACTTCATAAAAATTTCATAATCGTATCTGTAAAACTGTGAATTTTATGAAATATTTTCTAAGGCCATGTCATGTGTGTTTTTAGAGAAGGCTAATCAGATTGATTTATGGCCCTTGTCATCTCTGTAAGATCTCACATGTAAAAATTCCTGTGCTCTTTGTGTATGTTTCACTGTTGAAAACTGCCCGAATCATGATTGTATTGTTCTCACCAAACGGTTCTTTCACACCTCCACCAGGTATGACACATTATCCGCATTATTCTTTTATCATTATTCTTTTGTTTTTATCCCACCTTTATTAGCCTTGATTGTGGTTTTTCAGGCTTTACAAAGCAACAAAGCAGCGATCTCACTTCAGTCTCTCTTTGCATTTAGCCCTTATTTATCAAAAGTCTTACTATAAAAATACAACAAAACATTTTCTTACGACCTTACGTGAATTATTGAGACAAAATGCATTATGAAGAAGAAAAGCACCTGCTATTAGTAGCATTGGTGCTAAAGTTAGCATCAAGCTACATCTGACAATTTATGAAATTATTAGTACACTTTTACTCAAAACTCACTTTAAACCCTGATCGAGTGTTTATAATAACTTCCTTTAGCGATCAGGGGTGGAATTTGGTCGTTTACTGTTGTAAAAATATGTTATTTGTAGCCTTTTTCATCGCTGCACAAGTTAGCATTTCCGATGTACATTTTCGATTTTTTTTATAAAAACGCCCCAGATCTCAAGAAATTCTCATACCAAGCTTTACTATCGTAATCACGGATTTATTATTCGGATATTTTGTGTGTACAGAGGTGTTTCAGTCTTGTTTTGGCCAGATAACTACCAGGAAGTGTGCAGGAAGCATGTGACACGATGGGGCGGTGTCCAGATATGAAACTCTAAGATTGACGTTTGAAAGACCCAATCAGAGTCTGAGACACACACCACACGTGCTGTGACTAATGCACGCACACAGATCGCTGGGAGAGGCTGTTTATCATCTGATCGCGTAAATCCGTGGAAAATGAATAGATATGACGATTCTGTCTGAAGAAATATGAAGTAAACATCAGTAAATATATCCATATATCTCCGCAGATATGCATCTTTGGTCTAAAAATCCTTATTGACGCTGTTCAGTGAGTCTTTGTGAACACAAATAAACCGCTGCTGACGTGACTGAATATGAGTGAGTTGTGAATTTATATTCAAAATGTGGCATAATACGGATTTATTATTTTGCACTCCTGACATAAATCACTAAATATCTGTCACTGCAACAATGTTTTATCAAAATATTGGTCAAATATCGAAGCTTGAGTCTTTAAACTTTCCATTGATGCACAGTTTGTCCAGATGAAGTAAGACAGTGATGTTTAATGTGCTGTGAAAGTGAAACAATAATAAACTGGGGCCGTCAGCGATGTTTGCACGTAAAGGGGTTAATGAGTAGAATCACTGAAGAAAAAAGAAACAAGACAAACACAAGAAAGACAACTGACTTCAGCCACAGCTTTAGATGAAATCAACTGAAGATTTAAACAATCAACAAACAGCTTTATCAACTTCACTCATTACTAACCGGACTGACTTTATTTCTATCAGATCAGAGATCAGAGATCAAAAGATCTTATTGAGAATTACAGAGGTGTAGATGATAATCTTAGTTTCGTTTAGCATCACCATTGTGGAGATCAGTGTTTGCTTTAGTTGGGCTCCTGACCCTTGACTTTTGTACTTCAACTTTTGTTTCATTGCTATATTTGTATCTTTATGATACATCTATTACAGCAATATTAATCTTGATGATCAAGTGATTATGACTGTTTCTGTCGGGCATGATCTACTAGACTGACTTGTTGTTATAATAGTCAAATAATAATTTGGTGTTGAAATATGTGAGTGAATAACACTTTTCTTTAGTTTGTTTCTTCAAATTTATAAGATTGAACGGTAATGTGATTATCTGGATATGGATTTTTGAGCTTTAAATATTTTGGGCAGCAGTCCTCACAACACTGAAAGAGAGACATCAACAATCAGCATATTAATCTCAACAATGGTGACAATCAAAAGGTTTATGATGCAATGCATGCTGGGTACCAGCACAGGATAAAACTCATCCATGACTCCCAGCATGCATTGCAGCATGAATAAATTATGCCACTGAATTGTTCACTTATTTTCTTGAATTCTTATGTGCTTATCATTTTGCATTTGTTTTAAGTTTTAGGAGCATGTGTTGTGATGTTCAGAACTGATCTGTTCATTTATTTTGTGGATTGTCACCATTGCTGTGATTCATACGCTGATTCTTGATGTTTCTGTCTAAATTTTAACAAAGGTTTTTGTTATGAGTGAAATTTTCCTAGCAGTCTTTTATAACTTATGGCTCAGCAGTGTTCCTTCTTATGCTGTAGTATCAATATTCAATAAGAGAAGAGACACGGGATTAGATCAGAAATAATAGTATTTGTTCTTGTCAATCTATAAACAACAACATCAGATTTTTTTTTCTTCTGTGTACTTTTGTTTTGCTATAACAGGTTCCAAAGGCGCATTGTTATAGCATGTAAAAAAAAAAAAAAAAAAAAAACCTTATTTGTTGAAAAGTCACGTTCAAGAGCCCAACTAAAGTAAACACTGATCTCCATCATGGTAGTGAAAAAAACACCTAAACCTATTTAACTCTCCATAAGTTCTTCTGTAGACATCTGACAGAAATAAAGTCAGTCTGGTAAGTAATGTGAATCTGGTGAAGCTGTTTTAGTAGTTGTTTAATCAGATCTTGAGAGATTTGATGTATTCTTTTATTCAGTTGATTTCATCTAAGGCTGTGGTTGAAGTAATTTGTAGTTCTTGTGTTTCTCTTTGCTTCAGTGATTCTGCAGGTGTTTATCACTAATGCTCAATCATCAATTAATCACCGAATTATCTCATTAACTTCACTGATTCGGTGTTACTCTAACACTCTGTAGTGTGCACACATTATAAGTGTTCATTTAACACTGAGGATTTTCTTGTGGGGTTTAAAGGGTTAAAGATTTAAGATGAAGAAAAAACAGCATGAAACATAATTTAACAGTAATAAACTGTAATTAATTTACAGGAAACAAACTGTAGAAAAACAGTTATTTACTGGCACCCCTGCTGCCAGTAAATGACTGTTTTTCTACTGTTTCTTGCCGTAAATAAATGTTTGCCAGCAAAAAAAGTGTTTTTCTACAGTTTGTTGCCGTTAAGTCAAGGAAAAACAGTAATATACTGTAAAATGTAAACGTCAGATTTACCAAATGAAAAAAAAAGTTAATTTAACTAAAATATTTGTGAACATCCATAGAAAAAAAATTAGGCAAAGTCATACACTGATAATGAGAGTAAATACTGAACTTGACTGTATTAATGTGTGTTTGCACAAGAGAGATCGTTTAGTTTAATGTAGTTTGGTTGTTCACCATTGTGCAGGAGAGTAGAGCCTGTGCTTCAGTCAATGATGAGCCACAAATTCTGATCTTCTGCTGCTTTATATAAACACAGTAA
Organism: Carassius auratus; assembly: GCF_003368295.1. Classification (NCBI taxonomy): domain Eukaryota; kingdom Metazoa; phylum Chordata; class Actinopteri; order Cypriniformes; family Cyprinidae; genus Carassius; species Carassius auratus. The sequence continues at coordinate 7,347,332 of NC_039243.1, forward strand.
ATGTGGAGTCGCTGATACAGTGATGATCTCTGTGTTAAGTACTTCAGCACATACATGTGTGCTATAGCTGACAATGAGCTGCAGTGATTTGAGTAAAAGTCATGTATTTAGTTACTTTATTACTGCACATTAAGTGTTTGCATCGTTATATTAAGAAATATTCCTTCTCAGTGGACTCAAATGAAATAAGTTCATAGTACTAACATCGTAGGAATGCTAGTTTTAAAAACTCGAACTGTTTGAAGCAGTGGGAGTGGAGTTAATTTCCATGGTAGAATTTACGGTAGGGGTGCCAGTAAAGTACTGTTAATTTACACCTCTTAACCATTAATTTACCGCTCTTATTTTTTAACAGTATTTTACCATAAATTCTACCATGGAAATTAACTCCACTCCCACTGCTTCAAACAGTTCGAGTTTTTAAAACTAGCATTCCTACGATGTTAGTACTATGAACTTATTTCATTTGAGTCCACTGAGAAGGAATATTTCTTACACTTAATGTGCAGTAATAAAGTACACTGTAAAACCCGACAAGTTAACTTAACTCAAATCGTTTGAGTAAACCGATTGCCTTGACTGTAATACCTGACAAGTAAACTTAACTCAAACGGTTTGAGTAAACAGATATCCTTAAGTTATGTTAACTCAAACCGTTTGAGGAAACCGATTGCCTTAAACCATTTAAGTTGAAAAAACTAACAGTTATGAGTACTCTGAACTTAATTCAGTTGAGTTCACTGAAAGAAGATATACATTGCAATTAAGTGATTAAGTGATTAATTGAGCTTTAGTGATGAACACCTGCTGTTAACAAACAGAATTACTGAAGAAAAGAGAGAAAGGAACAACAGCTGACTTCAGACACAGCCTCACTCAAACCTGACAAGTTATGTTAACTCAAACCGTTTGAGGAAACTGATTGCCTTAAACCATTTAAGTTCAAAAAACTAATAGTTACGAGTACTCTGAACTTAATTCAGTTGAGTTCATTGAAAGAAGATATACATTGCAATTAAGTAATTAAGTGATTAACTAAGTGCTGATTGAGAATTAGTGATGAACAGCTGCTGTTAACAAACAGAATCACTGAAGAAAAGAGAAACACAAGAACTACTACAACTGACTTCAGACACAGACTTAGATGAAATCAACTGAAATAAAATACATGAAATCTCTCAAGATCTGATTAAACAACCCCACAAACAGCATCACCAGCTCCACTTATTAATAACCAGACTGACTTTATTTCTGTCAGACGTCTACAGAAGATCTTATTGAGAATGAACTAAGGTTTAGATGTTGATTTATTGTTTCATTTGAAGTAACCATGTTAGAGATCAGTGTCTGCTTTAGTTGGGCTCTTGACCCTTGATTTCTGTCTTAGTCTTTTCTCTGGCTGTTATAACCATGTGTTTCTAAAACACATTTGTTGTAACTCAAAAGCCCAGAAGAAATGCCATCAGGTGTTCACCTGTACCTACATGTAGATTGTTGTAAGTTATAGGTTTGATGATAATTTTTCATTATTATTCACAAATATTGATCTATACAGAGTCTAATCTCTGATTAAACAAATGTGTAATTAGTAGAAGTGGACCTAATAAAAATGACACTAAGAGCCAGTGATTCTGTGATAATCAGTTAATATAAAAATTATTTCATAAACATTTTGTACACATACATTTGTCTTCTATGCCAGTAGCTCGTCACACACAGACATCAATAATCAGAATATGAACCTCAACAATGGTGACAAAAAAAACATGCTGCAATGCATGCTGGGTACAATTGTAGTACAAAACTCATCCATGGCTCCCAGCATGCTCTGCAGCATTTTTTTATTTTTTTATTTTATGGTCACCATTGTTGAGGTTCATATTCTGATTATTGATGTCTGTGTGTGACTAACTGACACCAGAGAAGACCAAACTGTTTGGAAAGTCTTTGTATTAACTGATTATTACAGAACCACTGGCTCTAAGAATCACTTTTACTATAGTCAAATTAATTACACAACCCATATTTCATCAGAGATTAGACTCCTAGCAGTTGCATAATTATATATATAATTGGTTGTTATACCAATATAAAGTATAACAACCTACAGCTAGATACAGGTTAACACCTGATGGCATTTCTTCTGGGCTTTTGAGTTACAACAAATGTGTTTTAGGAACACATGGTTATAACAGCCAGAGAAAAGACTAAGACAGAAGTCAAGGGTCAAGAGCCCAACTAAAGCAAACACTGATCTCTAACATGGTTACTTCAAATGAAACAATAAATCAACATCTAAACCTTAGTTCATTCTCAATAAGATCTTCTGTAGACGTCTGACAGAAATAAAGTCAGTCTGGTTATTAATAAGTGGAGCTGGTGATGCTGTTTGTTCGGTTGTTTAATCAGATCTTGAGAGATTTCATGTATTTTATTTCAGTTGATTTCATCTAAGTCTGTGTCTGAAGTCAGTTGTAGTAGTTCTTGTGTTTCTCTTTTCTTCAGTGATTCTGTTTGTTAACAGCAGCTGTTCATCACTAATTCTCAATCAGCACTTAGTTAATCACTTAATTACTTGAATGCAAAGTTTTAAAACTTACAGGGTTTAAATCAAGGCAATCTGTTTACTCAAACGGTTTGAGTTAAGTTAACTTGTCGGGTTTTACAGTGTAACTAAATACATGACTTTTACTCAAATCACTGCAGCTCATTGTCAGCTGTATTACACATGTATGTGCTGAAGTACACTGTAAAAAATTTTGCCGTTAAATAACAGTAATTTTCTGGCAGCAGGGGTGCCAGTAAAGTACTGTTAATTTACAGCTCTTAACCATTAATTTACCACTCTTATTTTTTAACAGTATTTTACCGTAAATTCTACCATGGAAATTAACTCCACTCCCACTGCTTCAAACAGTTCGAGTTTTTAAACTAGCATTCCTACGATGTTAGTACTATGAACATATTTCATTTGAGTCCACTGAGAAGGAATATTTCTTACACTTAATGTGCAGTAATAAAGTAACTAAATACATGACTTTTACTCAAATCACTGCAGCTCATTGTCAGCTGTATTACACATGTATGTGCTGAAGTACTTAACACAGAGATCACCACTGTATCAGCGACTCCACATTTACTGCCTTTATATAAAGCAGCAGAAAAATTAGAATTTGTGGCTCATCATTGACTGAAGCACAGGCTCTACTCTCCAGCACAATGGTGAACAACAAAACTACATTAAACTAAACGATCTCTCTTGTGCAAACACACATTAATACAGTCAAGTTCAGTATTTACTCTCATTATCAGTGTATGACTTTGCCTAATTTTTTTTCTATGGATGTTCACAAATATTTTAGTTAAATTAACTTATTTTTCATTTGGTAAATCTGACGTTTACATTTTACAGTATATTACTGTTTTTCCTTGACTTGACGGCAAAAAACTGTAGAAAAACACTTTTTTTTGCTGGCAACCATTAATTTACGGCAAGAAACAGTAGAAAAACAGTTATTTACTGGCAGCAGGGGTGCCAGTAAATAACTGTTTTTCTACAGTTTGTTTCCTGTAAATTAATTACAGTTTATTACTGTTAAATTATGTTTCATTCTGTTTTTTCTTCATCTTAAATCTTTAACCCTTTAAACCCCACAAGAAAATCCTCAGTTTTAAATGAACACTTATAATGTGTGCACACTACAGAGTGTTAGAGTAACACTGAATCAGTGAAGTTAATGAGATAATTCGGTGATTAATTGATGATTGAGCATTAGTGATAAACACCTGCAGAATCACTGAAGGAAAGAGAAACACAAGAACTACAAATGACTTCAGCCACAGCCTTAGATGAAATCAACTGAATAAAAGAATACATCAAATCTCTCAAGATCCGATTAAACAACTACTAAAACAGCTTCACCAGATTCACATTACTTACCAGACTGACTTTATTTCTGTCAGATGTCTACAGAAGAACTTATGGAGAGTTAAATAGGTTTAGGTGTTTTTTTCACTACCATGATGGAGATCAGTGTTTACTTTAGTTGGACTCTTGAACGTGACTTTTCAACAACTAAGTTTTTTTTTTTTTTTTCATGCTGTAACAATGCGCCTTTGGAACCTGTTATAGCAAAACAAAAGTACACAGAAGAAAAAAAAATCTGATATTGTTGTTTATAGATTGACAAGAACAAATACTATTATTTCTGATCTAATCCCGTATCTCTTCTCTTATTGAATATTGATACTACAGCATGAGAAGGAACACTGCTGAGCCATAAGTTATGAAAGACTGTTAAGAAAATGTCACTCATAATAAATAAAAAAAAAAAACCTTTGCTGAAATTTAGACAGAAATATCAAGAATCAGCGTATGAATCACAACAATGGTGACAATCCATAAAATAAATGAACAGATCATTTCTAAACATCACAACACATGCTACTAAAACTTAAAACAAATGCAAAATTATAAGCACATAAGAATTCAAGAAAATAAGTGAACAATTCAGGGGCATAATTTATTCATGCCGCAATGCATGCTGGGAATCATGGATGAGTTTTATCCTGTGCTGGTACCCAGCATGCATTGCATCATGAACCTTTTGATTGTCACCATTGTTGAGATTCATATGCTGATTGTTGATTTCTCTCTTTGAGTGTTGTGGGGACTGCTGCCCGAAATACTTTTTAACTAAAACTAGTCGTTAAATCCATAAATACTGGTTATCACACTACTTTTCAATCTTACTAAATTGAAGTGTCATTGACTCAAATATTTCAACACCAAATTAATGTTTGATTATTATAGCAACACTTTAAGTCAGTCTAGAAGATCATGCCTGTTAGAAACAACCATAATCACTTGACTATCAAAATTAATACTGCTGTAACAGATGCATCATAAAGATACAAATACAGCAATAAAACAAAATGTAAAGTGTAAAAGTCAATGGTCAGGAGCCCAACTAAAGCAAACACTGATCTCCACAATGGTGACGCTAAACAAAACAGTAACATTATCATCTAAATCTCTTTAATTCTCAATAAGATCTTTTGATCTCTGTTCTCTGATCTGACAGAAATAAAGTCAGTCTGGTTAGTAATGTGTGAAGTTGGTGAAGCTGTTTGTTGATCGTTTAAATCTTCAGTTGATTTCATCTAAGGCTGTGGCTGAAGTCAGTTGTATTTCATGTGTTTGTCTTGTTATGTTTTTTTTTTTCTTCAGTGATTCTACTCATTAACAGCAGCTGTTGATCAGTGTCTGAATTCACTCATTCTTGTTCATTCTCTCTGTTAGGTGGACTATATTAGTAAACTCATGTAGGGAATAGTGAATGAGGGTGTAGGGTGTGATTTGAAACAAAGCCGCTGAGTGTCGAATTTGAACGTTGTTATTTTACGATATATAGCAGCAGGCTACTTCTCGAAAACGATGAATATTACCCAGAATGCACTGTTTAAATGAAAAACAGTATTTTACTGTCGAAATTTGGCCATTTTTTTACAGCAATTTTTAACAGTGTACTTAACACAGAGGTCACCACTGTATCAGCGACTCCACATTTACTGCCTTTATATAAAGCAGCAGAAAATCAGAATTTGTGGCTCATCATTGACTGAAGCACCGGCTCTACCCTACAGCACAATGGTGAACAACAAAACTACATTAAACTAAACGATCTCTCTTTTGCAAACACACATTAATACAGTCAAGTTCAGTATTTACTCTCATTATCAGTGTATGACTTTGCCTAATTTTTTTTCTATGGATGTTCACAAATATTTTAGTTAAATTAACTTATTTTTCATTTGGTAAATCTGACGTTTACATTTTACAGTATATTACTGTTTTTCCTTGACTTGACGGCAAAAAACTGTAGAAAAACACTTTTTTTTTGCTGGCAACCATTAATTTACGGCAAGAAACAGTAGAAAAACAGTTATTTACTGGCAGCAGGGGTGCCAGTAAATAACTGTTTTTCTACAGTTTGTTTCCTGTAAATTAATTACAGTTTATTACTGTTAAATTATGTTTCATTCTGCTTTTTCTTCATCTTAAATCTTTAACCCTTTAAACCCCACAAGAAAATCCTCAGTTTTAAATGAACACTTATAATGTGTGCACACTACAGAGTGTTAGAGTAACACTGAATCAGTGAAGTTAATGAGATAATTCGGTGATTAATTGATGATTGAGCATGAGTGATAAACACCTGCAGAATCACTGAAGGAAAGAGAAACACAAGAACTACAAATGACTTCAGCCACAGCCTTAGATGAAATCAACTGAATAAAAGAATACATCAAATCTCTCAAGATCTGATTAAACAACTACTAAAACAGCTTCACCAGATTCACATTACTAACCAGACTGACTTTATTTCTGTCAGATGTCTACAGAAGAACTTATGGAGAGTTAAATAGGTTTAGGTGTTTTTTCACTACCATGATGGAGATCAGTGTTTACTTTAGTTGGGCACTTGAACGTGACTTTTCAACAACTAAGGTTTTTTTTTTTTTTTTTTTCATGCTGTAACAATGTGCCTTTGGAACCTGTTATAGCAAAACAAAAGTACACAGAAGAAAAAAATCTGATATTGTTGTTTATAGATTGACAAGAACAAATACTATTATTTCTGATCTAATCCCGTATCTCTTCTCTTATTGAATATTGATACTACAGCATGAGAAGGAACACTGCTGAGCCATAAGTTATGAAAGAATGTTAAGAAAATGTCACTCATAATAAAAAAAAACCTTTGCAGAAATTTAGACAGAAATATCAAGAATCAGTGTATGAATCACAACAATGGTGACAATCCACAAAATAAATGAACAGATCAGTTCTGAACATCACAACACATGCTACTAAAACAAATGCAAAATGATAAGCACATACGAATTCAAGAAAATAAGTGAACAATTCAGGGGCGTAATTTATTCATGCCGCAATGCATGCTGGGAATCATGGATGAGTTTTATCCTGTGCTGTTACCCAGCATGCATTGCATCATGAACCTTTTGATTGTCACCATTGTTGAGATTCATATGCTGATTGTTGATTTCTCTCTTTGAGTGTTGTGGGGACTGCTGCCCGAAATACTTTTTAACTAAAACTAGTCGTTAAATCCATAAATACTGGTTATCACACTACTTTTCAATCTTACTAAATTGAAGTGTCATTCACTCAAAAATTTCAACACCAAATTAATATATGATTATTATAGCAACACTTTAAGTCAGTCTAGTAGATCATGCCTGTTAGAAACAACCATAATCACTTGACTATCAAAATTAATACTGCTGTAACAGATGCATCATAAAGATACAAATACAGCAATAAAACAAAATGTAAAGTGTAAAAGTCAATGGTCAGGAGCCCAACTAAAGCAAACACTGATCTCCACAATGGTGACGCTAAACGAAACAGTAACATTATCATCTAAATCTCTTTAATTCTCAATAAGATCTTTTGATCTCTGTTCTCTGATCTGACAGAAATAAAGTCAGTCTGGTTAGTAATGTGTGAAGTTGGTGAAGCTGTTTGTTGATCGTTTAAATCTTCAGTTGATTTCATCTAAGGCTGTGGCTGAAGTCAGTTGTATTTCATGTGTTTGTCTTGTTATGTTTTTTTTTTCTTCAGTGATTCTACTCATTAACAGCAGCTGTTGATCATTGTCTGAATTCTCTCATTAGTGTTCATTCTCTCTGTCAGGTGGACTATATTAGTAAACTCATGTAGGGAATAGTGAATGAGGGTGTAGGGTGTGATTTGAAACACTGCCGCTGAGTGTCGAATTTGAACGTTGTTATTTTACGATATATAGCAGCAGGCTACTTCTCGAAAACGATGAATATTACACAGAATGCACTGCTTAAATGAAAAACAGTATTTTACTGTCGAAATTTGGCCGTTTTTTACAGCGATTTTTAACAGTGCAGTAATAAACTGTAATTAATTTACAGGAAACAAACTGTAGAAAAACAGTTATTTATTAAATAACTGTTTTTCTACAGTTTGTTGCCGTTAATTAATGGTTGCCAGCAAAAAAAAAAAGTGTTTTTCTACAGTTTGTTGCCGTTAAGTTAAGGAAAAACAGTAACATACTGTAAAATGAAAACGTCAGCTTTACCAACAAAAAAAAAAGTTAATTTAACTAAAATATTTGTGAACATCCATAGAAAAAAAAAATATGCAAAGTCATACACTGATAATGAGAGTAAATACTGAACTCGACTGTATTAATGTGTGTTTGCACAAGAGAGATCTGTTAATGTAGTTTTGTTGTTCACTATTGTGATTGTGCTGGAGAGTAGAGCATGTGCTTCAGTCAATAATGAGCCACAAATTCTGATCTTCTGCTGCTTTATATAAAGGCAGTAAATGTGGAGTCACTGATACAGTGGTGATTTCTGTGTTAAGTACTTCAGCAAATACATGTATGCTAGAGATGACAATGAGCTGCAGTGATTTGAGTAAAAGTCATGCATTTAGTTTCTTTACTAATACACTTTAAGTGTTTTCATTTTCATATTAAGAAATATTCCTTCTCAGTGTACTCAAATGAAAGAAGTTCATAGTACTAACATCATAGGAATGCTAGCTTTTAAACTCGAACTGTTTGAAGCAGTGGGAGTGGAGTTCATTTCCATGGTATAATTTACGGTAAAATATTGTAAAAAAATAAAAAAATAAAAAAATAAGAGTGGTAAATTAATGGTTGAAAGCTGTAAATTAACAGTACTTTACTGGCACCCCTGCTGCCAGTAAATTACTGTTATTTAACGGCACAATTTTTTACAGTGTAGTGGTTTTGAAATGCACACTGAGTTCACAGAAATTGGTGATCTTCTTTTTAATATGTGGCTCAAGTATTGCTAGCAAAGCATCAAACTGAGTCACTGACATTCTTAAGTAAACTTGAATCACCTGGGATAATCTCACTGCTCCTGAGGGGGAACGCTCCGTACTCTCTATATCTCTGTATTGGATGGACCCAATATTTCCTTTCATTTACTTTTTTTAAGAAGTGAGAGGACAATAAAATTATCCTCACTGCTTGACGACTCCATTTAGCGCTGGTTTGCAATTTTTTCATAATAGATTTAATTAATACGCTTCGGACTCTGTGTAAGGTTTCTGTGCATGACAGATTTTAAGGATTTCGAAAGCGAAAAAATGCATATGAACATTTCGGATTCAGTGTGCAGAGACCTTAACTTGCACAACACTGTTCATAAATGATTTGAGTAATGGTTACCCCAATGAACATGGTTTTAATTTATAAAAATTATTTTATCACATCAGATATACCTTCTGTTTAACTGGGGTGTAGTTGTGAATAATGGCCCTGATTTCCAGTTGTTCGCCGCGCACAGCTGAGTAAGGCATCTTTAGGTCAATGAAAAGCGGCTTAAAAACAACCATCTCCTTAGGTTCTGCCACACAGATGCCTTTGAGGAGGAACACAGACACACAGAAGGATTTAAAGCAGCAGCTCCTGGATGATGATGATGATGATGATAATTATGATGATGTTTTTCAGAGCATGTATTGTGTGTTTGCAGCTTCTCCTTACCAAGTGTTGGTGACAGACTGACAGCCAAGATCTGCCAGGTAGTGATAGAGTATTTGAGACAGATCACTTTTGGGACGGATGTTGTTCCACTGGAATATGAGGAAGAGACAAGTAAAGATGATAACTTCTGATGTACTCCTCTAAGGTATGTTTACTATCAGAAGGAGTTAAGTCAAGTTTTATAGTGTCAAAGAAGCTTTACAGTAAACAACAAACAGAAGAAATTGTCACTGTCATAAATTTCTTTACCCAGGAATCATTAATTCAGTGACAATAATAACGCACCTCTACAGGAAATAGTGCAGTGGCTTCATTCAGTTTAATAATTCAGTAACGGAATTTGATAGTATCAAATAGAACTAAATCAAAGATGTTTCGAAAATGAATTAAAGTCTTAAAGGTGAGTAAACATGAGGGTGACTAAATTAAATTTCATTTTAGGGTGAACTATCCCTTTAACTCACAGCTTTTGTCTAAAAGTTTCCTACTTACCTTTTACCAGGAAAGGGTAGATCAACCTCTTCCCAAAGCCAGCTCTCAGGGAATTGTGTACGGGATACAATCTCTTCAGAGTCTGTGTAATAGGCATCTTCATCATCACCTGTTTTGACAGATAAAATAATAAATTAATTAGACACTTTAGAGCAAATGAACATGCAATAAAGTCAAACCAAATACAAAAACAGTACAAATAGCTTAAAATAAGAATCAGTTAATATAGAGATAATGCTTTTTGTCATTCTTCCCAACAACTGTCCATTTTTACTGTTACACAGAATTAAGTCAAGTTAACACCAATATGACTGCTCTGTGAGGAAGGTGGAGCTTACAGACAGAAATACCCTGCTTAGTCATACACAGTGAAACCTGTTAAATTAACACTCCCAGTGTTTATATAATCCACACTTAAGAGTGTTGGAAAAGTAACACTGAAGCAGTCTTAAAGTTAATAGAGATAATTTGTTTGGTAATTTATAATAATGCTCAATCATCACTCAAATTACTAAACTAATTACCTCTATTAACTTTAACACCGAGTGTGGATTATATAAACACTGGGGGTTTTACTGTGTAGTTTATATAACAGCAGTGGCATTGGGTCTTCGCCATGTGAATGGAAACAGATTAGAATGCCTTTTCAAAGAGAGAGAGAATAAAAACTATAGTACAATTATTTTTTTGAAAACAGATAATGTACACAAATACATTTCATTATTGTTCTCATCACTACCGACTTTTACTATTATCACATCATATTACTATGTATCCAATAATGCACATAAAAAAACAATTGCACAGGCCGCTACCCTAATGGTAAGTTCAATGGTCATAGATTTGTCATGCTTTTCTTGTGACATAATGAAAAATGTATGACCAATTGAATCATATAATGTAATTACTGCGAGCCAGAATCATCTCCTCCTCTTCGGACTTTGTGTTCTTGCGATCTTTCATCTGGTTGCAGCAGTCCAGGAAGGCCTTGACACACTCTTCCCCATCGACGATGTACGTGGATCTTCGTTCACAGGTGTAGCCGAGTTTATTATCCCTCATCCCATCAACACAACACTGCTTCAGTTCACCAGTGTATTTACCAGCTGAGAAGACAATGTTAGTTTAGAACAATGATTGGAATAGGAGAACATGATGAGAACTTAATGGGGAAGGAGGTATGCTATTTCATGCATTCTGAGTTGTTGGTTCGGGTGGAAGAAATACCGGTTAATAACGTTTTTTACAAATAATATTCTTTGCCTATGATTTGACTAATAATAATAATAATAATAATAATAATAATATAATAATAAAGTACAGCATTTACTTTACTCAAAAAGATAGAAGAAAAATAGAGATCTAACGTTAGCCAATAACCTGCTGCGCTTAGTCACAGCTAGTGTTGGGAAGATGAAGCCTCATGAAGATTTAAGCTTTTCAGCCAAGTGGTTCACAAAAGGGTTAATTTCTGGAAACTTAATTTGCTCACAATACCACATGGTGGCCAACGAGTGTAAAACAAGCAGATATATTACAGACAGAGATGTCAAGTCCAGGGGTCAGAAAGTAAAATTCCTGCCATATATGTGTTCCACTCATGAACTCAGACGCTGATTTCATTAGATGAGGAACCAAGTCATTCCTTCCAAGTCGCAAATGAGTCTCAAGTTAAATCCCAAGTCATCAAATAGTTAAAGGAGTTTAAAGTAATGACTTGGTTCCTCTGATGAAATCAGCTGCTGAGTTCATGGGTGGAACAAAAATATGGCAGGACTTTTACTTTCTGACCCCTGGACTTTACACCTCTGTGTGTAATATATCTGCTTGTTTTACACTCGTTGGACACCAGGTGGTATTGTGAGCATTAATAAGCCTGTTAACAAGCAGAATCACTGAAGGAAAGAAAAGAACAGAAAAAGAGAAACACAAGAACTACTACTGACTTATGTTTGACATCTACAAAAGTTTTTATTGAGAATTAACAGAGGTTTAACTATAATGTGTGTCACCATAACAGTGATTAGTGTTCCCATTAGTTGCACACTTAACTCTTATACTGTCTTATGCCTTTTTTGGTTGCTGTGACAGTGTGTTTGTTAAACACATTTGTGACATCAAAGAAAGCTAAAGTCAATTGAGGTCATGTGATGGTGGTCATCTGTTGATGGTTTTCTAATCATCATGAAACAGGCAGATTTGCAATTTTTTAACAATTGTTTCATTAATATATTCACACACACAGACATCAACAGTCAGCACATGAATCTCAACAATGGTGACAATCAAATGTACCTTGCTGCAATGCATGCTAGGTACTAGCATAGTACAAAACTCCCGGCATGCATTGCAACATGAATAAATTATGCCGCTGAATTGTCCTATTATTTATTTTAATTCTTAATATTTTCTTATATTTTTTGCTGTTGATTTTGTTGTGACTTAGTAGCTTTTCAGTGAAGTTCTGAATTGATCAGTTTATCTAAATATTTTTGATTGTCACCATTATTGAGATTCATGTGCTGATGTGTTTATATCTGTGTGTGGCAGCATAGTTTAAGTTATTTTCTAAGCTCATGATTGTTAAAATACTTTAACTGATTGTTATAATACTGCTGGAGCTCATGGGTAGAAACACAGAGTTTGTAATATGAATGCATCATTGGAACAACATAATTGTTAGATTAAAAAAACATCATTGAACCAGTGTACTTCATGATGATTATAAAACCATCAACAGATAACAGCCGTCACTTGATATCATGTCACTCTAGCTTTCTTTGAAGCTGCAAATGTGGTTAACAAACACACTGTAACAGCCGCCAAAAAAGACGAAATATATAATAAGAGTTAAGAGCCCAACTAATGAAAACAATAATCACTGTTATGGTGAAACACATTAGAGTTAAACCTCTGTTAATTCTCAATAAAAAAACTTTTGTAGATGTGTAACAGTAATAAAGTAAGTCTGGTTAGTAATAAGTGAAGCTGGTAAAGCTGTTTGTGGGGTTGTTTAATCCTCCTCTGCTGAGATCTTGAGTGATTTAATGTCTTATTTTATCTTCAATCGATTTCATCTAAGGTTGTGGCTGAAGTCAGTTGTAGTTCTTGTGTTTCTGCTCATCTATTTTTTTGTTCTCTTCTTTCCTTCAGTGATTCTGCTTGTTAAAAGGCTTATTAAGGCTGAAAATACTTCATATTTAATATACACAGATTTTGTGGCTCATATAAGGTCCAGTTCTGGTTAATTTCTTTACTCTTGGCCAGAGGTGGAGAGTCCAGGGGCCAGAAAGTAAAAGTCCTGCCATATGTTTATTCCACCCATGAACCCAGCAGCTGATTTCACCAGAGGAGGAATCAAGTCATTCCTTTCAAGTCACCAACAAGTCTCAAGTTAAATCCCAAGTCCTCAAAGAGTTAAAGTCAATGAGATAATTAAGTGACTAATTAAATGATAATTCTGCATTAGTGATGAACACCTGCTGTTAACAATCAACATCACTGAAGAAAAGAGAAACACAAGAACTACAATTGACTTTAAGCACAGCCTTGGATGAAATCAACTGAAAAAAAAAAAAAAAAAAACGTTGTCACCATAATTGTGGTTAGTCCACCATCATGGAGATCAGTGTCTGCTTTAGTTGGGCTCTTGACCCTTTTAATAATTCAAAGTAATTTGCTTTTAAACACTTGCGGTTGTGCTACGTAGTAAACATTAACACATTGCTGAATTAAAAGCTTGAAGTAGAAAATTTAATTGCCCTTTTTTCATCTAAAACATTTTAATTAACTTCATGAATGTGTCTCTCTTTGGTTTGTTAAATTATGTTCAGCAATTACTGAACTACAAAAAAAGTCCTATTAAACAAATATTATTGTAATGCTTAAATATTGGGTGGGGGGGAAATTGTACAGGCTCGGGATTTTAGACATGAGCACTTATCATATGATCCTCAACAGTGGTTACAATAATTATTCATGCTACAGTGCATAATCAGAGTTTTTACTATGGTGTTACCCAGCATGCACTTCAGCTTGAAGCGTTTTGTTGATTGTCACCATTGTTGAGATTCATATGCTGGGTCATAATGTCTGTGCGTCTTATTAGGAAAAGACTTCAAAAATGTATATTTATTACATACATTAGGAAATGTATTCATTATAGTGATTAAACCAACGGTTCCACAAGGTAGGTTATTTAAAAACTGAACATTTGTTAATAATCAATACATAAAATTGTTTTGGAAATAAACAGGCTGATGCCTAATAATTACTTCATCTTGTAAAACCAGCTAGTAACGTTTTTCTGCACAGCACTGATCGCACTGTTTTATAACAGCACATGTACTTTTACAGAGAAATATCTAACATAAGAAACCAAAGGTCAAGAGCCCAACTGAAGCAAACACTGATCTCTATGATGGTGGCATAATTTTAACCAATAAAACATCAGCATCTGATCCTCTGTAACGCACAATAACAGCAGGTGTTCATCACCAATGCACAATCATCATTTAATTAGTCTCTTAATTATCTCATTGACTTTAACTCTTTGAGAACTTGGGATTTGAGTTGAGACTAGTTTGTGACTTGGAAGGAATGACTTGTTTCCTCCTCTGGTGAAATCCGCTGCTGAGTTCATGGGTGGAGCAAAAATGTGGCAGGACTTTTACTTTCTGACCCCTGGAGTATCCACCTCTGCTCTTGGCTGACATGTGGCATTGCTATAGCCTGCTTGTGGCTCAAATCTGGCAAACAGGAGCGGTCCGCCCAAGTGCCATCATTCCACGCTGCATGTGGGCCAGATCATCTTTCCACGGGTGTCAGATGTGGGCCGGATCTGGGCCGAAACAATGTTGCTATGTGGGGATTTGCAGCACAGTACACTAAAAATGTAAACATTGACCTAAAAAAAATAAAAGTTTATGATATTTAACACATAATCTGAGTAAAGTCCATTTTCTCACCCAGTGTATCAGTGATCTGCAGGAGTTTTTCGGCTCTCCGTTTTCTCTTTGCTTGAATGGGACACTCTGGTTCTAGAGGACATTATGTTGGAAAAAAAAGTTTACTGTACAAATATTGTTAAGGAGCACAAGAGCAGTTAGATTGAGTTAGTAAGCATAATAAAATTAATAAAAACTAGACAGGAAACCAAACAACAGGAAAGTCATAACAAGGCACAATACAAAACATTCAAGGTCTTACCAAAGACAATAAGAACAACAGGGAAAAAATCAGACATGAACAGATTGATAAACAAACAATAATAAATAATAATAAAGTTGTTGATCCATCTCAAGTGGTCTAAAAAAGAGTTATATTGTTGTTCACAGATATCTCAGCCCAGGATGCCTCAAGGTTTTTTTTTAGACAAAAACTAATCTAAAAATATATCTAGAGCATCCCACTGGGCAAAGTTACATCCAGTGGATGTCTTTTTATGTCTTTGCTGACGTTGAAAAGACGTCCACTGAGGAGCCAGAATGAATGTTTTTATGACGTCTTTTTTTGACGTCTTCTGTACATCCGATTTAGACGTTCAGAGAACCTCCTTACAAGGTTAAAAACTAGTTCAAAAGTGGTCAGTGGACATATTTTCAACATCATTTAAGGTTAATTTAGGCATAATTTATACTGTTTCTGGACCAAATCAACACTCTTAGGATGCATTAGATTTAGAGTCACGTTATTTCAATGTAATTTCCAGACACTGTGTTTGTCCTAAAATCAAGAAAATAAAATAATGTTTATGAAATAATAAAATAACTGACGATTGAGCATGTGGTAAAATCAACTGCAAATCTAGTCAGTCTAGTCCGGCTATGTCTATTTTGATGTTTCTGTTCCGCAGACAGTGAGGTTCGGGTTTGTTCTGATCAGAGCTTGTGAGCGAAGAGCGCAATTCTCCATGTATTACGCTCTGCTCCCTCATTCCGTGGGGTCTCGCTCAAGCCAGAATGGCCTGGTATGAAAATATGCAAGGAGACATTTAATTGTTTAGTAATAATCTGGTGTTTTCTGTGTCGCTGCAAAGATGAAGTTGACGATGCGGACTCGCCATGAGAAAAATGCACATTTCATATGGATTACATAATCAGAGAGTAGCCTATTTATTTTGGTTTTAATATTTTCGTTTAAACGTAGAGATTTCAAGCTTTCTGTAATATATAGCCTATATTTCTCAAATCTGTGAGGCACAAGCTGAGTTTTGGTGCCTTCCAGTTCCCATGCAAGTGATCCTGCCGGGCCTCATTAAAATTGTCTGCTATATATTTGCTTCTAATTTATAAAATACGGGCAATTGATTGATAAAACATTGATCAAAATTAAGATACAATTTATACAAAACAAAAATCTTTATCTTAACAATCAGATTTTCTAAAAAAAAAAAAAAAAAAAAAAAAAAAAAAAAAAAACATTTATTTGTATTATTATCATCATTATCATTATTATTATTAATGTTGAAAAGAGCTGAGAATATTTTTTTCAGGTTTATTAGGGGAAATAAATTTAAAGAACAGCATTATTACATTTGTTACAGTTACATTTATTTGCTACATTTATATTATTTACATCAAGCTTTTGAGTTGTAAAGTATATTGTTACTGAAACTTCATAATGTTTCACTTGATTATACATTTAGTCAGGAATTATATTTTGGAAAAAGTCTAATTAGCAGAGGTGGGACTTTCAAGTCACAAGCAAGTCTTCAAGTCATATCCAAGTCCTCAAAGGGTTAAAGTTAATGAGATAATTAAGTGACTAATTAAATGATGATTGTACATTAGTGATGAACTTCTGCTGTTAACAATCAACATCACTGAAGTAAAGAGAAACACAAGAACTACAACTGAATTTAGCCTTCAACTGAAAAAAACAAAACAAAAATACAAACCCTTGCCACCATAATTGTGGTCAGGGTTTGCTTTAGGTAGTCTCTTGACCCTTTTACTAATTCAAAACAATTGCAATAATGTTTTCGCAACAAACATGTATGCATTGCTGAGTCAAACCTTGCAGTAACAGATGATCTTATGCTTTTTCTGCTTATAACTCATGATGACTGATCATCATGAAATGGTGTTTATCTTTGGATAGTAGACTGACACTCAGCTAGTACTGAACTGAAGTTAAAAAAAAAAAATCACAATGCTTCAGTGTTGAAAGAAAAGAAGGAGACTGTCACTTCAGGTTTTTCGACAAAAACACTTATCACACGATCCTCAACAGTGGTGACAATTTTTCATACTGCAGTGCATGACGGGAGTTTTATGGTGGTTCATGATGTCTGTGTGTGTCTACAGAGTACAGTTTTTAAAATTTTGTATGTACTTAATAGATTTAAGATTCACGTACTGTCATTTTTTTTCCATAGTGTAGTTTTACTGGGTTGATTATGCAAAATTTAAATAGAACTAATGTTAATTTGATTGTAATCTGACCACCTATCACATACAGATTAATTTCTTCTCTCTGCTTTACAGCACCTCATGCAATGCTACATAAAGAGATCTAACACGACAGTCAAGGGTCAAGAGCCCAAATAAAGCAAACACTGATCTCCATTATGGTTGCATCACTTTAACCAATAAAACATTAACATCTGATCCTCTGTAATTCCCAATAGCAGCAAGTGTTCATCATTAATGCACAATTATCATTTAATTAGTCACTTAATTATCTCATTAACTTTAACACTTTGAGGACTTGGGATATGATTTGAAGACTTGCTTGTGACTTGAAAGTCGTCCCACCTCTGGTAAAAGCTGAGTGTCAGTCAACAATCCAAAGAAGACTATCTCATGATGTCCAAATTAACATGCGTTATAAGCAGAAAAAGCATAAAATGCGTGGTCACATTAAATATAATTAAGAGAGACGTGAAAAACAGACATTGCGTTGTTTTCATATGGATTACTTTATCACAGAATGTTTGTTTTCGGTGGCACTTGTTTAGTTTAAAAGCAGACATGTCAGGCTTTCTATAGATATCTCTCTCATGTATCTTTGTTGAATATTCACGGAGTTACAGTTCATTTTAATTACGTGTTTGTACATGACGATCAGCAAAGACAAAGGCTGCAGACAGCACACCTTGTTTGTTATTTTTATTTTATAAGTGCACAAAGTTCTGTTGTTATTATGTCTGTATTAAAAAAAAAGTAGACCCTTTACAGATTCGATTGATGTATTACTCTTATCTGTACAATCAAAACTGAAAGTGTAATTTAAGTTATTTTAAGTTATCAGGAGAAAATGACTCATAATGCGTATCCGCGTTAATCGACTCCAGATGGTTACTTACAAAGGTTTAATTGGCATCTTTATATCAAACGACCCGACCGACCACGACCAGAATATCATAAAAAATATTTTTGGATAACTCATAACCGCGGGCAACAGCAGGTGACCGCAGGCACCCGCTCATTTTGGATCAACCCGCGCATCACTGTTACACGTATGACACCTCACATTCAATATAGCAATAGCCATATTTCATGTCATGTTTTGTGTTTTCTGTTGGCTGTTGAGAATCAGCAGTACCATATAAATTCCTTGGCACAGATATACATGCTAACTATTGAGTAGCATGGTAGGCTATATATTTAAAGATCACAGTAAAACGTGATATATAATTATATTATTGCGTACACAGCAAAATATCCAGTTAAATCAACTCTGCTCAGATTGCATACTGACTCAATCTACAGAGAGTTAAAATAACACTGAAGCAGTTTTGAAGTTAATGAGATAATTAAATGACTAATTAAATTATGATTTTGCATGAGTACTGAACACCTGGTGTTATTGAGAATTACAGAGGATCAGATGTGTTCACCATCATGGAGATCAGTGTTTGCTTTAGTTGAGTTTTTGACTCTTTTTGAGTCTACTGTGCTTTTCTATGAGCTTTCGCTATTACAATGCATGAGGTGTTGTAAAGCAGAAAGTCCAGGTGGTTGTCATGAGCTGAGTTTTTAATAATTAATCCTGTGAAGCTACAGTATGCAAAGTATTGCTTTGATAGTTTTGGTAAGTGAATTTAAAGTATATATAAGGTTTATAAAAATTTTAAGTCTAGTATCTCTTAGACACACACAAAGATCAAGAACCAGCAAAAGATTGTCAGTAATGGTGACAATCAATAAAATGCTTCATGCTTCAGTGCATGCTGTGAAACACCATAGTAAAAACTCCATGCACTGTACTATGACAACTTAATGAGGAAGTTCAAGTTCAAGTCTGCTTTATTGTCAATTTCCACATGTACAGTACATACATACAGAGAATCGAAATTGCGTTACTCTCAGACCCCGGTGCATACAGATAACATTAACATTAAAGCCTAAAAAATAACTAGATCAAATATAAAATGTAGATACAACTATACAATAAAGGAATGATAAAAAAGACATATAATTACATTAAAAAATAAAGTTAAAAATAAAGTTAAATAAAGCAGCGCAAGGTAAATGACAATAGTGCAAATCAATGAAGTGAACAACAGTGCAGTTAAAAGATTTTTTAGTGCAAAAAAAATCACTTATTAAAAATATCTTAAGTCTGATTAAAGTGACAAGTGACAAGTGACCAAGAGCAGTTATTTAACTGACTGATGAGGTAGTGGAATGACGTCAGTTCCATGCCGAATGAGGTAGTGAGCGGTGAGTGAGCAGACCCATGCTGCACAAGTGACTAGTGCATGCCATCAAATAATTAGTCGGGGGGGTTCATAGTTCAGTGGTGCCTGGGGAAGAAGAGGGGGGGGGCAGGTTCGGGAGGGAGTTCAGCTTCCTGACAGCCTGGTGGATGAAGCTGTCCTTCAGTCTGCTGGTCCTGGCCTCCCTGATGGCAGCAGACTGAAGAAGCTGTGTAATGGGTGAGAGGGATCACCTGTGATGCAGAGGTCTTTCCGGGTGAGACGTGTTCCATAAATGTCCTGGAGGGAGGGGAGAGAGACACCAATGATCTTCTCAGCTGCTCTCACTATGCATTGCAGAGTCTTTCGGCAGGACGCGTTGCAGGCACCATACCACACAGTGATGCAGCTCGACAGAATGCTCTCTATGGTGCCTCTGTAGAAGGTGTACATGATGGGGGGTGGGGCTCTGGCTCTTCTCAGTTTGCGGAGGAAGTAGAGACGCTGTTGTGATTTCTTGGCCAGTGCTGCGGTGTTTTCAGTCCAGGAGAGGTCCTCTGTGATGTGCACACCCAGGAACTTGGTGCTGCTCACTCTCTCCACAGTCGCACCGTTGATGGTCAGAGGAACGTGCTGAGTGTGTGCTCTCCTGAAGTCTACAACAATCTCCTTCGTCTTCTCCACGTTCAGAGAGAGATTGTTGTCACTGCACCACCCAGCCAGGCGGCTCACCTCACTCTTGTAGTTTGTCTCATCTTTGTTGCTAATGAGACCCACCACAGTCGTGTCATCTGCAAACTTAATAAAGAGGTTGGAGCTGTGTGACGGTGCGCAGTCATGGGTCAGCAGAGTGAAGAGGAGGGGGCTCAGCACACATCCTTGGGGGGGCCCAGTGTTCAGTGTGATGGTGCTGGATGTGTTGCTGCCGACCCGTACTGCCTGAGGTCTTCCAGTCAGAAAGTCCATAGACTTGATGTGGTGCATGACTAGCCGTTCAAAGCACTTCATGAAGATGGGGGTAAGTGCAACAGGACGGTAGTCATTGAAACAGGATGGAGATGGCTTCTTCGGGACTGGGATGATGGTGGTAGTTTTAAAGCATGTGGGAACAACAGCCTGACTCAGTGAGATGCTAAAAATGTCTGTGAAAACATCAGTGAGTTCTGCTGCACAGACTTTCAGTACACGCCCAGGGATGTTGTCAGGACCCGGAGCTTTGAGGGCATTGATCCTACTGAAGGATCTGGTCATCACCTGGTCGCCGGGAGGAGGTGGAGTCTTCTGTGCAGTGGTGCTGTTTTGTTGCTCAAAGCGAGCGAAGAAGGTGTTCAGCTCGTTCAGCAGAGAGATGTTGTTTTCACAGGTCCGTAGTGGGGGCTTGTAGTCCGTAATGGTCTGTATCCCCTGCCACAGGTTCCTAGTGTCTCTGCTGTCGCTGAATTGATGAGCTCTCCTCCTGGAGTGCTGTCTCTTAGCCTCTCTGATGCCACGGGACAGGTTGGCCCTAGCTGTTCTCAGGCCCACCTCATCTCCAGCTCTGAAGGCAGCGTTCCGTGTCTTCAGGAGTCTGTAGACCTCCCCCGTCATCCATGGCTTCTGGTTGGCCCGGACAGTGATGGTTTTTGTGACCGTTACATCATCAATACACTTATTGATGTAGGCAGTAACAGACTCTGAGTACTCCTGGAGATCAGTGGTGTTATTGCATGTGGCAGCCTGTTTAAAAATGTCCCAGTCAGTTGTGTTGAAGCAGTCCTGAAGAATCTCTGATGATCCTTCTGGCCACACTTTAATCTGTTTGTAAACTGGTTTGGCAACTTTAATGAGTGGTCTGTATGCAGGCATTAGCATAACAGTGATGTGGTCTGAAGCTCCGAGGTGGGGGAGGGGGAGGGCTTTGTAAGCTCCTCTCTGTGTGGTGTAAACAAAGTCCAAAATGTTTTTACCTCGTGTTTGAAAGTTGATGTGCTGGTGTATTTTTGGAAACACACTCTTAAGGTCAGCATGTTTGAAATCCCCAGCTATGATGAGAAAAGCATCGGGGTGTGCTTTCTGCTGCTCACTGATGTGCTGGTACAGTTCATTAAGTGCGTCGTTCCTGTTGCTGATGATGTTGAATGGGGGAATGTACACTGAAATGAGCAGTATAGCAGTATATTCCCTCGGCAGATAGAACGGCCGGCACTTAATAATCATAAACTCCACCAGGGGTGAGCAGTGTTTGCTGATCACAACAGTATCGCGGCAGCACGCGTCATTGATGTAAACACAAAGCCCGCCGCCACGGGAGAGGAACATATGATAAGTGGTCATGTCTAAAAGGCTGAGATGATACGGTTTCCTTTTGTTTTTCAATATTGAAGCATTATGACATTTGTTTAGCTGTTCAATTGTCATGACTGACAGACAGAAAGCTGCTATCTCAAGGTTTGACTCAGTAATGCACAAATGTTTGATATGAAACAATATTGGTGGTGTTGGCACAGTGGATAAGACACATGCCTTTGGTGTGAGGGACCCAGGTTCAAATCAGAGGTGGACGTTCCAGGAGCCAGAAAGTAAAAGTCCTGCCATATGTTTATTCTACCCATGAACTCAGCAGCTGATTTCATCAGAGGAGGAATCAAGTCATTCCTTCAAAGTCACAAACATGTCTCAAGTTAAATCCAAGTCCTCAAAGAGTTAACTTTAATGAGATAATTAAGTGACTGATTAAAAAAAGATTGTGTATTAGTGATGAACACTTGCTGTTAACAATCAACATCACTGAAGAAAAGAGAAACACAAGAGCTATAACTGACTTTAAACACAGCCTTGGATGAAATCAGTTGGAAGGAAAATAAACAATAACTTTGTCACCATACTTGTGGTCAGTATTTGCTTCATTTGGGCTCTTGAGCCTTTTAATGGTTTTGATAAGTTTGTTTCTAAGCAAATGTGTTACTGTTTTACAGCAAACATTTGTGCAATGCAGAAACAAACTAAGAAGCAACTTATGCTTTTAGTGTCTGTTTGATCTTGATTCAAATGCATTATTCTTAAAAAAAAAAAAACAAGAATATCTTATTATACATTTCCACCATAATATTTCAAAATTAAGAGGAAAATAAAACTGTTTAGGATTATGCATTAAGTCATGATCGTTTATCATATGATCCTCAACAGTGGTGACAAATAATTATACATACTGCAGTGCATTATGGGAGTTTTTCATATATTGCAACATGAAGCATTTTGTTGATTGTCACCATTGCAGAGATTCATATGCTGGTTCTTGATATCTGTGTGTGTCTAAAAAGCACTGGAGTTCAAACTAGTGATGGGATTTATGGCTCTTTGAGGGGATCCGGATCTTCGCGATCCGTTCCTTTCAAAGAGCCGTTCAAAAGAATGGCTCTTTTGGCTCTTTTTAAATATTTAGTCAGTTTTAAGAAGCCAGCTTGGGGGCATCTCAGTTTATCCTGGAAATAATCACTGGGAGGTATTATGAGGTGAGATTTGTAGTCAAATAATTAAAGCTCAGATATCACACACCAATATCTGAGTTTGAATTATTCTGAAATATTGATTATTACCTCATTTCTCATGTGTCGACTATATTCCATAGGGTTGCACAAATCCCTCTGCTTAGACAGTGACATCATTATTTTGATTTACCTTTAGTACAAAGTGTGTGTGTGTGTGTGTGTGTGTAAAACTACGTTGACTTATGTTATTCATACAATACCTACTCACAAATAAACATAAAAAACAAAGCCGGCTGCAATGAATTTCTGTGCAAAACAGCTTTTACTACAAACACTTCCACACAAGAACATTGTTATCACACAAGAACATTTTGATAGAAAACTAATTTTTTTTTTAAGTAGATAAAATTAGAATAAATAAAATGGAAATGTCTACATACTACATACTATTACTACTGTAAACTTTGCAAATAGGACATCAGCCCCTTCAAGTCAATGAACAATAACAAAGTGGGCTGCAATGAATGTCTGTGGAAAACAGCTTTTAGTGAAACATTTCTATACAAGTACAGTATCACAAAAGAACATTTTTAATGATTTTAAAATAAGTTTTAAATGAACACAAAATGCAATGTAAATGCATGCACAACTAATAACTAATATCATCACGCTATAAAGGGTTGGCCTGCGCTGGGTGCGCCCCTCCCCCTATAACTGTTCTGTCTCGCGGAGGAGCTCATTTGTATGAAAGGAAAAAAGAACGATAGAAAGAACGGCTCCTCTCCAGTCGCGACTCGGCTCCCATCGTTCATGTTTATGAGCCGTTCAAAAGAATCGGTTCGTTCGCGAACGTCACAACTCTAGTTCAAACTTTTGTATGTATTGTACAGATTTAAAATTTATTCTCTGTAAACACACCTTTTTTGTGTGCTGCAGTTTCACTGGGACAATTATTCAAACTCTAAACTTCTGAAAAAACACATTATTCTAAATATAACCACCAGCTCATTGTGCCTATATGTTTATTGTATACCATGATCTCTTATCTCTACAACACCACATATAGGGCTACGGAGAGAGAACTAGCACAACTAATCCAAACACTGATCTCCATGATGGCATTATTTTAACCAATAAAACATTAACATCTGATCCTCTGTAATTCTCAATAATAGCAGGTGTTAATCATTAATGCACAATCAACATTTAATTAATTACTTAATTTTCTCATTAACTTTAACTCTTTGAGGACTTGGGGTTTGACTTGAGACATGTTTGTGACTTGAAAGGAATGACTTAGTTCCTCCTCTGATAAAATCAGCTGCTGAGTTTATGGGTGGAATAAACATATGGCAGGACTTTTACTTTCTGTCTCCTGGAATGTCCACCTCTGGCACAAATGTTTGCTGCAAAACAGTAACACATTTGCTTAGAAGCAAACTTATCAAAAAACGTTAAAAGGCTCAAGAGCCCAAATGAAGCAAATACTGACCACAATTATGGTGACAAAGTTATTTTTTATTTTCCTTCCAATTGATTTCATCCAAGGCAGTGGTTAAAGTCAGTTATAGCTCTTGTGTTTCTCTTTTCTTAAGTGATGTTGATTGTTAACAGCAGGTGTTCATCACTAATGCACAATCTTCATTTAATCAGTCACTTAATTATCTCATTAACGTTAACTCTTTGAGGACTTGGATTTAACTTGAGAATTGTTGGTGACTTGAAAGGAATGACTTGGTTCCTCCTCTGGTGAAATCAGCTGCTGGGTTCATGGGTGGAATAAACATATGGCAGGACTTTTACTTTCTGGCTCCTGGAATGTCCACCTCTGGATGTGAAGATGAAACCTTATGAAGCTTTTAGCTTTTCAGCCAAGTGGTTCACGAAAGGGTTAATTTCTGAAAACTTTGTTAGCTCACAATACCACCTGGTGGCCAACGAGTGTAAAACAAGCAGATATATTACAAACAGAGGTGTAAAATCCAGGGGTCAGAAAGTAAAACTCCTGCCATATTTTTGTTCCACCCATGAACTCAGCAGCTGATTTCACCAGAGGAGGAACCAAGTCATTCCTTCCAAGTCACAAATGAGTCTCAAATTAAATCCCAAGTCCTCAAAGAGTTAAAGTTAGTGAGATAATTAAGTGACTAATTAAATGATGATTGTGCATTAGTAATAAACACCTGCCATTATTGTGCATTACAGAGGATCAGATTCTGACGTTTTATTGGTTAAAATGATGACGCCATCACAGAGATCAGTGTTTTCTTCAGTTGGGTTCTTGACCCTTGGCCTCTTGTGTTAGATATTTCTCTGTAAAAGTGCATGTAAAGCAGTGTCATCAGTGTTGTGCAAAAAGCTGCTAGTAGTTGGTTTTAAATGAAATAATTATTAGGCATTAGCTTGTTTATTTCCAAAACAATTTTATTTAACATTGATTTAATGTTGGTTTAATATCTATAATGAATTAATTTGAAATCTAATGTATGTAATGAATATACATTTTGAAACCTTGCCCTTATAAGACGCACAGACATCATGACCCAGCATATGAATCTCAACAATGGTGACAATCAACACAATGCTTAAATCTGAAGTGCATCCTGGGTAACACCATAGTAAAAACTCCCATCATGCATTGTAGCATGATTAATTATTGTCACTACTGTTGAGGATCATATGATAAGTGCTCATGTCTAAAATCCTGAGCCTGTACAATTTTTTGCCCAATATTTAAGGATTACAATAATAGGACTTTTTTTTGTTCAGTAATAACATCATTTAACAAACCAAAGAGAGACACCTTCGTGATGTTTATTCCAATGCTTTAGAAGAAATAAACGACAATTTAATTTGCTATCACAAGCTTTTATGTCAGCACTGTGTTAAAGCTTACTATGTAACACAACCACAAGGGATTGAAAGCAAATTACTTTGAATTATTAAAAGGGTCAAGAGCTCAACTAAAGCAAACACTGATCTCCATTATGGCGGCATCATTTTAACCAATAAATCATCCGATCCTCTATAATTCTCAATAACAGCAGGTGTTTATCATTAATGCACAACCATCATTTAATTAGTCACTTAATTATCCCACTAACTTTAACTCTTTGAGGACTTGGGATTTAATTTGAGACTCATTTGTGACTTGGAAGGAATGACTTGGTTCCTCCTCTGGTGAAATCAGCTGCTGAGTTCATGACTGGACCAAAAATATGGCAGGAGTTTTACTTTCTGACCCCTGGACTTTACACCTCTTTCTGTAATATATCTGCTTGTTTTACAGTCGTTGGCCACCAGGTGGTATTGTGAGCAAACAAAGTTTTCAGAAATTAACCCTTTTGTGAACCACTTGGCTGAAAAGCTAAAAGCTTCATAAGGCTTCATCTTGCCATCACTACTCACAGTGGATTTGAACCAGAGGTGGACATTCCAGGTGCCAGAAAGTAAAAGTCCTGCCATATGTTTATTCCACCCATGAACTCAGCAGCTGATTTCACCGGAGGAATCAAATCATTCCTTCCAAGTCACCAACAAAGTCCCAAGTTAAATCCCAAGTCCTCAAATGTTAACTTGGAGTTAACTTGAACCTAGAGTACCCCCCCAAAAGGCAAATGTACAAGAGGACAGCCGCCAGTTTAAAGAATGCCCCCCCCCAAAAAGCAGAGTACTGGCGGGGGCTGATTTGGTTTCTGAGAAGTCATCTCGTTGGCAGGCTGGAAGGGCCTACGTACTCCGGAGGGAGCGACTTGGGCGTTGGGAGAGTAGGCCCTACCGGCTGCAGCTAGTGAACTACGTGGTTGTTGGCGCCTGGTCGGTAGGGCTCGAGCCGATGCTCAACTGGAGCTTTTTGGCGTTGGAATGGTGAGCCCTACCGGCCGATGAGGAGGAGCAGCGTGGTTGTGGTGCCCGACTGGGAGGACCCGAGTTGCCTCGACCGGAATAGGTCACGGTGTCGGCGTACGGGCCCTACTGGCTGATAGCCCCTGCTATTCAGTGGGTGAAGGGCCTAACGCTGACCGAGAGGGCCCATGAAGCCTCCGACAGGAGATTGAGACTCAGGATGACGGACGTCTGGGTCCTCTCGGTTTGGCAGATAAAAAGCTTTTGGGCTGGCCGACAAGGAGGACTGTGGCGACATCCGAAGGGAGATCCCGACTCACGGCATCGGATGGATGAGACTCGCTTGCGGCCGGCAAGTATAGGCCCGTCCGGGAGACTCTCGCCAGACGTCTGAAGGGAGCACACGCGACAGACGGGTAAGCCTCGGCGGACGGGGAGGGTTGGAAAGGAAAACCCGACTGGGAGGACTCTCGCAGCATCCGATGGGGCCTCTAACTCAGAACATCGAACGGGTAAGCCTCGCCAGACGGGGTTAAAAGATGTGAGAGTAGCTGAGGGTTTCTTTTTTTTTTTTTTTTTTTTGCAGGATTTGGCGAGAGGACGAGACTCGTAGCGTCGGACGGTTAAGCCTCGCCTACCGTCAAATGGAAAGGTAAGTTGCGTGGCCGAGAGACTGTTACCGACGTCCGAAGGGAGCACACACATCGAACGGGTAAGCCTCACCGACCGTAGAGTGGAAACGTAAAGCAAGTCTGTCCAGGAGGCTCTCGCCAGCGTCCGAAGGGAGCACACACATCGAACGGGTAAGCCTCACTGACCATAGAAAAGGAAAAGGTAAGGTTGTCTAACCGGGAGGCTCTCACTGGCGTCCGAAGGGAGCACGCGCATCGAACGGGTAAGCCTCTCCGGATGGCGGACAAAAAAGGTAACGATAGGTGGCCAGGAGGCTCTTGCCAGCGTCCAGCGGGGACAAAACTGGGTTAGCCTCGCAGGCCGTAGGATGGAAAAGGTAAGTCTGTGTGGTCATTAGGCTGTCGTCAGCGTTTTATGGGAGTTTGCTACTCCCGGCAAGAGACGGGTAAGCCTTGGCGACCGTAGGAAGGAAGGAGGGTTTATTTGTGTGTTTGGTACTTGCAGCATTGAACAGCTTGCTTGTAGGTTTGTAACCTGAACCACGTGGTAAGGTCGTGGTTGGCTGGCCAGGAGGCTCTCGCCAGCGTCTGATGGGAGCACTCGCATCGAACGGGTGAGCCTCGCTGGCCAAGGGTGGAAAGGGTCAGGTTGTCTAGCCGGGAGGCTCGGACCGACGTCCAATAGGAGCTTAGCTCCAGGAATCGAATGGGTAAACCTCTCTGGCTGAAGGACGGAAAAGGTTGTCCGGCCGGGAGGCTCTTACCTTCGTCCGACAGGAGCTTAGCTCCCGGATAGAACGGTTAAGCCTCGCTGGCCAAAGGACGGAAAAGGTAAGGTTGTCTAGCCGGGAAGCTCTCACCTACATTCAATGGGAGCCCTGACTCCGTGCATTGGATGGGTAAACCTCTCCGTACATTAGACAGAATGGCAAAGCAGGTAGCCGGGGGCTTTCACCTACGTTCGAAGGGAGTGTGAGCTCCTGGCAACGAACGGGTAAGCTTTTCTGGCCGCAGAATGGAAAAGGTGATGTTGTCTGGCCGGGAAACTCTCATCAGCATCCGATGGGAGCTTAAGCTCTTGGCATCGAAGAGAGAAGCCTTGCCGGCCATAGGATTGAAAAAGTAAGGTTATCTGGCCGGGAGGCTATGGCCAGCATCCGGTGTCTTTTTATTATTTATTTATTTATTTATTTATTTATTTATTTATTTATTTATTTATTTATTTGTATATTTATTTATCTATTATTATTATAATTATTATTATAATTATTATTATTATTATTATTATTATTATTATTATTTATTAAAATTTGCGACACCAGATGGGTAGTCTCTCCAGCCATCGGAGGGAAAATTGAGATTGTTTTATCTGCGAAGTGCCCGTTAGTGTTCGGCGAAAGCGTAACTTGCGGTATTGGATGGGTACATCTTGCCATCGGAGGGAAATATTTGTATTTTTTATTTATTTATTTTTTTTGGGCTGCGATGTACTCATTGGTGTTCGATAGGTAAATGTCGCCCCTTTTTTTTTTTTTTTTGGTTAATCTGCCTTTTTTGATCGGGTAAGCTTTGCTGGTGGTCGGGTGGAAAGTCCAAGATTGATTAAGTGGGAAAGCATCTGGCAGGATTTTAATACTTGTGATGTCATACGAGTAAGCTTTGCTGATAGTTGAATGGAGAAGGCGAAGGTTGGTTCAACCGGGAGCCCTCTTGCAGAGCCTGGCAGGGAGTTCGATACTAAGGATGATTTGTTTGTCTATGAGGGTAGACGCTGTGAGGCTTACTTGAATAATTGTTTAGCAAATACAATGAGCTGCTTCCGATAATGAGTCCGAAAAATCTTGGTGCAGTCATAGTATCCGGAAATAAGCGGGCAAAAAATAATTGGATTTCCTGTGCCAGTGCACCCCAAATAGGTGCCATGTGTCGGCGATGTGGTCATTGTCAGCACGTGAGATCGATGGTACATATCGACGATGTAATCGTGCATGGGTGGAGTAAGAGAAAGATTCTTTATACTGTCTGAGCTTACTATTGCCATTTTGACCATAGGTGCACGAAAGAGCCTATGGAATCACCAATAATCGAAAAATATACTTTCGGACGTACTGATACACTGGTATTAAGAATAAATACTATATTTAAATACTGCTAGTTCATGTAGTCGGCACTACTGTCATCTCGCTTGTCCTGTGAATGTTATTTATTTATTTATTTATTTTATTAATATTTAGGTGTAGGAAAGGCTCCTGTGGGAGCAGACGCTGCTACGGCAGTGTGGAAGTACGGGAAAGGCTCCTGCGGGAGCAGACACTGCGCGGCAGTGAGGAGGTATAGGAAAGTCTCCTGCGGGAGCAGACGCTGCGCGGCAGTGAAGAGGTATAGGAAAGGCTCCTGCAGGAGCAGACACTGCGCGGCAGTGAGGTGGTATAGTAAGGCTCCTGCGGGAGTCGACACTGTGCGGCAGTGAGGAGGTATAGGAAGGCTCCTGCGGGAGCAGACACTGCGCGGCAGTGAGGAGGTATAGGAAAGGCTCCTGCGGGAGCAGACACTGCTGCGGCAGTGGGGAGAACGGGAAAGGCTCCTGCGGGAGCAGACACTGCAGCGGCAGTGGGGAGATACAGGAAAGGCTCCTGAGGGAGCAGACACTGCTGTGGCAGTGAGGAAGTACATGAAAGGCTACGTGATTCGGCTGCTGTAGATGTTGGCTGTGGGAAGAGTAAAAAAGGGTTAGTAACATTTGATGGGGCAAGCTAAAAATGGATGGGTTGCCTACTGTGTTACCAGCTTAGCAATTTGTTGCCTGATTTGACAATTCCTCAAGCCTTGTCCACCTTATTATGTTCCTGTTGGAAAAGCATCTTTCCTCTCATTTGGCCTCCGGGCTCTTTAGACGGTCTCCCTAGCGGATACGATTGGAACGCTGTTTTCGCGTTGTATTATGGACTGTGGAAACAGAGGCTTTTGGAAACGATTGAGCATGTTTAGTCTTGTAAGACGTTGTACCGAAAGACATGATTATAGCGGTAACATTAACCCCTTACCAGACACCCCCCATTTTTGGCATGGAGGCAGAAATTACATACCCAAAATAAAGATGTTTCTGTTCATGATTCTTTCTGACTAGATCCATGATCAACATTTGTCCACGAGCTAACACTTTGATGTTTACCGTTCAGGAATAGGAATAGTTTTCCTGACATGATGGAAAATTATCACTGGAATGATGTTTTATCGAAATATTGGTCAAATATAAAAGCCATAGTCTTTAGACTTCAATTGATGCGCGGTTTATCCAGATCAAGTAAGAGAGTGATGTTTAACGTGCTGTAAAAATGAAACGATAGTAGACTGGGGCCGTTGGCGATGCTTGCAGCAAATGGGTTAACAGCAGTTATGTGCTATTCGCTTCCAAGTGGTTTCTAAAGATATTTACTCTCCGTTTTTTATTTATTTATTTATTTATTTATTTATTATTTTGTATTACGGTCCTTAAAAGGCGATGGTAATTTTACTCACACTTGCTATCCTGCATCAAAACACGAGGGCAGATGCGTTTTGGATTAATTTTGAGTGATCACGCCAGTGAATGTTAAAATAGGTCCCTAATGATTTGGTCCTACCAGAAGACTTGCATGGAAATTAAAATTTAAAATTAAATTAAGCATTTAGAAGACGCTTTTATCCAGAGACTTAAAGGTTTTTTTTTTTTGTTTTTTTTTTTTGGACTTATGTCTTTATCATTTCGGTGGGGTTTAAACGTGCGTGGTAAGGCGAATGTAATAATAATAATAATAATAATAATACTGCATTTTATTTGTAAGAACAAATGCCAAAAGCAATACAACAATTCATTAAAGACAGACAGTCTTGAATAAATGTGACTTAAATCAACTTTTTAAAATCGCCCAACGTTGGTGCATATCTGACGTGCAGTAGAAGTACATTCCATAGCTTAGGGGCTTTATATGAAAAGGCTCTTTCCCCCATGGTCTTTAGCTCACATTATGGCTGGTGAAGTGAAAGAGTTAGTAGAGCGAAGAGAGCGTGATGGAATATAAGGACTGATGAGTTCACAAAGATACTCAGGTGCAGTCCCATGAAGTGCCTGGTATGTTAAGATAGGAATTTTAAAATCAATTCTCACATTTACGGGAAGCCCGTGTAATTGTGAAAGAACCGGTGTAATGTGTTCGCGAGGAGAAGTACAATCGTGCGGCAGAAATTGTATATACTGAAGCTTGCTCTACGATTTAGCTGGAAGGCCTGAGAACAAGGCATTACAATAATCTAACCTAATGCCTTGGCTTCGTGGTTAAAAGTGGCATCATCATCCGACGGAACGGTGTATCTGTAGTCCAAATCTATGCGCGATCCACGCCCCGGATCAGCGGGTGGCGGTAATGCACCTTTACGTTGGTTTGCCAAAACCGCCGTAAAACGCTAGTAGAAGAAGACGGAACTACGTCATGACGTCGTTTAACAAAACTTTAGCCGCGAAACTGCTTTTAGATGCAACACTTTGGATGCAAACTGCCGTAAAAAATCCAATGAAGAAAAAGAAGAACCTGTTTTTTAGCGTCTTCGCCTGGAAATGTATTGGTCTACGCCGCTAGAGGAAGCAGCCTCAACTGCCACTCGGCCGGAACGCCGTGGTGAAAGACTAAGCCGCGGTGAAAACTGTTCAGCCCAGGCTGGTTGGATTCTTTCTGCTGCAATCCAGCGCTCGACGAGAGTTCGGTCTCGGGCGGCACGATCGTGTATCGAGCAAGGCGAGCTCGGAGTTGCACGGTCTATTGGCCACGATGTGTGGCTTGGCGAGGAGAGCAGCTGTCGCGATGATGCTTAATGCTGCTCAACGGCCGTGTTTGGCTGGGTAGAAATTATCTCGGGTCCGGCAAAAGCAGCAGGTCTTATAAATCCCCTGTGTAGCACTCAATTGGGTCTGTGATAAGGTGACTGACGAAGTGAACCAGCATGCTGATAAACCGTCAATGGATAGAGGTAAGTCAGCGATATTTATACTATGGGATTGATTACTTGATTGTGGTCCACCTGTGATGATTAGGCTAAGTATCTGACGCGCTCCTCCCGAATCTTCATTGATAATCACATTTAAGGTACAAGACATTAAAGCTGCAGTAGGTAACTTTTGTAAAAATGTATTTTTTACATATTTGTTAAACCTGTCATTATGCCTTGACAGTAGAATATGAGACAGATAATCTGTGAAAAAGCTCCTCTGGCTCCTCCCAGTGGGTCCGGGTATCGTTCGTTCATTTATTTTTGCTTTCACATATAAAAATGGAAAAACGAGAAAACAGCTCCTTTTTCTGTTTTTTCGTTTTTTTAGGAAAACGAAAAAACGAAATTATGACTTGATTTTTGGTTTACCCGTTCTTGCACAGAAATCAGAAATACCACTTGATATTTCGATTTTCCCCTGTGGGTGGTGCTAAATCTGATTGGCAGGAAATGCATTCATTATTTTTCAAATGAAGAGTTTACCCACACTGTATTTGTTAGCCTCTACAATTAATAGTCTATAAATAAATAGCCTAAATAAATAAATTAATTAATAGTCTATATGCATGCTATTTTTTACCCAATTATTTGACTTAACTGACTTAAAAAATCTATTGAAATAGCCTAAATGTAAACACGGTTATCAGACAAAAGGCAGAATGTAGAGAAGGCCCTTCTTAGTGCATTACTCGCTATATAGGTTTCTTTTGCCTTCCCTTGCCAATATATTTTGCTATCCCCTTTATATCTCATGTCTGTGTGAGGCATACACTGCGTTTCGGTTAAGGATGAGATGCGCTCATAGACGTTGGAACACGGCGCCCCCCCTCCCAACACTTTTCCCCACCCCTGTAGGGGTCAGCCAGCTGTTTTCTTCGTTGTTGTTTTTTCCGTTCATATATATATATATATAAATGTATGTATGTGTGTGTTTGTGTGTGTGTGTGTGTGTGTGAGAGAGTGTATAATATATATATATATATATATATATTAGGGGTGTAACGATACGCGTATTCGTATTGAACCGTTCGGTACGACGCTTTCGGTTCGGTACGCGGTACGCATTATGTATACCGAACGGTTCGTTGGAGTAATTAATTATATTTGGAAAAAAAAAAAAAAAGAGAGAGATAGAAATATAATGATATGCGTTCAACAAGGTAGCCCAATAACCCAAACAACGTAACAGGCAACGCCCCTGACACTCCCGAAGAAGAAAAAAACACCATCTTATATGTTTATGTTAGGCTACTCAGCAGGCGCTCGCTCACTCAGTACGCGCTGAAGGCTCGTTGCAAAATAGCCAATGCGTTTAACAGACTAGAAATGAGAAGATCCCCCAATAACCAACAGGTCTGGTGTTTGGGTGCACTTTGGATTCCCTTTAAGCTATAATGGTGATGGCAAGAGAGTGGTGGATAAAAAAACAACGGTATGTCGCATCTGCAACATGACAGGGTACACCAGCGGGAATACAAAAAAAAAAAAAAAAACACCAGCGGGAATATCTGGGATATATGCGTCAGTACTATCTGGGAAAAGACGAAAAAAAGGAGAAACATGCACGCAGCAAACTATCCCTGCAGCATTTAGACACTATAGCTTACAGGGAATCCAACCCAAACACCAGACCTGTTGGTTATTTTAGGATCTTATATTTCTGGTCTGTTAAATGCATTAGACATTTTGCAACGAGCCTTCAGCGCGTGCTGAGTGAGCGAGCGCCTTAGGGGCCGTTCACATATCGCTCCTAAAAACGCGTGGAAAACGCTAAGCACGTCTTTCTCCTCCTTTCCAAAGCGCTCGGGCAGAAGCGCTCATGAGGCGTCTGTCTTTGCTAAGCAACAATGACGTGCTCTCTCCATGAGACGCGGAAATTTCAGCGAAGGATAAATGGATTTGCAGCTCTAAAAATCGCTTGCAGTAGCTCTGCTACTAAATTTATTTCAAAATTGCAATCCATATACAACTATGATCAGCTGTTCCTTCATCTTGGCTGAGCTCTCAACCTTGTTACGGGAAAGGATGAAGCTGATTGGTTGGTTCTTGTCACATGACCCGCGGTGCGCTTGCGGCATTCTGAAAAGTTGAGATGTTTTTACATTTTGCTGTATCTAAAACGTATCGAACCGAACCGAACCGAACCGTGACATCAGTGTATCGTATCGAACCGAACCGTGAATTTTGTGAACCGTTACACCCCTAATATATATATATATATATATATATATATATATATATATATATATATATATATATATATATATATATATATATATGTGTGTGTGTATATATATATATATATATATATAGGCCTTTAACGCTATCGTTAAAAAGGTGTTTAAACAGGGATACACACCATAGCATTGCTAACACATTTGTGAATATGGGCCTAATCTAGGCTATCCAGGGTTGTTGTTGTTTTTTTATTTTCATTGCATCTGAAAATGACTTTGTGCAGCTCATTCACATGCGCACTCTGGCGCTGATCCGCCTCTCGAGATGCTCAGCAGTGGACGATTTATACATGGGTGCGTTCGACTTGAAGCACAACCTCAGACGGTGGTATGATTCGCTCTTTTGTTGTTCTGTTTTGTTTCAGGATCAAAAATACAACAAATTAAAACGTTTATCTGTATTTCCAACGGATGAGAACTATGCATATACATTCATAAATCAGTCAATTTTGTATTTTATTATGAGATATTTTATTCAAATGTGATCAGTGACTCAAGCACTGATGGACCAAAGAGCGCGCATTTCGACATTTGCAGTAAAAACTTGAAATATAAATTCTCAGAAAATGCATTTAATGCCAATATATTGAAACGTCTGTTTATATACTCCATTAATAAAGGAGTCCAGACATTGGAAAAATATCAGTCCACATGCGTTTTATATTTAATATATGGGAAATAGACATGGATGCATGCGTGACACAAAAAATCTTTAACTTTTAGGTTGCAAAATATTTTTTATTAATTCTGTCAATTACACTATGGTTATTACATTTTCTGCTATATATTTGCTTCTTATTTATTAAATACGGGCAATTGATTGATAAAACATTGATCAAAATTAAAATACAATTTATACAAAATGAATAACTTTTAAAAAGAGTTTTCTATAACACAAAACTTAATGAAGTCGTCAAAATCATGTTTTACCAAAAACAGCGCTGTTGCTAGGAGGGCGCCAGCGCCTCTGCCTTGCGAGTGGATGATAGCCCTGAAGACGCCTAGCAATGATATACCTTTAGTGGTAGTATACCTTTAGTTAAGTTATACCTTAAGAGTCTTCGTAGCATGCTAAGAGACAATGTTATCGGGAAACGCAGCCCAGGTATGCGTTTCATAAAGCGCTCTTCTTTGGTCAGAACCATGGAGAGTGATCGCGGATAGGTCTGTCCTATGCACCGAAACTTTTAACAATGCAACAAATTATTTAAAGAGCATCAAACTATTAAAATCTATATTATGTATATGCACAGATAATATAACAGCTATATTGGTCAATATTTTTTATTAGGTTAAGCAGTGATTGGATAATGTTCTTATATATATATCTGGCCCATCCAAAACTGGAATCCTGGTGCCGTGCCTGGGCCACACTGAGCTGTGCGTAACGCCCACAGACGTGAAGTGAATGAGACAGAGGCTGTCCTGTACTGTCTGAAATGGTTAACTCTGTGTCGATGCATGAGCAAAACAGATTTAACTAATCATAAAGTCAATCGGGATACATAACACAGCCTACTATAGGCCTACACTAACACCCCCAATCCCGCCCCCCCTCTCACAATATAGTTCCCAAGTATATTGTGCAGAGAGACCGTGCTGGCGCCTCCATGTCTGTTATATTTGCTTCTTATTCATTAAATCCAGGCAATTGGTTGATGAAAAATGTATAAAAATTAAGATACAATTTATACAAAACGAAACTCACTTTAAAGAAAGGCTTTCTACAAAACAAAACTTAATGAAGTGCTGTTCGCATTCTTACTCCTGCTGTTCACTTTTCATATATCAAGATAAAAGAAAAAAATATATAATAATAAAAACATTATAATATTTTAACAAATATTAAACTAAATGGCTTAGGCTATTTAATGACTACAACAGTATAGTAGGCCTATTTGTACAAATTGCTGCACATTCATTTAATTCTGAATTTTGCACACACAAGTTGAAAGGCATTTGTTCAAATCAAGTTCACGGATAATTGTGCGTGCATTTATTAATCATGGCCCGGTTCCCCAAAACGTTCTTATCGCTAAGTAGTTCTTAACCTATTCCTTAAAGGTGCCATATGCAGAAATTGAGGTAAAAATATCCATAACATGACCTACACGCATCAAAAGAATGAGAAGAAATAAAGGCGATGATGTCATAAAAAAAATGTCAAGTTATAGTGCTGCAGAGAT
This sequence comes from Carassius auratus, assembly GCF_003368295.1. Taxonomy (NCBI): domain Eukaryota; kingdom Metazoa; phylum Chordata; class Actinopteri; order Cypriniformes; family Cyprinidae; genus Carassius; species Carassius auratus. The sequence continues at coordinate 7,384,444 of NC_039243.1, forward strand.
ATCAACCTTAATTAGCATTAGCATTACTAGCCCCGGCCCGGCAGGTGTTGTAATACCAGTTTCGGCCGTGGGAGGCGGTATGCGGACAACATAACCACCAGCCAACCTGCAACGAATACACGAACAACTCGCAGGGCGTACCTGGACCTGATGTCAATTGTGTGGAAAGTACAGCCCACTACTTTCAGTTCAGAGAAGAGAGCGGAAGGATAGCTGCAGCCCTTGGCAAGACACCAACACCCGCTACAGGGAAACAACCGCGCTCGGAATCACAAATCAAATCCGATAAGAATACCAGAGTAAACATCGGCACTGCTTTTAATCGCTGGAGACAACTGATGGACCTGAAAGAAATGAGGTTTGACTCCGAACTTGCAAGTTAGATGCTGTTAGTATTTCGCTAGAAGTTTGTTTTATATGTTTGTGTATTTGTTTTCGGGAAGTTATAACATAGAAATGTATCGAAGGCTGTTCGATAAACGTGCTAATGTTAGCAATGGCTAACCGTAGCTGCGTTTGATAATTAGCTAGCTATAACTTAACGTTACCCATTTTATTATATAGGGCTGTGCATGTCTTTACTCATGTACATCTCATCAGTAAAGACGCTCCTGTAATTAGGAGTATATCTCCAGTACGTGTGTTCAGATCAGGATTGCCAGGTTTTCACAACAAATTCTGCACAGTTGCTTCTCAAAACTAGCCCAATCTCGCTTCCAGAAGGTTCCCCGATAAAACATTGCTTCCCGGGGTTAAAATATAGTTTTTTTAGCAGTGTTACCTTGTATAATTCGCATTTTAGGGGCTAAATATCACGTTATTTGTATTGGGGTCGCTGTGACCAGCGGACATGAAAAACAACCACCACAGACTTGGCAACACTGGTTGGCATTTACTACACGGAGCCGTAATTCACTGACAATCTACACAACATCGATGTTAAAATCGCAGGCGATTCTTTGTCGATTTGGAAAGCGTTTTTGTGTTAGTTGTCGGTAGATTAAGGCTCTGTGCAGTTACTGCTGCTCCACCTGAAGCAGTGTTGCCAAGTCTGCGGTTGTTTTTCATGTCCGCGGTTTGAAGCAATCCCAATACCAATAACGTGATATTTAGCCCCTAAAATGCTAATTTTACCAGGGAAACCCTTCCCAAAAATTTATATTTTAACCCCGGGAAGCAATTTTTATCGGGAAACCTCCCGGAAACGCGATTGGGCTAGTTTTGGACTAGTTTTAAGAAGCAACTGGGCAGGATTTGTTGTGAAAACCTGGCAACCCTGATCTGAATGCACATGCTGGAGATATACTTCTAATTACAGGAGCGTCTTTACTGATGAGAGGTGCATGAAAATCGCATTCGATTTTTTTGCACATCCCTATGTTTCATAACTAACCTGCTCTGTCTAGTCTGTTGGTCTCCGTGTCCTCTTTGCTTCGTGGTTTTTCTGTGCGTGAAAAAATTGATGTGTGGCGTGAAAGCGTGTGAAAAGAGTCAACTGCGTGTGTCTCACGGTGAATGCTTGAGAGTTGGCACATTAGTTCTCAAGCAGAAAAAAGGACAGGTTGATTATTGCTGTTTAGCGTTTGTATTAATCTATGATGTGTCCCTGTTTGCCTACAGGGACATAAAAAAATAAATTAAAAGTGATACGTGGACCAAGGTGTCTGAGATTGTTAATTTTAAATAAAGGATCCTAATATTTCGTCCACAACAATATTTAATGAGGTTATAACTCCTTGTGGTTAGTCTGCACGAGATCAACAAGCTTGTTTGCTTTGCAGCCGCTTTAAATACAAAATAAGCATTCGATCTACGTTAGAGCGTCTGAGCGCTCACAAATCTTTCTGCAGCGTCGTGAGCAGAGCGGCAAGAGCGATTTTTGACGCTCTAGACGCCGGCGGTGTGAACGCACAGTTAGGCTTCGGGCTATGGCTGTAGTGTTGTTGTGAAAGTAGGGGCGGAGCATAGAGACTATGCCGTTTCTCGTTTGTTACTCTAGAGTAGACCAATTCACTTTATTGAGGCATACTGCCCCCATTTGTTATGGAATGTGGAGTATGACTTGATTTTTTTTTGGCAAACATTACAGATGGCACCTTTAACCTCTCTCTTAACTTTATGACACGATTCCCGACACGTTCGTACGCTAAGTATATCTTCTGTAAGTCATACTTTTGTAAGGTTAGTCTGGAGCATTCGTAAGCTCTATCTTAGCGTTGTTTGAGCTCAAGACGCTACTGTACAGCAGTCTTTAGAAATCAGCGAAGCGAAGTACAAGTCAAACTATGTTATGTTGACAAAGTTGTGGCGCAACAATGATTTTCTGTTATTTTTTAAGACCCATAATAAATTATGTTCGCAATGGATACAGACCTATTTATGAAGATGACTTATGTGGTATCAGAACTAATGGTAATTAGCCTAGACTTTTTCGTAATGTAATTAAAGCGAATTGGCAATCAATTTTTTTGTTAATTAAAATCTGGCAAACAACTTGGCTCTAAATGGCTAAGATCTATAAATGGGTAATCATGGTGGTGTCCAGTAAGCGACCATAGCAGCGATCCAACGTGTCCTTGTATTGAATCAAAGACGGAGCCGGACGCGGAGCCGGACGCGGAGCCGTTTAGTCCATGTCAATTTTTTTATTCAGCAAAACTTAAGCCCTTTTCACATTTTGCCTGACGTGGCTATATGAAAAAAATAATAATTTGCCTCCCAAGACACCTCATTATGGAGCAGCTCGACCTTCTCAGACCTGCGCATGCCAGGCTAACACGGTGGAATTTTGCTTTATATTGCTTCCCCACCATATTTTGTATCTAACTCTCTTTCTCTCTCTCTCTCGGTTCATTGTAGATAGGTTGCTTTTTATTAAAAACATAAACCAATTGCAATCAATACCGCATTAAACATAAGTAACTGCAGCTGCTTGCCAATCAATTATGATTGTACCTTACCATTAATATAAAAGTGTATTATACAATTTTTAAAAGTCGTTAAACCCATGTCAGAAGCGGCACAAGTGGCACAACGGGATAAGGAGGGTGGATGATTAGCGAGGCCTACCCGGTTCGTCTAACCGTCAAAACATATCGTGTGAACATATTACTGACCATTTGATAATTTAATTTATAGTCTATATTCTACTGATAACTTAAACTATGTTAAAATTAATGTTACTGTAATAATTTGAGGAATGTTTCATTTGCATAGAACGTGTTGTCTTTCTTAACGCTGTATTGCACCTTTGCGTGAAGTGGAAAATCGATTCATGAGCAATCGATGCCTAATTCAGCACCTTCACTTTGGACAGCGCTCTTGTAACGTCGGACGTAAGAGGCAGCGTGCTAAGAAGCTTCCTAAGGGACACTTTGGGGAACACACTTAGGAACATAAACAACTTTGCTACGTGTGTGACAAACGTGACATGACCTGACAAAAAAAAAATCTAAATATTTTTTAGTAGGCTAATTCAGTGAATCGCATTTATGAGGGAAAAACAATGCGGGCGATTACTGCGCGAACATTCTCTCAAAATCTCTCCCTTTTTCCAAAGTGACAGATAAAATCTGTCACTTTTGACCCAAACAGGTGTTACTTTCAGTGTACTAAAGGTGTTAAACGATGAGATGGGTCTTCCCCTTTCCTACAAAAACAGCGTACCTTTTGTCTGACAACTGTCAATGCGTGAACATGTTTACATTTAAGCTATTTCAATAGATATTTTCAGTCAATTAACAAATAGCATGCATATAGACTATTAATTAATAGAGGCTAACAAATACATTGTGGGTAAACTCTCAATTTGAAAAATAATGAATGCATTTCCTGCCAATCAGATTTAGCACCACCCACAGGGGAAAATCGAAATATCAAGTGGTATTTCTGATTTCCGTGCAAAAACGGGTAAACCAAAAATCAAGTCATAATTTCGTTTTCCTAAAAAAACAAAAAAACGGAAAAAGGAGCTGTTTTCTCGTTTTTTCGTTTTTATATGTGAAAGCAAAAACAAATGAACGAATGATACCCGGACCCCAGTGGTCCTATTGCCATTTGCAGAAATACAACGCTCTCAGTAAGAAACAACCAATCGGAGCTGCGGTCCATAATTTTTTTTTTGTATTCAAAATGTATATAATAACCATGTACACCATGAATCCATTTTCCAAACTGTGTTTTTAGCCTGTCCTTAATCACTAGGGTACACTTATAATAAGTGTTTATATTCTGACTATTTTAGATTGCTTTGGGTAGGTACCGCGGCGGAGTAACCCACTACCTTTGTGATTCTTCATAGACATAAACAGAGAGAAGTAACTGTTTTAAAAGAAGTGCAGCTTTAAGGAAATATGAGATATGGATTATAAATGCTATTTGTGCCATACACAATTTTTATTGCTAAAAATCATCCAGTATCCTTTGTAATGTTTTAGCATAAATATATAACAATAAAAATCCCTAAAAACAAAACTGTTTAAAATAGTTGTAACAGATATGCAGGTCATTGATTCATGGGTTAAATTCTGTTTTACAAATGAAACCCTGTTGGTAATAAATGCCTGGCCTAGCGCCAGCCTGGCTGGACTTAAATTATTTTACGATACCCATGCGAGCCTCAAAGGAGACCTGAAACCCCCCCCAAATTCCTCAACACTGGAGACAAAGGAAACCTTTCGTAGAAGTTCCTTACTTTCATCATTTTATTAATAATATGTATTTTGAATATGTTTGTGGGTACAATGGTTAATACTTGTTATGCGAGGATTATAATGTTACTGACTTATAAGTGGAAATGCTTGATTTCATTCTTAACTTTCTCAAAGAGCCATGTTTCTGCAACCCCCACTCCTGACCAGGTCTTAAAGCTTTATGACCCCTGGGCAACAGAACAGGAAATCTAAGCCTTACAAAAGAATGGTAAAATGTACTCAAATGTAGTCTAAATGTATATAGTATTGTTTTCTTTTGGTACATTAGATGTTTCCCATATAAATTGGGACTATCTGCAATTTATTAGCGTGTGTTAATCTTTAAATGTGTGTAATTCTGCATTTGAATGTAACTTCGTGTTTCTATCAGTTATATATATATACTGTTTGGTGTTTTTTGTAATCGTCATGCTTTGACAGACCCACTTATCTAAAGCAAAGTAATGAAATTTTTTTTATTCTGGAATTACGAACTTGCTAGAATATCCCTTATGAAATCTGACAAGTCCTAAATCATTAGGGTGGGTTGTTTCCAGAGACAAAGGAACTTTCTCGCCGCTTCAGATCGCGGACGTTCATTGGTGGTTCACGCGAAAAGAGGCGTGAACATCCCAAGCCATAAGAATCGACCGAACAAGGTCCGCCCTCTCTTCTGCTCTTCTTCGTTCTCGGACACGCTGCCCTCCTGTGCGACCCTCGTCGCTCCATTTCGCCTTCCCCCTCAGCACAGGGACTGAGGAGAGGAAAGCCATTATCTTGGCTCCTTTGGAAACTTTCGTTTTTGTTGTTTTCTTTTCTTTTCTTTACTAAGTTTATTCAACTATTCGCCTCTCCACACAAGGAAGACGAATTCTGGAACATTGTTTGTTGAACCTTTCAAACACCGCGCGAAGATGAACGAACACCCCTTTTCCACAAAGGACCACGTGACATCACACGTGCGTCGCCGGTACCACGCTCACCCACTGGGACATGCAAGTATCATTTTCTATGGAGATTTAAATGCTGCTTTAAAGTGTTGCTATGATCTGATCGTTGTTGGCTTCCAAAAAGGTTACTGACTGATTTTCATACCTGAGCTCATTCTGTGATCTATCTCGCTTTCTCCATTTCTCTCTCTCTCTCTTTTATTTGGATTCCGTTATGTCTTGTAAAGTATTCTGTCTGTATTGTCGTACGCATATTTACTCTGTATGATTTGTAGTTTGATGTATTACTAGTTGAATTATTAAAAACCCATATATTACATGATTGGCTTGGACTCCACCCCACTCACATTACGAGTCACTGAGAGGTCTGATCTTTAGCTACAAACTTTAAATTTAGAAACTAAATTTATCATAAGGATAGGATGATGTTTTCATGGCCAGATAATATTTTTCCTTGAATTATAAGTGATAACTTTATTGAAAATTGATAGGTCAATCTGGTTTGCTGGACAAACCACTGTTTGATTTGCAGTAATTTACAGTAAGAGATATCACAACAATTGATATGAAGAATGGAATATTGACATATTAATGAGTAAATTACAGTGCCCTGTGATTAGTATTGGTATAGGCAATTGAGCTATTTTTCATAATCAATAAAATTTAATGTAACTGTCATCTGAGATATAAATTAATCATGTTCCTGATTAATTATTCAAATTCCCTATATATCATTTGAGGTAATTATTATGTGAAACTCGTTGTTACATTATGGTGGAGATAACGCGGGCATTTCAAACTTCTTTTTCTGAGCAATCAATCTGTGTATATGGTTTTTAATAATTTCTGCACGTGCGCTATGAAATTATGTAACGTTAATTGTGAGATAAGTCGCAAGACACGAACTCACTCCTAACTGACTGAGGCAAAAAGCTGGTCAGTCAGCACGTTAGGTATTTAAGTATAGTCACTGTTATTTTTAATGAAAGTGAACTGCAGTATAATGTTAAAAAGTATCCTGTTAAGAAAGATCAAAATCTTTTTACAGTGAGAACATTTTAATATGAATAATTAAAAGATAAAGAGATATTTTATTAGTTGCAACATGTAAATCTAAACATGAGCGATGTTCCTCTGATTCAGTTTAAAAAGGCCTTGCTTATTAAATATCGTTATTGAATTTGTGGTGAACCACAGTGATATTCAAGATTAAAACGATAAAAACTCCTGGTCTAAAATTGGCTTAGCTACCCGATTTTTAAACCTAAAACATTTAAATCATAAATGCTATTTTGATAAATGTTTATGGGATGTCAACAGATGTAAAAATTCCTGTTTTTCACATTTGTGTCTGGGCAGTGAAACGAATCCTGTCCTTACACTCTTGTGAAGTATATAGCACCTCAGAGATCATAAAACCTTTGTCTGTTTGTGAGTTGCGATTTTGATGCAGAAAATCAGCACTGACGAGGGCACAGAGATTAGATCATAGTGAAACTTGGTGTAATTCCGCTATCTAAACACCAGAGCGAAGTTTAGAAGTTTCAAGTTACGCCCTACTTTCTGATTCCAGCTTGCATGAGTGCAAGTCCGCCATCCCATGGCCGTTTCAGATAATGCGCTCTAATTGCTAATCTTTTTCCCTTGTGATGTATTGAATTAGCTGTTTAAATTCTCGATAATTATTTGCATTTACAGCTTTGCTCGTGCGAATATTATTACAGGGAAACAAAATTTCCCCTGCCTTTGACTGTTTACATTTACTTTGAGTTTGGTTCAAACATGATTTGAATTAAAATGTAATTGTTTAATAGTGGAAATCTAGATGTTTCAGGTCAACTACTGATTGACCCACTTAGAAGGTAAGCCATCTAGTGGCAGTCTCCTGTTAAATCGACTAACAGACCTCTGTCGTTTCCATTCTGTTTTGAAGTGCATGTCCACTTTTACCCTTTTTGATGAATCTCACCCTGTTTGATTAATTTCATAACTATTAATCATAACTTACAAGCTATCATGGGTTATTATAGGATATTATTCAGATTTTCCTTTTAATTCTTACATGCCAGTTTTGAATTTTTTATTTGAATTAAGTTTTCTGCTCAGCAGGTTAAAGACAGAGAAGCAGTACTTCCCCCCCTTGTGGTGAAAACCAGCTACTCCTTCTCCCTTGTTTCATTCCTGTCTTTTATTTTTATTTTTATTATTTTTCTTCTCTCTTTTGGCTTAGGTTATTTTGATAATTACCATTATTATTTACCATTATTAATTACCATTACCATTATTAATTCCTTTGTTTTGTTTTATCAGTATTAGGTAAAGCTGTTACCTTTCCTTTCTACATATATAGTTACTCAATTGATGTTAAACGAACCAAACCTTAATTAACTTTAAGTCTCCTTTGTTCATCCTTTGTGTATTTGATTGTAGAACTCCCTTGGTGATTGGACAGTCATCTCAGGTTTCCAGTGAGCAAGGCTGCCCGACTGGTGCCCGACCACTAGCTGTGAGTGAAACTCAGGTCCTCTTGTCTCTGTTCGTTAGCGGCACGCAGTGGAGACATCAGCAATTTTGTCACTCCAAAGGTTGTGCTAAAAGTCACAAGCCATTCGAGACGGCGCCACGCCAGAGTAACGGAGGACCGGGGACACTGCGGTTGAGTGTTTGGGGAGCACCGGAGAGGTTGACCAAGCCACTGGTTTCCACCTGAATGACTTAAATTCACCCAGGTAAAAAAACCCATCCACTTATTATAAGCCACAGAATATTAGATATTCCCCCGGATATATTTTAAGTGTTTGACCCTTTTGCTTTTTAAGCCACACCATATTTCTAGGTTTCCTACCCAGATAGCCCACTCACCTGTTGGCCCTATCTTAAAACCTAGCAGTAGGCTTAGGCCTCCTTATTCTCACTAACACATTGTGTTTCTATTGTTTTTATCTCATTTCAAGTGTTGTTTCACTTTGATCTTTTCCTATCCTCTGTTCTGTTGTGATTTGTTTCTTTCATTTCACATAGAGACAGTAACCTGTGAGCCACCAACGAAGCTAAATAGTAGAACGACCACCAGCAGCCGGTGTCATCACGCGACCCGCTAGGCTACTGCCTGTCAAATCTCCATTTCAGGTCCTTCGTTGACCCAAGTTAATTGGCTACTTAACTGTCTGACTGTTTGCATCAGTTAGCCCCAAAATTCTCATAAACGGCACAGCCCGTATAAATATAGCTCGTTAAACGTAGAACGAACTTGCATTGGTCTTTTTGTATGTGTGTGCTGTGCTTCTCTCACCGACAGAGAGTCAGGATGTTCCAGTCATCCAGTCCAGCAGTCCACGGGGGCCACCTCTCGACATGGTTGAAAGCAGTGACGAGCCCCTTCCTGCCCAAGGATGCCAGTAACCTGCAGCACCCAGAGCAACTAGACACCGAGCTAGATGAACTGATGGCACACGATCCAAGCCAAAGCGACTACTACAGAGAACTCGCCAGGATCTTCGGAAGCCCAGTTCACATTCTCGTCGCCCAGGCACGGCTCAGTGAACGGAGCAACATCGCGGAGGAGGCCTGGAAGGACCAGGCCCCAACCCAGAGTCATCTTGATCAGCTCCTCCTCGAGACCCAGAACCAGCGCGAGAAAGAGGACGACACAGATCCAGAGCTACAGAAAGGAGTTGAAAGACTTCACCATGCCCTGCAAGATCTTCGCCTCGACACAGATCAAAAAGAACAGCTGGAGAGAGAAGCCAGAAAAGAACTCAACAAAAAAACTCCAGCAAGGTGGCACTCTCCTAAAAAGAGCAGAGACTGAACTGAACGAAAGAGACTATAAAACCTGCGCCTGCAAAACACCCTTGCAAGCGGCCCGAGCTAAATTCAACAAGCTTACTCTGCAGAGAGACAAGCTCCAAGATGAACTTGACACTGTTCACACAGAACTGAGACAATCTCACAGATTACAGAGTGGCTGGATCGGAGAAACGCACACCACAAAGTTTCTCCCGGCCCGGCCCGCCACTCCAACCCTTTCAGCTGAGAACTCAGAGCTGAAAAAGGGGGTGTAAGCTCACGACTAAAGAAATCACCAGCCAGCTTACAAGAACACCTGTCAACAACGGAGGGGAGAGAACCCTTCCAGAGAATGCATGTCACTAAACCCTGCACTGCTCACAGAGAACTTCACAAGCTAGCCAGAAGCATCTCTACATTCAATCCAGATCCTGCAGGAGGACATGACGTTCATGCTTCTTTACAAGCCATTGACTTTCATTTGCAAACTGTCACCAACGTGACAGATGTGAACACATTGTACCTGTTAAAAATCACGTCCAGCCGTGATGTGCATTGTTTTCTGGATCGTCAACCAGAGACTGTCAAAGCGTACTACCAGCAACTGCTACAGACTTTGATTCTTGAATTCTCTGATCCAAACTCAGACCATGGGCTCACATCAGAAAAACACAGTGCAGCCATGTCTGAGACAGCAGAGATCCGGAGGGTGCTGAAAGATCTTCTTCACATGAAAACTCGCAAGGAAGATGAGCCAAGCACCCAGAACACTGCCCGTCATCTACAGACCACAGAGCTAACTGTCACAGCACAAAGTGACAACAACACCCTAGCTCCACAGCCGACAGCTGCACACCCTGAACGAGACAGCACAGGTCCTCACACCAGGTACCACAAACACAAGGTACCAGAAAATGCTGTTTTGACTACCTGCCTTCGCAGCGAGCTACACAAGACCGGTCCTCACCACCCATCGATCGTCACACCTGCCCTGATGCCAACATTCCTGGGCAGCCTTGTCAAAAAGGGGGTGGACCGAAAAGGAGTCAGCAGGGAAGACCTGATCGACACAGGATTAAACCTGACGGTGATCCCATCTCACCTTTTCAAAAGACTCCAATTTGAAGCTAAGAGACCAGATCGAACTCTTACACCTCAAACTTATGAACTGAATGTACAGGCGTACAGACAGAATGACATCCAGTTTGAACAGGTTGTTTCCATTCAACTGACAATCGTTCTGATGAGTCTAATACATCCAATGTATGTCCCACCAATGAACACTCATACATTTCTCATCGACAAAGACCTGCTAGAACACTTTGACCCTTTTCTGAACTTCAAACAGCTAAAAGACTTTGCTCAAGTGCGAGAACCTTTTTCTCTCCAGCCACACAGGTTGCTAGAGCCAGACTGTCAGGTCACAGAGGTCACGGGAACCCCAGCAGCCAGCCATGAGTACAACACCCTTACGACAAGCTCAAGTTCATGCCTCTGTACCTTAGTCAACAAACAGGGTACGGTGGTACCAGCTTACACCAAGGGGGTCGCTGTTCGGCTCAACCTGCAATGTGGTCAAACCTTACACCACACGCTGGGTTTCTTCCAACCCTCAGCTGAATGTGTGTAACTCGGACTCACACTTGCAAACAACAAACATGTCAAACACCAATACCTGTTCCAGCAATGTGATAACATCACAAAAACACACAATGTGATCGTGTACTGGAAGAAGGTAAAAGGACACTCGAAGCTACCAAGTCTAGACAAGGACATTAAAGATCACACTGACACCCTTGCCAAAACTGGCACACTAAACAACATTCTGTGGTCACTCCCAACCCACCCACCCACATTCAAGGTTGAAGTGATTACACACAACATAAGAACTTTACTAGCTAAACTGCCTACCTCAGAATCGCTTACGCTTGCTCCGTTGTCTACACAGACCAACATAGCGGACATGCGTGCTTCTGAAACCTCGATAATGACTTTGCTTTACCACCTCTCAGACCCCTCCATCCACCCTGGCAACCAGTCTACAGTCCCTGACAACCAAAGCCCCAGACCACTGCATGATACACAAAACATGCTGCGTGCACAAAACAATATTGTGGGTTGTGCACCGTCTGACATCACAATGCCAGGGCTTGTAATGCCACGGAGCAAAAGGGGGATAATGCCAATATATTTCCATGACGCAGCATGTGCTGCACCACACAGCACCAGAGCCACTGACAAAACACTGAAGCAAGCATCATGCCAGCAGCAAGATGTGGCAAAACATGGGCAAGGGCGAGCTAAACCCAGTCGCCGCCCACTAAGCAAAGAGGCTGCCCTGTCCAACCAAAGACAGCCCTCGTTTGTTTCTTTCTCCCCTCTCTCTCTCTCTCCCTATTATCTGTACCAGGATGCTGCTGTGGTTTGCTGTCCTGTGTTGTCAGCCAAAGAGAGGACAGCTGCCACAGAGAAAACCGCTGAGACTCCTGATCACCGACGACAGGGCACACTACCCCAGCACTGTAACCAAACAGCTGTACAGCTGTACAGGGATCCGATGGAGAGAGGACTCCCTCACTCACACTGAGACCGATGTCAAACACATGTTCAGCCAACATGAGAAAGTGACGAATGACTTTACCCAGACTCAGCTGTTTACAGCATTAACAACAGACATGCTGTGGAAGGTTAGCTCCTCCAATGACAGCCTAACCACGAGTAAAACCCCACCATACATGATACCCTTAAGCCTTGTGTTAACTGTGCTGTCTTACGCCATCGCCATGCCAGCTGACCTGCTACAAATACACCTGGCCAACTCTCGGGATAGTGCCTTCCTACGGCACGCCAACCCCAAACAGAGAGAAGTGAATGTGCTCCTGAACCAACTCATCAGCGAGTCAAGCCAAGTCTACAGACCTAAAGACATTGTCAGTGTCAGGATGTGGAAAAGCAACACCCACACCAAGGCACACATTCCAGATGTGGTGGCCTACTACGACAGCGACACACAGCTGTACCTGGCCCCAAACACGCACATGTGTACTTTGACCAAAGACATTCATTATCTCTGCCTTAGCAAACCCTTCCTCAGACACATTGCTGAAGGAATCTGCGAGTTGCAACCCTGGGTCAGTGATACGCGCTGCCCTGCCGAAGCCAAGCCTCGTACACAAGTCACAGAAACGCAAGCGGAGATTGTGGGTAACAGATGGCTCGTCAACACTCCTGTGCGCTCAGCTACACTGACCTACGACCAGCATGACACCGCCACCCGTGCCAACCTGCTTGACCAAGTACTGAAAGGTACCACCCAACACATTGACATTACTCCCGTCGACACAGCCCTCCAAGCACTGTCTCGACAGCCCATTCTGAACCAGTCATCTGCGGTCCTAGCCTGGACTGCTGCCGACACTGCACGATGCATCGCTACTGTCATTGGTCACACCCTGACTCTTGGCGTGACCTTCATCCTATACAGGAGACTCAACGAGATGCAAACCTCTACAGCCAAACTCACGACAACTGTGACTGGAGGTCTCCGATGGAATCCCCGGAAAGTGGGTGCCAAGTCAAAGACAACACCGAACCTCATCAAGCTGAGTCCTCAGCTTCAGGAACCACCTGCCATCATGACCCACCTGCTACATGACCATCATGAATCAGCTGTCATCTGCCCATCCTGATGATTGCCGTCCGATGATGTCCACACAGGGACTTCATCTGACGAAAGGGGGAGGTGTAACAGATATGCAGGTCATTGATTCATGGGTTAAATTCTGTTTTACAAATGAAACCCTGTTGGTACTAAATGCCTGGCCTGGCGCCAGCCTGGCTGGACTTAAATTATTTTACGATACCCATGCGAGCCTCAAAGGAGACCTGAAAACCCCCCCAAATTCCTCAACACTGGAGACAAAGGAAACCTTTCGTAGAAGTTCCTTACTTTCATCATTTTATTAATAATATGTATTTTGAATATGTTTGTGGGTACAATGGTTAATCCTTGTTATGCGAGGATTATAATGTTACTGACTTATAAGTGGAAATGCTTGATTTCATTCTTAACTTTCTCAAAGAGCCATGTTTCTGCAACCCCCACTCCTGACCAGGTCGTAAAGCTTTATGACCCCTGGGCAACAGAACAGGAAATCTAAGCCTTACAAAAGAAAAATGTACAATGTACTCAAATGTAGTCTAAATGTATATAGTATTGTTTTCTTTTGGTACATGAGATGTTTCCCATATAAATTGGGACTATCTGCAATTTATTAGCTTGTGTTAATCTTTAAATGTGTGTAATTCTGCATTTGAATGTAACTTCGTGTTTCTATCAGTTATATATATATATACTGTTTGGTGTTTTTGTAATCGTCATGCTTTGACAGACCCACTTATCTAAAGCAAAGTAATGAAAAATTATAATCTGATAATCTGACAAGTCCTAAATTATTAGGGTGGGTTGTTTCCAGAGACAAAGGAACTTTCCCGCCGCTTCAGATCGCGGACGTTCATTGGTGGTTCACGCGAAAAGAGGCGTGAACATCCCAAGCCATAAGAATCGACCGAACAAGGTCCGCCCTCTCTTCTGCTCTTCTTCGTTCTCGGACACGCTGCCCTCCTGTGCGACCCTCGTCGCTCCATTTCGCCTTCCCCCTCAGCACAGGGACTGAGGAGAGGAAAGCCATTATCATGGCTCCTTTGGAAACTTTTGTTTTTGTTGTTTTCTTTTCTTTTCTTTACTAAGTTTATTCAACTATTCGCCTCTCCAAACAAGGAAGACGAATTCTGGAACATTGTTTGTTGAACCTTTCAAACACCGTGCAAAGATGAACGAACACCCCTTTTCCACAAAGGACCACGTGACATCACACGTACGTCGCCGGTACCACGCTCACCCACTGGGCCATGCAAGTATCGTTTTCTATGGAGATTTAAATGCTGCTTTAAAGTGTTGCTATGATCTGATCGTTGTTGGCTTCCAAAAAGGTTACTGACTGATTTTCATACCTGAGCTCATTCTGTGATCTCTCTCGCTTTCTCCATTTCTCTCTCGCTCTCTTTTATTTGGATTCCGTTATGTCTTGTTAAGTATTCTGTCTGTATTGTCGTACGCATATTTACTCTGTATGATTTGTAGTTTGATGTATTACTAGTTGAATTATTAAAAACCCATATATTACATGATTGGCTTGGACTCCACCCCACTCACATTACGAGTCACTGAGAGGTCTCATCTTTAGCTACAAACTTTAAATTTAGAAACTAAATTTATCATAAGGATAGGATGATGTTTTCATGGCCAGAGAATATTTTTCCTTGAATTATAAGTGATATCTTTATTGAAAATTGATAGGTCAATCTGGTTTGCTGGACAAACCACTGTTTGATTTGCAGTAAATTACAGTAAGAGATATCACAACAATTGATATGAAGAATGGAATATTGACATATTAATGAGTAAATTACAGTGCCCTGTGATTAGTATTGGTATAGGCAATTGAGCTATTTTTCATAATCAATAAAATTTAATGTAACTGTCATCTGAGATATAAATTAATCATATTCCTGATTAATTATTCAAATTCCCTATATATCATTTGAGGTAATTATTATGTGAAACTCATTGTTGTTACATAGTTATCAGATAAATATTTTAGAATGTAGTTGGTCTCATTCTTTTCCACTGGGCGAATAGTATTTCAATTGTTTTAAACAATTCAAATCAAATTTTGTTTATGCAGTTTTGCTGATAAGGTGAACATATTTTAGATATTTTTAGCTTATATTTATTACAGTGTAAATATAATTGTCTGACTCGGCGAGTCACTGACAAAGTAGCCTATTTTAAAAAGAAAACATCCAAATTACCATTTTCTTCAAGTTGTATCCTTCAAATACAGTGGCAATTTTCATAATGTTGTAGAGATGACATCAACACCTCCATGCAGCTACGGTTGTACAGTAAACTATTATCATCGGACCTATTCAAACCCGACAATAAACCGTTCGACCACTGAATCCAGCAGTGTCCCCCATAATGTCGAAGTAAGTGCACATCATTGATCAATGTTCTCACTAAAATATTTTTGCATAGCATGAGACCTGCAGTTTAGTTTACAGATGGATTATTGTGCATCTATAGCACTCCTCACTGTCATTAAATCAGCATGCCACAGGAAAAATGATCAAGCGCATACACTAAATTCATAATATTTTTGTTTAACTTCTGCGTAATGACTTTATGTATTATTTTCAGTGCTTATCTCCATTAATGAGAGTGGAATATTTAATGTAAATGTGTATATTGAAATGAAAATAGATTTTAAAATTATTCCTTACTTCATTACTTTTCTCACGCCTGGAAAAAAGTGCATACACATGGTCTAGAATGGTCATAATGTGTGTACATATTTACGCCAAGTAAATTTTTTTATAAATCCTGATATGTGCGTACAAAATTGTGTACACAATTTACATTGCAATTAAGTGATTAACTGAGTGATAATTGTGAATTAGTGATGAACAGCTGCTGTTAACAAACAGAATTACTGAAGAGAAACACAAGAACTACTACAACTGACTTCAGACACAGCCGTAGATAAAATCAACTGAAATAAAATACATGAAATCTCTCAGGATCTGATTAAACAACCCCACAAACAGCATCACCAGCTCCACTTATTAATAACCAGACTGACTTTATTTCTTTCAGACGTCTACAGAAGATCTTATTGAGAATGAACGAAGGTTTAGATGTTGATTTATTGTTTCATTTGAAGTAAACATGTTAGAGATCAGTGTTTGCTTTAGTTGGGCTCTTGACCCTTGACTTCTGTCTTAGTCTTTTCTCTGGCTGTTATAAACTTGTGTTTCTAAAACACATTTGTAGTAATTCAAAAGCCCAGAAGAAATGCCATCAGGTGTTAACCTGTACCTAGGTGTATGATGTAATACTTTATAAAGGTGATGATAATAGTGATGGGAAGTTTGATTCTTTTCCGCGAACCAGTTCTTTTGGACGGTTCAATTCAATAAACCGGTTCAGCGGTTCTTTTACGTTCGACGTAATGACGTCATGGGCGATGACGTAATGGCGTCACGTCTATCAAACATTAAAATATATAAAGTCAGTAATCATAACTTTAGTCAGTTAAGAAACTCATAATCATGAAAAGTTTACATTTGAATTTTGCAACAACACCCAATTACAGTAACAGCAATAATGTGCATATGAGGATTTAAGTCTTGAAGATATAAAGTAAATAAATTAGGTGTCATCAGCGCAGAAACCATGATCCACTTACTAAACATAATCCATTGCGATGTATTTGTTATTAAATTAACTTACATTTCGCCAGATTGCCCTTCATCCAAGCCCTCAAAATACCCGCGCTCATAACATTAGTACAGAATCAGAATCATTCACCAAAAGAAACGAGTAACCCCAGAGTGCAGTCTGGACGATGGGGCGGGGCGACACTTCGAGGCGGAGCGACCCATATTTGTTTTCCTCGCCTTTGATATTTTGCTCCGAGCCAGCAGGGGGAAGTTTGCGTTGAAACAAACAGAACGGTGGCAACTGCAGCAGCAGAGTAATAATGCTATTCCACGTTGATTGCATGAGGTGAGTAAAAGTGGTTGTGTAAGTATCTTATAATATTAAATGTGATGTTCGATCATTTATTTATCCATGGTACGTTCAATTTAAATAATTATTGTTAATAATGGTTATAAATTGCTCATTTTATTGTTCTTTGTGGATTGTAACTGTACACTCTGTACATGGCTTTAGTTCTTAGGTTTGATTTTACAGAGGTATTCCATTACATTTGTCAAGTTATTTGAACAGACATGCATGATTTTTGTCTGTATATTATTATTTTTCAGGATGACATGATCAGGAGGTGGTGGTGTTCTGTTCTCCTGGACAGCTTCACTCCGCAAATGTATGTAGCTGTTTAAATGTTGCTACATGAAACATTACTCTGTTCTATATCTAGCAATATACCTACCTCTTGACATTTGTTCTTTTAGAGCTCAACCACTGAGGGGAGGAACTTCACCATTCACCATGTCTTCAGGCAGAGTCCAGCAGAGCAGGTTATTTGTGCACATACATTCATTAAGAACTAATAATTACATATGTGTGTACATGCAGAGGTATTTTAGTTATTACAGCTACATAGTTGTTCAGATATGAAATTGGGATTATGTACAAGTACTATATTGGTCAGCACTGTGGATTATTTAATATATAACTATCAGTTAACATCAGCATCAAAGACATTTAAAAACATTTCAGCTTAATTCATTTTCAGACAGCAGTGAGTGTTTGAAATAACTTCTGTTCATGATCTAATGTGGATTTTGTTCACCATATAAGACAGAAATATTTATATTCAATGTAAAAGATCTTCATGTGGATCATGCATACAAATATATACAAATATCTCTCTGGATTATTACAATTAATGGCAAAATAAATGTGTGGAAATGTAAACTAATATATCCTACTGACACACTACAGCAAAATATATAAATAATTGGCTAAAAACTATTTTTTTCAATGTGAAAATACTAACATACCTAATACTTCTGCACAGTACTGTATATATTCACATTTTATTAGTGGTATTATAAAAGAATGAGTATGCAGTTGTGACAACAATCTATAGAGTTTTTAATGAGAGTTTTAAAGCAAGGTTGTCTGTATTCAGTGTTTATATAATGTTTAATAACTTTTATATACATGTATAAATAAACCTATGTATGTTTTTGATTCAACAGCTTCCCCTGGAAATCCTCAGGGAAGTTATTTTGTCAGCGGGTGACTCTGCATATTTGACACTTTCTCTGGTTTGCAGATGGATTAGGGATGTGCTCACTCAAGAAGTTTTTCGGAAAGCGGCACACTTTGCCTGGCTAGAGAGTAAGATTTCCCCCTGTTTAATGCTCATTCTCCAATTGAATTTTGTAGTACGAGGCTGTTAAATTTTTTTTATTATTATTATTATCTTTCCTGTATTTTGTCTTTACACTGTTAAGTTGTGGCCAACTGGAAGAATTGTCCTCCTGTCTACCGGAACGAGTTCAGATGGATGTACAGCATCGGGGAATGCTTGCAGTGCAGAGCCCTTTTCAAGTTTAACCCACCAGGGTACAGGGAAGAGGCCGGCGCGGTGATCTTCTGGGCTTTTGTTTACACAGGATTTTGTTCCAAGGACTGTTTTTTTTTTTTATTTATTTATATTTTTTTTTTTTGCGGCATGAAACACATTTGTGTGTTAAGTTCATTGAAGGGAAATAGAGAATGAACTGAGATCAACTGGTTTTGATGTATTAATTGATGTCATTTAAAGTTAAACTTTGCAGTGTATAATGTTTTAATAAAAAAGCTATGGCAAACACGTGCATGACAACAGGTTTCAGTCATTAACATCAGTCTATCATTCTTTAAGGTTTCTCATATTTGATGGTAACATCATTTGCTATGCATTGCTCATAATGAATTCTTAATTTAGGTGTGACAATTCGATGTAATATTTAAATTACCAATGATTTTATAAAGTGTTTAAAGGGGTGATTAAATGTATCATGTTTTTATATAGAAGCAGGTAACTAAATAAATTCAGGATTAATGAGGTTTTCAGTAGTGCAGTTCAGAAAACAAATAACAGAAAGTGACAAGTGTTTTTGGGCAAGTTCTTTAGAACCTTTATAGTTCCTTCCTTGCAAAAAGTAACCATGGATTTATTGTAAGAAAAATATTTGTTGGCATATTAATTACTGTGTGCTGTAATTATAAAAACACCATAGTTTAACTATAGTTTCTGTAGCAGAACCATGGTAAATTTTCGTAGGGGCTAAGGGAATGTTCAGTATATTGTTGGTGACGTTCAGAGACTGGTGACAATTTGTTACACACACAATTATATATACATATATATGTGTGTGTATACAGTATTGTTCAAAATAATACCAGTACAATGTGACTAACCAGAATAATCAAGGTTTTTAGTATATTTTTTATTGCTACGTGGCAAACAAGTTACCAGTAGGTTCAGTAGATTGTCAGAAAACAAACAAGACCCAGCATTCATGATATGCACGCTCTTAAGGCTGTGCACTTGGGCAATTAGTTGAAAGGGGTGTGTTCAAAAAAATAGCAGTGTCTACCTTTGACTGTACAAACTCAAAACTATTTTGTACAAACATTTTTTTTTTTCTGGGATTTAGCAATCCTGTGAATCACTAAACTAATATTTAGTTGTATGACCACAGTTTTTTAAAACTGCTTGACATCTGTGTGGCATGGAGTCAACCAACTTGTGGCACCTCTCAGCTGTTATTCCACTCCATGATTCTTTAACAACATTCCACAATTCATTCACATTTCTTGGTTTTGCTTCAGAAACAGCATTTTTGATATCACCCCACAAGTTCTCAATTGGATTAAGGTCTGGAGATTGGGCTGGCCACTCCATAACATTAATTTAGTTGGTTTGGAACCAAGACTTTGCCCGTTTACAAGTGTGTTTTGGGTCATTGTCTTGTTGAAACAACCATTTCAAGGGCATGTCCTCTTCAGCATAGGGCAACATGACCTCTTCAAGTATTTTAACATATGCAAACTGATCCATGGTCCCTGGTATGCGATAAATAGGCCCAACACCATAGTAGGAGAAACATGCCCATATCATGATGCTTGCACCTCCATGCTTCACTGTCTTCACTGTGTACTGTGGCTTAAATTCAGAGTTTGGGGGTCGTCTCACAAACTGCCTGTGGCCCTTGGACCCAAAAAGAACAATTTTACTCTCATCAGTCCACAAAATGTTCCTCCATTTCTCATTAGGCCAGTTGATGTGTTCTTTTGCAAATTGTAACCTCTTCTGCACATGCCTTTTTTTAACAGAGGGACTTTGCGCGGGATTCTTGAAAATAGATTAGCTTCACACAGACGTCTTCTAACTGTCACAGTACTTACAGGTAACTCCAGACTGTCTTTGATCATCCTGGAGGTGATCATTGGCTGAGCCTTTGCCATTCTGGTTATTCTTCTATCCATTTTGATGGTTGTCTTCCGTTTTCTTCCACGTCTCTCTGGTTTTGCTCTCCATTTTAAGGCATTGGTGATCATTTTAGCTGAACAGCCTATCATTTTTTGCACCTCTTTATAGGTTTTCCCCTCTCTAATCAACTTTTTAATCAAAGTACGCTGTTCTTCTGAACAATGTCTTGAACGACCCATTTTCCTCAGCTTTCAAATGCATGTTCAACAAGTGTTGGCTTCATCCTTAAATAGGGGCCACCTGATTCACACCGGTTTCTTCACAAAATTGATGACCTCAGTGATTGAATGCCACACTGCTATTTTTTTTTTTTTGCCCAATTGCCCAATTGCACAGCCTTAAGAGCGTGCATATCATGAATGCTGGGTCTCATTTGTTTTCTGAGAATCTACTGAACCTACTGGTAACTTGTTTGCCACGTAGCAATAAAAAAAATATACGAAAAACCTTGATTATTCTGGTTAGTCACATTGTACTGCTATTATTTTGAACAATACTGTATATATATATAATTTTATATATGTATATATAATTTGAATATATAAATAAAGGTAATCCATGACTATCTACATACAACCATACTTCGCATTATATTGCCGTGTCATTTTCAAAAAACAGCGAGTAATGCCGAGGTATAGTGTCTACAGCCGTTGAAGGAATAGACCATTTATTTCTATTCTGCTCGTCGTAATACAAAACTCTTTGTATGTATACGGGATGTTGTGGAAACGCAACAATAAATGCAAAAATACAACATTTATATTCGCTTTTTAATTTGTATTAAAAGTTTATTCATTTGAGTTTCTACTTCCGCATTCCAATCCTGCCCAAAGCGTCATAATTCTCTATACCAATAAGCTGTAAAATCGTCACTCATCTGTACACCAATAAGCTCATCTTAATCATAAACCAATAACCGCTGGGGTGGGCGGGGCGACATGTGTCGCTCCGCCCCAACATGTCGCCCCGCCCCATCATCCAGACTGCACTCTGGGCTACTTGAAAGAATCACTTCGGTTCAGACATGCTGTGAGTCAGTTGGTTTCATGCTAAATCGCGCATGCGCAGTATAATCAGTTCATCGGTTCTCAATCCGGACGCGTCCGACAGAAACGATTCTCGGTTGAGTGTACTGATGATCCGAAAACCGATGCAACCAGTTCTTGACTCGAGAACGAGAACCACTCTAACCGGCACGTGCTGCAGTTCAGTATCATCAGCTGCTCTACTCATGTTCATGTTCTGTTTATTACGAACTCAATTTGTGAATGTGTCATCATTAACTATAAATACAGCACAGATATCTCATAAATCATCCCTTATTCCTATTAAACATAAGAGTCGTTAGAGTCTTAATTATTGTCCAACTTCCCTGAAAACCCATTTGGCCTATACATTTTATACAATATACAGATTGGAAACATTCATCTAAAAAAAAAAAAAAAAATATATATATATATATATATATATATATATATATATATATATATAGTTATTTTATCACACTTTCCCGATGTTTAACAAAATACTTAAAAAATTACACGCATGCGCAGTATCATCAGTTCATCGGTTCTCAATTCGGACGCGTCCAACAGAAACGATTCTCGGTTGAGTGTACTGGTGATCCGAAAACCGAAGCAACCGGTTCTTGACTCGAGAACGAGAACTGCTCCAGCAGTGGGCGTGTTCGTTCGTTATCTGGCTCGGCTCGGTGTTCATCTTCAGTTCGGTCTTCACAGCAGTTCAGTCAGTGTACTGTTTGAGTAAATGAATTACTCCGGGATATTGGTTTATTCTGACTCAGAGGCAGTGTCAGTCACGTTAAAAAGTTAACAATTTAAGTAATTTGTGGATTAAAGCTTATTGGAGACGTGAACCGTTTAAAAGGATTCAAGTCGATTTGGTGAACTGGTTCAACCGGTTCACTAAGAAGAACCGGTTAAATTGAACAATTCGTTCACGAATCAGCCAACACTAGATGACAATTATTCATTATTACTGATCCGTACGGAGTCTAATCTCTGATGAAATATATATGTAATTAGTAGAAGTGGACCTAGTAAAAATGACACTAAGAGCCAGTGGTTGTGTGATAATCAGTTAATATACAAATGATTTTCCAAACATTTTGTACACATTAACTTTTCTTCTACGCCAGTAGTTAGTCAAACACAGACATTAATAATCAGAATATGAACCTCTACAATGGTGATGAAAAAAAAAACATGCTGCAATGCATGCTGGGTACTATTGTAGTACAAAACTCATCCATGGCTCCCAGCATGCTCTGCATAATTTTTTTTTTAATGGTCACCATTGTTGAGGTTCATATTCTGATTATTGATGTCTGTGTGTGACTAATTGATACCATAGAAGTCCAAACTGTTTGGAAAGTCTTTGTTTTAACTTATTACAGAACCACTGGCTCTTAGAATCACTTTTACTATAATCAATCAAATTACACAACACCTATTTCATTAGAGATTAGACTCCGTGTGGATCAATAACTGATGATTATCGTCACCAATATAAAGTACAACAACCTACACCTAGGCACAGGTTAACACTTGATGGCATTTCTTCTGGGCTTTTGAATTACAACAAATGCGTTTTAGAAACACACGGTTATAACAGCCAGAGAAAGCACAGAGACAGAAGTCAAGGGTCAAGAGCCCAATTAAAGCAAACACTGATCTCTAACATGGTTACTTCAAATGAAACAAATCAACATCTAAACCTTAGTTCATTCTCAATAAGATCTTCTGTAGACGTCTGACAGAAATAAAGTCAGTCTGGTTATTAATAAGTGGAGCTGGTGATGCTGTTTGTGGGGTTGTTTAATCAGATCTTGAGAGATTTCATGTATTTTATTTCAGTTGATTTCATCTAAGGCTCTTTTCTTCAGTGATTCTGTTTGTTAACAGCAGCTGTTCATCACTAATTCACAATTATCACTTAGTTAATCACTTAATTACTTGAATGCAAAGTTTTAAAACTTACATGGTTTAAATCAAGGCAATCGGTTTACTCAAACGGTTTGATTTAAGTTAACTTGTCGGGTTTTACAGTGTGCCTATTTTGTGCGTACGCAACGTTTATAAATGAAACCCCTGGTATTTCTCTTTTCTACAGTGATTCTGCTTGTTAACAGCAGCTGTTCATCACTAATTCTTAATCAGCACTTATTTAATCTTTTAATTATCTCATTAACTTCAACACTGCTTCAGTGTTATTTTACCTCTCTGTAGATTGGGACAATATGACACTCTGAGCAGAGTTGATTTTGCTGTATAGTCATATTAGGCTATTTTTGTTTTGAGCAGTATTGAGTGGATTCTGACCAACTTGAAAACCTCTGATTGGTCATTCAGATCAAGACATCAACAGGTATGTTTGTAATTGGCTGCATTGCTCAACACTGTAAAAAATGCTGCAAACAAACCTCTGACACACTAGAGCACAAACACAAGTAAATTGTTCAGTGAATAAAACTAGAATATGATAATTAGCTAAAAAAAATAAAGAAATTTTACTTGTTCTGGTGTTTGTTCCTCCTGCAGTGCTGGACTCAAACATCAGACCTGCATCAGTGAAAACCCCCATACTGTCCCTCCCACCTCCTGCTGTACAGCCGGTGTCATGCTTCTCTATAACGTCCCAGATCTACAGCAAAAAATAAAACAAAAAAAGACAGTTATGTGAAAAACAGTAACAAGATGATTGTGCCATAACATCTGAAAACGATCCTTCACCTGAGTCTGAGTGAGTCTGTTCTTGTTAAGGACATGCACAGCCTTGTCAACCGCCACCAGACCAACTTTAGCTCCAGGATCTCCAGTTATCTGCAGCTCGACCTTATTACCTGGCCCATAGATATTAACCCTCTCATCCTTCACCTTAATCTGGAACTGTTATTACAATGGAAGACACTGATTCAGACCTAGTTGTTTGGCACATCATCTTTTTGTTGTGATGTCTAACCCACCGTTCCCATGCATGTGTCCTTCACATCGACCCAGACTGAATCAGACACCACCTCAGACGAGCCCACATGGTAATAAGCCACAAAGCGGAAGGATGGTATCATGTCTTTGGTTACAGGCAGAGAAAGAGCCACTAGAGATTGTTCTTTCCACTTAAACCTGTCTACTTTTACAATTTGACCTTTACTCAAGATCTGAAAAGGAAGCAAAAGTGATAAAGACACTCTATTATTTCAAACACACGTTATGGTAGTTCATCACATACAGTAATGACACTGTAAAACCTGACAAGTAAACTTAACTCAAACCGTTTGAGTAAACATATTGCCTTGATTTAAACCCTGTAAGTTTTAAAACTTTGCATTCAAATAATTAAGTGATTAACTAAGTGCTGATTGAGAATTAGTGATGAACAGCTGCTGTTAACAAACAGAATCACTGAAGAAAAGAGAAACACAAGAACTTCTACAACTGACTTCAGACACAGACTTAGATGAAATCAACTGAAATAAAATACATGAAATCTCTCAAGATCTGATTAAACAACCCCACAAACAGCATCACCAGCTCCACTTATTAATAACCAGACTGACTTTATTTCTGTCAGACGTCTACAGAAGATCTTATTGAGAATGAACTAAGGTTTAGATGTTGATTTATTGTTTCATTTGAAGTAACCATGTTAGAGATCAGTGTCTGCTTTAGTTGGGCTCTTGACCCTTGACTTCTGTCTTAGTCTTTTCTCTGGCTGTTACAACCGTGAGTTTCTAAAACACATTTGTTATAACTCAAAAGCCCAGAAGAAATGCCATCAGGTGTTAACCTGTACTTAGATGTAGGTTGTTATACTTTATATCGGCGATGATAATCATCAATTATTGAACTGCTAGGAGTCTAATCTCTGATGAAATAAGTGTTGTGTAATTTGATTGGTTATAGTGAAAGTGATTCTAAGAGCCAGTGGTTCTGTAATAATCAGTTAATACAAAGACTTTCCAAACAGAGTGGTCTTCTACGGTGTCAAACAGTCACACACAGACATCAATAATCAGAATATGAACCTCAACAATGGTGACCATAAAAAAAAAAAAAAAGCTGCAGAGCATGCTGGGAGCCATGGATGAGTTTTGTACTACAATAGTACCCAGCATGCACTGCAGCATGTTTTTTTGTCACCATTGTTGAGGTTCATATTCTGATTATTGATGTCTGTGTCTGACCAACTACTGGGATGGAATACAAATGTATGTGTACAAAATGTTTATGAAGCCATTTTTATATTAACTGATTATCACAGACTCTTAGGGTCACTTGTATTAGATCCACTTCTACTAATTACATATTTGTTTCCTCAGAGATTAGACTCTGTACAGATCAATATTTGTGAACAATAGTGAATAATTATCATCACCTATATGAAGTATAACAACCTACACCTAGGTACAGGCTAACACCTGATGGCATTTCTTCTGGGCTTTTGAGTTACAACAAATATGTTTTAGAAACACACGGTTATAACAGCCAGAGAAAAGACCAAAACAGAAATCAAGGGTCAAGAGCCCAACTAAAGCAAACACTGATCTCTAACATGGTTACTTCAAATGAAACAATAAATCAACATCTAAACCTTAGTTCATTCTCAATAAGATCTTCTGTAGACGTCTGACAGAAATAAAGTCAGTCTGGTTATTAATAAGTGGAGCTGGTGATGCTGTTTGTGGGGTTGTTTAATCAGATCTTGAGAGATTTCATGTATTTTATTTCAGTTGATTTCATCTAAGGCTGTGTCTGAAGTCAGTTGTAGTAGTTCTTGTGTTTCTCTTTTCTTCAGTGATTCTGTTTGTTAACAGCAGCTATTCATCACTAATTCTCAATCAGCACTTAGTTAATCACTTAATTACTTAATTGCAATTTATACACTGTAAAACCCGACAAGTTAACTTAACTCAAATCGTTTGAGTAAACCGATTGCCTTGACTGTAATACCCGACAAGTAAACTTAACTCAAACGGTTTGAGTAAACAGATATCCTTAAGTTATGTTAACTCAAACCATTTGAGGAAACCGATTGCCTTTAACCATTTAAGTTTAAAAAACTAACAGTTACGAGTACTCTGAACTTAATTCAGTTGAGTTCCCTGAAAGAAGATATACATTGCAATTAAGTGATTAAGTGATTAATTGAGCTTTAGTGATGAACACCTGCTGTTAAAAAAACAGAATTACTGAAGAAAAGAGAGAAAGGAACAACAGCTGACTTCAGACACAGCCTCACTCAAACCTGACAAGTTATGTTAACTCAAACCGTTTGAGGAAACTGATTGCCTTAAACCATTAAAGTTGAAAAAACTAACAGTTACGAGTACTCTGAACTTAATTCAGTTGAGTTCACTGAAAGAAGATATACATTGCAATTAAGTAATTAAGCGATTAACTAAGTGCTGATTGAGAATTAGTGATGAACAGCTGCTGTTAACAAACAGAATCACTGAAGAAAAGAGAAACACAAGAACTACTACAACTGACTTCAGACACAGCCTTAGATGAAATCAACTGAAATAAAATACATGAAATCTCTCAAGATCTGATTAAACAACCCCACAAACAGCATCAGCAGCTCCACTTATTAATAACCAGACTGACTTTATTTCTGTCAGACGTCTACAGAAGATCTTATTGAGAATGAACTAAGGTTTAGATGTTGATTTATTGTTTCATTTGAAGTAACCATGTTAGAGATCAGTGTTTGCTTTAGTTGGGCTCTTGACCCTTGATTTCTGTCTTAGTCTTTTCTCTGGCTGTTATAACCGTGTGTTTCTAAAACACATTTTGTTGTAACTCAAAAGCCCAGAAGAAATGCCATCAGGTGTTAACCTGTACTTAGGTGTAGGATGTTATACTTCATATAGGTGATGATAATTATTCATTATTATTCACAAATATTGATCTGTACAGAGTCTAATCTCTGAGGAAACAAATGTGTAATTAGTAGAAGTGGATCTAATACAAGTGACACTAAGAGTCTGTGATAATCAGTTAATATTAAAATGGCTTCATAAACATTTTGTACACATACATTTGTATTCCATCCCAGTAGTTGGTCAGACACAGACATCAATAATCAGAATATGAACCTCAACAATGGTGACAAAAAAACATGCTGCAATGCATGCTGGGTACTATTGTAGTACAAAACTCATCCATGGCGCCCAGCATGCTCTGCAGCATTTTTTTTTTTTTTTATGGTCACCATTGTTGAGGGTCATATTCTGATTATTGATGTCTTTGTGTGACTGTTTGACACCGTAGAAGACCAAACTGTTTGGAAAGGCTTTGTATTAACTGATTATCACAGAACCACTGGCTCTTAGAATCACTTTCACTATAACCAATCAAATTACACAACACCTATTTCATCAGAGATTAGACTCCTAGCAGTTCAATAATTGATGATTATCATCACCGATATAAAGTATAACAACCTACATCTAGGAACAGGTTAACACCTGATGGCATTTCTTCTGGGCTTTTGAGTTATAACAAATATGTTTTAGAAACACACCACAAATGTATCCGTTTTCATGTCCACTGTAAAACCCGACAAGTTAACTTTACTCAAATCGTTTGAGTAAACCGATTGCCTTGACTGTAATACCCGACAAGTAAACTTAACTCAAACGGTTTGAGTAAACAGATATCCTTAAGTTATGTTAACTCAAACCGTTTGAGGAAACCGATTGCCTTAAACCATTTAAGTTGAAAAAACTAACAGTTATGAGTACTCTGAACTTAATTCAGTTGAGTTCCCTGAAAGAAGATATACATTGCAATTAAGTGATTAAGTGATTAATTGAGCTTTAGTGATGAACACCTGCTGTTAACAAACATAATTACTGAAGAAAAGAGAGAAAGGAACAACAGCTGACTTCAGACACAGCCTCACTCAAACCTGACAAGTTATGTTAACTCAAACCGTTTGAGGAAACTGATTGCCTTAAACCATTTAAGTTGAAAAAACTAACAGTTATATAACAAATATGTTTTAGAAACACACAGTTATAACAGCCAGAGAAAAGACTAAGACAGAAATCAAGGGTCAAGAGCCCAACTAAAGCAAACACTGATCTCTAACATGGTTACTTCAAATGAAACAATAAATAAACATCTACACCTTAGTTCATTCTCAATAAGATCGTCTGTAGACGTCTGACAGAAATAAAGTCAGTCTGGTTATTAATAAGTGGAGCTGGTGATGCTGTTTGTGGGTTGTTTAATCAGATCTTGAGAGATTTCATGTATTTTATTTCAGTTGATTTCATCTAAGTCTGTGTCTGAAGTCAGTTGTAGTAGTTCTTGTGTTTCTCTTTTCTTCAGTGATTCTGTTTGTTAACAGCAGCTGTTCATCACTAATTCTCAATCAGCACTTAGTTAATCACTTAATTCCAGAATCAGAATCAGAATCAGAATACTTTATTAATCCCCAAGGGGAAATTCTTTGTCACAATAGCCCGCCTTTCAAGCATAAGAAATGAATAAATAAAAATATAAATAGTATAAAAGTATAAATAAACATAAATATAAAAAGCAACATGGAATATTTCACATATAAGTATTAAAGATAATATTACACAGAAACAGGGATATTGTCAGTTAAAAATTAACTAAATGTCAGTGTATCAGGCAATTAGAGGGAGGCGTTATAAAGCTTAATGGCCATAGGGAGAAATGACTTCCTGTGACGCTCTGTGGTGCATTTCGGAAGAATAAATCTTTCACTGAAAGTGCTCTTTTGTTTGAGCAGCACATAATGAAGTGGATGGGATACATTGTCCAGGATGGCATGTAATTTGGACAACATCCTCCTCTCAGACACCACCGCCAGAGAGTCAAGCTCTACCCCAACAACGTTGCTAGCCTTACGGATCAGTTTATTGAGTCTGTTAGCATCTGCAACCCTCATCCCGCTGCCCCAGCATGCAACAGCAAACATGATAGAACTGGCCACCACCGACTCATAAAACATTCTCAACATCGTCCTGCAAATGTTGAAGGACCTCAGCCTCCTCAAAAAATAGAGACGGCTTTGGCCCTTCCTGTAGAGAGCTTGAGTGTTCTTAGCCCAGTCCAGTTTCTTGTCAATGTGCACTCCTAGGTACTTATAATCCTCCACAGTGTCCACAGGGACCCCCAGGATGGAAACTGGGTTCACCGGTGTCTTTGCTCTCTTTAGATCCACAACCAGCTCCTTCGTCTTTGTCATGTTGAGCTGCAAATGGTTCTGCCCGCACCATGTGACAAAGTCCCTCACCACAGCTCTGTACTCGGTCTCATCACCCTCTCTAATACATCCAACCACAACAGAGTCATCAGAAAACTTCTGAAGATGGCAAGACTCTGTATGGTAGTTGAAGTCCGTGGTGTAAATAGTGAAGAGAAAGGGAGAGAGGACAGTCCCTTGCGGGGCCCCGGTGTTGCTGATTATGCTGTCTGATACACAGTGTTGCAGGCGGACATACTGTGGTCTGCCAGTCAGATAGTCAACAATCCAGGACACAAGAGGAGCATCCACCTGCATCGCTGTCAGCTTCTCACCCAGCAAGGCCGGCCGGATGGTGTCGAAAGCACTCGAAAAGTCAAAAAACATGATCCTCACCGTGCTCGCCGGCTTGTCCAGGTGGGGGTAGATACGGTTGAGCAGAAAGATGATAGCATCCTCAACACCAATTCTGGGCTGGTATGCGAACTGGAGTGGATCCAGGATTATTTATTTGATTATTTGAATGCAAAGTTTTAAAACTTACAGGGTTTAAATCAAGGCAATCTGTTTACTCAAACGGTTTGAGTTAAGTTTACTTGTCAGGTTTTACAGTGTATCTTCTTTCAGTGAACTCAACTGAATTAAGTTCAGAGTACTCATAACTGTTAGTTTTTTCAACTTAAATGGTTTAAGGCAATCAGTTTCCTCAAACGGTTTGAGTTAACATAACTTGTCAGGTTTGAGTGAGGCTGTGTCTGAAGTCAGCTGTTGTTCCTTTCTCTCTTTTCTTCAGTAATTATGTTTGTTAACAGCAGGTGTTCATCACTAAAGCTCAATTAATCACTTAATCACTTAATTGCAATGTATATCTTCTTTCAGGGAACTCAACTGAATTAAGTTCAGAGTACTCATAACTGTTAGTTTTTTCAACTTAAATGGTTTAAGGCAATCGGTTTCCTCAAACGGTTTGAGTTAACATAACTTAAGGATATCTGTTTACTCAAACCGTTTGAGTTAAGTTTACTTGTCGGGTATTACAGTCAAGGCAATCGGTTTACTCAAACGATTTGAGTAAAGTTAACTTGTCGGGTTTTACAGTGGACATGAAAACGGATACATTTGTGGTGTAGCTGAATAAGAAATAGCCATAATCTTTACCATGTAGGTGAAATCTATTTCTCCTGGACTTTGTCCTGTGTTCAGACTGACTGTCATTGAATCACCAATCTGAAGCTCTGCAGCCCCGATGCCGATGTGAAGGTAGTTTTGTGAGCCACCTTTAGGAATGTAGGCCTGAGCCGTCATCTTCTTCACTGCCTGCTGATCATCACTTAATTCTGGATCTTTGGTTTTTGCCTGGAAATAATAAATAAATAGTTTTCTGATGTGCTGTGTACAATATGCTCTATTGATTATTTAAAATCTGTTAACTGATCTATTGTCCACTAGATCACCAGTGAAACTGACTGAACACCAGTGCAGTTATGATGGCAGGTCTTACAGTGATCTCCAGTGTTGAAGATCCTCCCTGTGTGTTGATGGTAACCTTTGCAATGCCATTGTCTCTTGTTTGACCTTTGACCCCTCCAGGATTGACTTCCACTTCCACATTCTCAGCAGGTGTCTGGTCAGGATTTGTTACATAGACCTTTTACAAAACCCAGACCAAAAATTTATGAAACTGTTCCACATTTTCTACAGCCATTCTTAACTTTCTAATTAACAGAGGACTTCAGCGTCTTGCACATGAGTGCCACTTCCTTTTACAGAATATAGTTTAATGTGTAAAAGCAGCTACCGAGACGTAGAAGGGCATCCCAGGTTTGAAGAAGTGTGGTGTTTTTCTGAAGTGGATGGTGTACGGTGACGTCACAATCTGAATGCCTCTCCTTTCTGCTTCCACCATTTCACTGCCTGAAACACACGATTAGCTTCTCCTACAATCACACACGTGCAGGTAAACATGTGCAGACAGATCTGTCCAGTCTTACCACTTTCTGTTAATAGACTGACTGAAACATAGATGGATCGTCCAACCAGCTGGTTAATGTTTGGAAAGGTCTTGGTGATCATCTGATTGGTCAGATTTGCTTCGCCTGCTCCTTTCATTAACTACTCATATATGAGAAACACAGCAACATCAGTCTACAAGATACAACAAAAAGGTATTATAAATACTTTTAGTGTCTATAAAGTGTAATGTCTCTCACCTGAACTTTTTTCAGAGATGCAGGAATCCTTATTTTCTTCTCATCTTCCATCACACCAAACACCACAAACGCATTTCCATCCACCTTCTGTCCAAACAGGTACCTGAAAACACATCCAATCTCTGCTTTATAATAAAAATTGAGACACTAGTTGTCCATAACAATCAGGGTATCCGTCGGTCCGTGTGCGTTTTGATAGTTTGTTTTCCAATTTGAAATGAAATAAGCAGAAACGAGAAAACGGCCCCTTTATTTGTTTTTTCGTTTTTTTTAAAAACCTCGAAAAAAAACAGATTTCGGCTTGATTTTTCGTTTTTTAGTTCAGGGGCATAAAACGAATAAATTACTTCAAAATTCGTTTTCCAGATGTGGGCGGTCCTGAGACGCCCCCCTCCGCTGATTGGTCAACCAAACATTACAACATAATGATAGTCCTAAAAACATAATAAGAGTCATACGGATTCTTAACGTGTTTATTTCTACTACATTTTATCTCTTTCTCTTAATCATTTTGGTCCTTTGGCACACGGCTGCTTTATTATAGTATCCACCTATCAAAATCTGTCTGGCAAAGCTGTGCGACGCACTGCAGCGCGGGGAGAATAGGTATAGCCTGTTGTAGCGAAGCGCAGACCGCTATCAATTTATGTGAACATGTAGTCATAACTTTTGTTTTAGACAATATGCAGTATTTAAAACTATGGGTAAACTTAAATAAAAAGACAGATATGAATAGAAATTAGCACATATATTATTTTTCTATTTTTAATTTAATTCATAGAGCACTTTATGCAAATTTCGGAAATCATAGGTTGTTTTCCACTAGCATGGGACTAATGGTTCGTCAGAGTGCTTGTTCCAGTGATTGAATTTAGTGAAATGTGAATTCGACGTCATGATTTGAATGTAAACTCATTTGAGTTATAAGAACATATCAAAACCCTGAAATAACACTTTCCCTTAAGGGGCACCTGATTTTCAGTGGTTGTTTTTTTTGTTTGTTTTTTTTTACATTTTACATTTTAACTTTTGTATGTCATATTTAATGTTAAAATTTTACATCAAAAACATTAGAATGATATGACAATAGGCTGTTACCAATTAAATCAGTATTCAGAGATATAGACCCTGTGTCTGAAGATATAGATGTATTTACAGTTTAATGCTGATCAGACAGCTGAGCGTGCATTTACATAGCAATTACAAATGTACAAAAGATTAATGTTTTATACAACATTTTTAATACAGAAATATGAAGAAAAAAAAATGAGATGAAAATGAAACTTGAATTATGAAAGTAATATCACCACTAGGTGGCGGTATTTGATTGTGTTAATAAAGAAGCCTTTTATTCAATCTATTCGTTCAAAATGCTTCATTAATTGATTCAGAAATAAAATCAAGTTGCTGTCTATAATAATTGGTCAGTGAATTGTTGTCTATAATAATGGATCTTTCAAAGACTGTGATTCTTTAAGGAACGATACACCATTCTTTGCTCCTACTGTGAGTCACACAGTGGTTCTGTGACGTGGGCAGAGAAAAAAAAATGTTCTATGCTTTCAGTTAGATGGCCAATACCCAATATGAATTAAATAAACTCAGCTTATTGTCTAAAACTACCTATGTTCACATAAATGAATAGTGGTCTGCACTTGTCTAATACATTCTCCCTGCGCTGCAGTGCACAAGTTGTGAGTGCAGGTGCGAAGTAAATTAATATTTACTTGATAAACTAAATGTTTCACTGGTAGGTTGCATAATTTATGCCTACACAAAAGAAAGTTCTGTAGGGTTTGCCTCTGTATGGTTTGTGTCAAGCGATTCGTTAATCTGGGCTGCTTTTTCTCGATAACGATTGACTTTAGCGCTGAAGACCGCTTTCTACGAGTCATTTTACGATCGTCCGTTATTGTTTCATGTGCGTTTCCCAAAAATGCACTTAACACAGTCGCACGTAGCCATGCTTTAAGTGCTACCTTGGAGTCTCTATCCGTTTGTCAAGTGATGAAATGTCATCTTATAGAATGGCTCGGAATTGTAGTAGGCCTACACAATCGTTTATTGAAATGTTTACCTAATATCTCTGCGTTCCAGATATATTATATCTGTAATATATATTATATTATATTATATTATATTATATTATATTATATTATATTATATTATATTATATTATATTATATTATTATGGTATAGTGTATAATATTATACTTTACATAATAATAATAATATTAATAATAATAATAAAAAATATATAGAGAGAGGGAAACGTGATTTTCAGCTGTTTTTCTTGCACTGACTTGCACGAAAACCAGCAACCTATTGGACCCCAAAATAACGTGTCTCTCTCTCTCTCTCTCTCTCTCTCTCTCTCTCTCTCTCTCTCTCTCTCTAGGCTATATGTAATAATAATAAGTATTATTATTATTATTATTATTATGTAAAGTATAATCTTATTCGTATAATGCAATATAATATAATAAAATAAAATATAATCACCACTAGGTGGCGGTATTTCATTGTGTTAATAAAGAAGCCTTTTATTCGACCTATTCGTTCAAAATGCTTCATTAATTGATTCAGAAATAAAATCAAGTTGCTGTCTATAATAATTGGTCAGTGAATTGTTGTCTATAATAATGGATCTTAGACGTGATTTTCAGGTCCAATACATATAGCCAACGCTATCTCACGACCAATTCGTACGTATTTTACGAGGTGGTTTATTCGTACGAATTTGTACGACCTCACTCGTACGATTTTATACGATTTGTCTAACGGTTAGGTTAAGGGGAGGGGTTAGGTGTAAGTAATTCGTACAAATTCATACGAATTGTGCAACTCGTAAAATACGTACGATTTGGCAAAAATCGTACAAAATTGTACGAGTGTGGTCGTACGAATTCGTACGAATAAGCCACCTTGTAAAATATGTACGAATTGCCGTGAGATCGGGTTGATATAGCTGTTTTTCTTGCACGTCAGCAAGTTATTGACAGAACCCCCCCACCCCCCCAAGCATATTTCCTACATTACTTTTTTATTCATTTTTTGTTCAATCATTTATTTTAGATGTTTTTTTTTTCTGCACTTTTTAATCATTTAATAAAAAAAACAAAAAAAAAAAACCAGTAATAATGTGCATTGTAAGAAGAAAGATTTATGCGGTCACCTGAAGGGCAATCAGCATTTTAGAAATTAAACTTTATTCAAGTGCAATGTGATTATAAGGATTTGATTGTACTTTATTGTACATTTTTTACTAGTTTTTGTAAATAATAATCATAATTATTAGTATTAGTATTATTATGTAAAGTATAATATTATTCGTATAATGCAATATAATATAATAAAAAATATTATATTGTATCCGAGTAACACAGCATGAGGTAAACATTTGGGATAACAACCAATGGTTTCTGAAATTTGCATAAAGTGCTTTATGAATAAAACTCAAAATAGAAAAATAATAAATAATAGATGTGCTAATTTCTATTCATATCTGTCATTTTAAGTTCCCCCATAGTTCAAAATGCAGCATATTGTCTAAAACAAAAGTTATAACTAGATGTTCACATAAACTGAAAGCGGTCTGCACTTCGCTATAGGCTATATTCTCCCCGCGCTGCAATGCGTCGCACAGCTTTGCCAGACAGATTTTGATAGACGTGGATACTAAAGCAGCCGTGTGCCAAAGGACCAAAAGGCTCTTCCTCTGTATGGTTTGTGTCAAGCTATTCTTTGATCTGGCTGTTTGATGAAGAGAAAGAGATAAAATGTAGTAGAAATAAACACGTTAAGAATCCGTAGGACTCTTATTATGTTTTTAGGACTATGTTTTATGTTGTAATGCTTGGTTGACCAATCAGCGGAGAGGGGCGTTTCATTCCTGCCCACATGTAGGGATCGAATATTCAAGTTGTTTATTCGTTTTCTGTCCCTGAACGTAAAAAGGAAAAAATGAAGCCGAAGTCTTGATTTTTCGTTTTGTTAGGTAGAATGAAAAACGAAAAATGTGCAGTTTTTTTTTTATTTTTCAGATTTCAATATTAAATTAAAAAATGAATTATACGAAGGTACACGGACCATTGTCCTTGATCCATATCCACATTCATTACTGGGATAAAAAAAAGCAGCTTGGACCTTTTTTGTTCCACAGAAGAACAAAATGTGCTCATTTTTTTTATCTTCTTCTTCTTTTTAGTGTGATTTACTGTTTTCTACATGAAAGCATCCTTCATAAAGATGTAAAGAACATTCTGTGAAAATATAACCTTTATACCTTTATTATAGACTGAGTAAAAAGACCATGTCAAAGATTGAAATCATAGTGAAATTAATAGTTGAAATCAAACTTTGATGCTTGTTATCTCATAATTAGATTTTGATACTTTAGAGTGGATTTCACAGACAGGGTCACATTTTATCTGAACTGACAAATTTATAGTTGGTCTTACCTAATAGTGGTATTCAATATTCAAGTCAGTATTCAATATTCAGTGTCATATTCAGTGACTAGAATAAAACTATAGTTCATTTAAATGTTACTCATGAATCACATTTAGGAATGGCAGGAAAATATTTGGTTGATCATAGTATTTTATCTTGTAGCAGAATATATATCTGTCTTACTTGGCTTCAATGTTGACTGTCAGACTCTCATCACGCACATAGAAGAATGACTTGCTGGGCTTTAATTTCACCTCAAATGTTGGAAGCACTAAAACCAAACCAGACAAAAGACACAAATAAATCAATACATTCTTTAAAGGGTTAGTTCGCCCAAAAATGAAAATTATGTCATTAATAACTCACCCATATGCTGTTCCAAACATGTAAGACCTCCTTTTATCTTCTGAACACAGTTTAAGATATTTTAGATTTAGTCCGAGAGCTCTCAGTCCCTCCATTGAAGCTGTGTGTACGGTACACTGTCCATGTCCAGAAAGGTAAGAAAAACATCATCAAAGTAGTCCATGTGACATCAGAGGGTCCGGTGGAATTTTTTGAAGCATCGAAAATACATTTTGGTCCAAAAATAGCAAAAACGACGACTTTATTCAGCATTGTCTTCTCTTCCGTGTCTGTTGTGAGAGATAGTTCAAATCAAAACAGTCTGGATATCCGGTTCGCGAACGAATCATTCAGTTGACCAAATCGAACTGAATCGTTTTAAACGGTTCACATCTCTAATACGCATTAATCCACAAATGACTTAAGCTGTTAACTTTTTAAATGTGGCTGACACTCCCTCTAAGTTCAAACAAACCAATATCCCGGAGTTCATGTACTCAAACAGTACATTGACTGAACTGCTGTGAAGATGAACACCGAGCCAAGCCAGATAACGAACAAAACATTGACTCGTTCACGAGTCAAGAACCGTTTCTGTCAGACGCGTCCGATTCGTGAACCGAGGAGCTGATGATACTGGGCATGTGTGATTCAGCGTGAAGCAGACCGACACACAGAGCGTCTGAACTGAACTGATTCTGTGCTAGTCTTATGAGCGCTGGTAAACCGAAGGCTTGAATCAAGGGAAATCATTGCAAATGACGCCATTATGTCGAGTGCAAAAGAACCGGTGAACCGTTTTCTTCAACCGGTTTATTGAATCGAACTGTCCGAAAGAATTAGTGGTGATCCGAACTCCGATGCAACCGGTTCTTCACTCGTGAACGAGTCAGTCTATTGTTCGTTATCTGGCTCGGCTCGGTGTTCATCTTCACAGCAGTTCAGTCAGTGTACTGTTTGAGTGCATGCATTACTCCGGGATATTTGTTTGTTTGAACTCAGAGGGAGTGTCAGCCACATTTAAAAAAAAGTTAACAAGTCATTTGTGGATTAATGCGTATTAGAGATGTGAACCGTTTAAAACGATTCAGTTCGATTTGGTCAACTGAATGATTCGTTCGCGAACCGGATATCCAGACTGTTTTGATTTGAACTATCTCTCACAACAGACACGGAAGAGAAGACAATGCTGAATAAAGTTGTCGTTTTTGCTATTTTTGGACCAAAATGTATTTTCGATGCTTCAAAAAATTCCAACGGACCCTCTGATGTCACATGGACTACTTTGATGATGTTTTTCTTACCTTTCTGGACATGGACAGTATACCGTACACACAGCTTCAATGGAGGGACTGAGAGCTCTCGGACTAAATCTAAAATATCTTAAACTGTGTTCCGAAGATAAAAGGAGGTCTTACATGTTTGGAACAGAATAAGGGTGACTTATTAATGACATAATTTTCATTTTTGGGAGAACTAACCCTTTAACTTTTCACATTCGTTTAACATACAGTTTGTAGACACAGGTCTTACCATATTCTTTGACCTCAAAGTCAGCAGTAAACTTCTTCTGAGGAGTGTTTGAGAACAGTGTGACAATCTTCCAGATCCCTGGACTGAAACAAACAGAACACATCCAGAATCATACACGTCTTCGTTCAAGACATTAAAACATGTGATAACAGACCATGAACATTTCCTGACGTTTATTGATATATTATTAGACACTGTCCTGAAGCAGATGTCATAGGCAGATAAAAATTAAGTTTGGTCACGTCACTCCGATTCAGTAGCTTTAGTCTTGACAGTGTTTTACACACCTGGCAACTTCAGGGATGGCATACTTTCCAGACTTTATTCCTTCTGCTGTATATATCTTATCTGATGAAACTGTGATGCCTTGTGGATTCTTCAGAAACAAGACAGAAATCACTGGGTCTGCTGAGATCTTCAAATGCTCAGCTGAAATGTCATGAAAGCATACATGTGTGAAATAACAGTATATGGTTTTATATACGTGTTTACCTTGATTTCCACTGTCAATGAAGCATTGCTGAATGGTTTCAAGTTTGGCATCAAAGAGAAAATCCTGTAAAGAACTGCAAAATAATGTTTTATTGCCTTTTTAAGACTCTTAGATTACACTCCAGCAAACAATGTAAACATAAAAATCATTGGGTTATCTGTGTTTTCTGTGTTTGGAGAAAATAAAATTAATTAGGCCCATGGATGTGTGCTGTAAAAATTAAAATGGAAATTATTTTATTGTTACAGATGAAGACAAGCATGGCTCTGGGAGTAACTATACAGTTTGTTCATATCATTAAACATCAACCTGTCTGACCCAAAATCCTAAACAATGTTTATTGTAACAGAGTTTGTTGGTCCATGATCAACCTTTCTACCCCTTATTAAAATTATGTAGTATTCATTTAATTGATTGATTGAATGATTAATTTCCTATCATGCTGATATAAGACATTTAAATGCACTGTATGTTTTCAGCACTAAATGGTACCTGTGCTATTAGGTGTGTAGATGGGTTTGTCTGTTTGGACAAATATATATCCAGACTGAAATGATAGCAGGACCACTTTCTCCAGAGTGACGGTTGGAAACTGAGCTTGTAGATACACATACTGCTTCTCCAGAGGATCGTCAGAGAAGAAGTTCTGATCATCAGGAATCTAAATGACAGAAAATGAATTAGTCAAGTTTCTTCATCAAAAATTGAATAAAAGAAAAATGCATTTTACAATGTGAATACTCTCAAATATACAGAAAGCATTTAAAGCATTTAATAAAAATTTTCACTGAATGTAGTTTTAACAGATGTATAGATATATACTATAAATATATAGTTTGTTAAAGATGATCAGGGATGTAAAAAGTACTCAATTCATAGTCAATTAAATAAATATCTGGCTCAGAACATACTTGAGTAAAAAGAAAAAAAAAAAGAGTACAATTTAATAGTAGTACTTAAGTACACTGTAAAAAAAAGTCCGTAAAAATACAGTACAATATTCCGTAATAATTTAAAGGAATTGTCCGTATTTTCTTTTTACAGTCATTTCTCCGTTATTTTTTAATTACGCTTTGCATTGTGGGTACAAGAAGCTCAGTCTACAATCGGCGCGAAACCAGTGCTTTCGCAGGCACCATTATTCACGGAGATACTCTCTGTCAAAATCTCATTTTAAAGTCAGATTTAGGATTTTGAGAATGGTTCCTACACTTCCTTTGTAAATTATTTTTTGATAAATGTAACAAACTGTATCGTTAACTTTGTTGCTGCCTGGCTTGTTTGGCAAATGAATGTCGGAGCCGTTGCATTCAACATTTTCAGCATACCGTCACATCTTAACGTTAATTTACTCGACGTGGAGGTACGTGTTGCAGTGGTTGCAGTGCACTCTTTTAGTTTTATAAATAAAGGTTTATTACCTTTTTATTGTTGTTGATGCGGTGTAACGTGTTTGTTAATGAGCGTGTCTTAAAGCATCAGGCATATTAATGTTTCTGAGGTGATATTGAGCAGCTGTGATCACGTTAAATTTGAATTGCGGTACAACTGTGTTTAGAGCGCTTTATGCCTTCAATAGGAGCAGGCAGAGTAATTGTCAAGAAAAGAAGACACCATTAACGTTACGACTTTTTATTTAAAAGAGATTATATGAGCAGAAGATCTGACATCACGGAGTTCTTCAAGGATAACACACCTTTTCTGCCAAACGAGGTAGGTTTAGACATTTCATCGGCTTGTTTATGTTAAACACACACACACACACATGATAAGTTAATTCTGTAACTTTACTGGCACCCTGTCTGTGAACGCACACAGGTCATGCACACACAGAGAATGGTGCTTCATACAAGTTCTCTCACTCTTACACAGACAAAAGCACGCACAAAATGAACATTTTTGGCAAGTGAGAGTCTCAAATAAGTTAAAAAGTCTTGACTGATGTAAAGATTAGGGATGTGTCAAATGTCCGTCGATGTGAGTCATGTTTAAAAGGGACAGTAGTTCATGACATTGATGGTGTTTCTGTTTCTTTTCGTTTTCTTTTCTAATGGCAGGTCATAATTGCTGCTGTACTTTGCATCCCAAGCCCCCCCCCCCCCCCCCCCTGCATTCTTATCACGGGTTTGTATTATGTTTTATTTATTATGTTTTTATTAATGAAAGCTTATGTGTAGCAAAATTCAGTTAGAAATGTAATATGCAAAATGGCAATGCAATATGTAAAACAGCAATGTGTTTCTGTATTTTAATGAACATTTTCCCTACATGTCCAATATTTAGTGCAAAATGAAAATGAAAAAAACTATTATATCATTTACATTTGCTATTTCCTACAATAATTTTAATATGCAAAATAAAAACATATTTTAATGCTTTATAAGTTGCAAAATTCAAATGAACATATTACACAAATTGACTAGATTTGTTTAATATGTCCAAGCAAAAACTGTAGTAAAATTATCATTTAAATGCTGTTTTTCCTAAACAAATTTTGACTTTGGGGTAGGACACTTGGGATTGCATTTTCATCATAATAAAGGGTGATAATTGTAGCAAAATACAGTGAGAATTTCAGAATGCATTCTGAGCAAAAGTTGCCGCAAAATGGTAGTTTCAATTTCTATTATTCTTAGTGCATTGAAGAAGTGGACTGACACTTACAAGATGTTTCAGTTGCATTTTCACTTAATACCTCGCGATGAATATAAAGTCAGTGTGGATTTGAAATGCATCACGCCCCTGACATGTCAATCGTTAGGCTACATCAAGGTGGGGGTCAGCAACAGGACACACAATAAGTCAATATTCACTCAACCAAACGCTCTCCACACTGACTTAAACTAAATTCATCGCTGGGTATTAAATGAA
This sequence comes from Carassius auratus, assembly GCF_003368295.1. Lineage (NCBI taxonomy): Eukaryota > Metazoa > Chordata > Actinopteri > Cypriniformes > Cyprinidae > Carassius > Carassius auratus. Next base: position 7,426,096 of record NC_039243.1, read on the forward strand.
AATGGTATTGAAACGTCTTATATGTAAGAGTCAATGCATTTAAGAAAAATAAAGATTTAAATCACAATTTTGCTGCACATTTGGCTCAGAATGCATTGTGAAATTCTCACTGCATTTTTGCTACAATTTAATGAGGTATTATGATGAAAATGCAATCCCAAGTGTCCTACCCCCAAGTCCAAATGCATTTAGGAAAAATGGCAATTAATAATAATTTAGCTAGATTTTTTGCTTGGACATATTAAACATATCTAATAAATTTGGGTAATACATTTTCACTGTAATTTTGCAACTTATAAAGTGTTAAAATGTTTTTCATTTGCATATTAAAACTAGTGTAGAAAATGGCAAATGTAAATTATATAACTGAGTTTTTATTTTGCACTAAATTTGACACATGTATGGTAAAATGTTAATTAAAATACATAACTACATTGGCATTTTATGTATTGCATTGCCACTTTGCTATCCATATGGTTCCATATTTATTTACCATTAGGGATGTTCAACACTGACAAGAAATTAGTCATGGAGTCGTTTAGTCAGTTAACAGAAAGATTTAATCAATGTTTGGAGTGGCTTTCTGAGATACTAAAAGCACACAAACACTTGGAGCCCTGATCTTAATTTAGATTGTATAGTTCTCTTAGTTTAACATTAAAATGTCAGGAATGAGTGCATAAATCTTTGTTCTTTATTTTCAAATGCTGTACAAGCTTTTTATTTTTATTTTTTTTATGTCAATTGTAGATGCAGATAATTTAGCATGAATAAAAGGTAAGTTAATCTAACTAGGTTTAGTTCACCCATAATATGAAAAATATGATAAATCTCATTCCAATCCTATTAGACTTTTGTTCATTTTTGGAACACTAATGAAGATCCATTTTAATTAAATCTGACAGCTATACTGTATTAGACCTTGAAATGGTAGTTGCATAGGCTGTCAATGGAGGGACAGAAAGCAGAGATTTCATAAAAAATACTCTTTATTCGTGTTTCAAAGATGAATGGAAATCGTATGGATTTGGAACGGTTTGAGGGAAAGTAACTGATGTCAGAATTCACATTTTGTGCTTTTAAATAATGTGTTCTATAGGAAAATTATGTCATTTCACTTGACTTTTGACTATTAGTCTGTAGCAATTGTTAATAATGACAGCCCTGTCTTTGTATTAATTTTTACCCCATGTATTAAAAAAATAATAAAATAATAAAATCTTTATCTTTGTGACCATTATTTGGTGCAACACCAATATTGTACAGGTACCTGCTAATTTTTTATTTTAATTTTGTACGGAATTAAACATTTTAGGATGACTGAAGTGTCCATTAATGGTATGGATTGAGTACTTTAATAATACGGAATATTACATTTTAGGTTTGATGGAAGTGTCCGTAAATGGTAAAGAAAAAGTCTGGTAAATCTACGGAAATATCTGTTATAGGGTTTACGGAATTGTCCGTACAATAAAGCAAAAATTTATGGAAAATACGGAATTTTCCATTTTAGGTTTGACGGAAGTGTCCGTCAATGGTACAGAAAAACTCAAGTAAATCTACGGAAATATCCGTTTTAAGGTTTACGGGAGTGCCCGTACAATAACGGAAAAAGTGCTGGTAATTAATTAACAGCACTTTTTCCGTTTTTTAACTGAACTTTTTTTAACAGTGTATTTAAAAAGAAAAATGGGCACAATACATGTGGGCGGGAATGAAACTTCCCTCTCCGATGATTGGTCAGCCAAACATTACAACATAATAATAGTCCTAAAGACATAACAAGAGTCCTACGCTTCTACAAATTCTTAACGTGTTTATTTCTACTACACTTTATCTCTTTCTATTCATCAAACAGCCAGATCAAAGAATAGCTTGACACAAACCATACAGAAGCAGAGACTTTTGGTCCTTTGACACACGGCTGCTTTATTATAGTACCCACCTATCAAAATCTGTCTGGCAAAGCTGTGCGACACACTGCAGCGCGGGGGGGATTAGGTATAGCCTGTTGTAGCGAAGCGCAGACCGCTATCAATTTATGTGAACATGTAGTCATAACTTTTGTTTTAGACAATATGCTGAATTTTGGACTATGGGGGAACTTAAATAAAATGACAGTTAGGAAAAGAAATTAGCACATCTATTATTTATTATTTTTATATTTTGAGTTAAGGTTAGGGTTGAGTTAGGGTTAGTAATTTTTATATTTTGAGTTAGGGTTAATAATGGCTCCATTTGCATCCAGAGAGATCTGGGCTAAAGCCCTAAATAACAAATGAGCCTAGAACCACCCCTGCTATACATTTTACAGCACTTTACATTTTACAGATTGGGTTAAAGTGCCAAAGTGGCATCACCTTTATGTCTTTAAGGATTTGGAAATTGTTGGCTGCAGTCAGTGTCACTGATTGAGACAGTATCTCCCTGTCTTTTTTTGGGTGGCTCTTAACTGTGATCTTCACATCTAGAGCGCCTCCAGAGTAATCCTGAGCCTCCAAAAACACCTTCTCTGAGGAACCCACCCTCAGCAGATTAGGAGCCGACAGAACATACCTGAGGAGATCAAATCAGAGCGTTTGAGAACAGATCTGTGAGTGAATCCATGAACAAACAGTGTTTGATACTCACAGCGGGTCACATAGTGTGAGGAGCGGTGAGGAGAGCAGAACAACAGTCAGAAACAGCAGCTTCACCTCCATCCTGACTGTGTGTGTGTCTCTTCCTGTGAGCGTCAGATTTATACCCACCTCCTCCACCCTCAGAGTCCAAACTGATCACTCTCTCTCTCTCTCTCTCTCTCTCTCTCTCTCTCTCTCTCTCTCTCTCTCTGTTTGTTTGCATTTCCTAATGATTGGAATCAACAACACACATTATTTTAAATAATATGATGTTTCAGTTCACCAAGTTTAAAATTCCAAGTAATATTTAGGTAACAAATAAATATATCTATGTTCGTACATTTTGTAGTTTTGTGAATCAAACAGGAGATTCATATAGATCTCATAAAGATTTTAAGAGTTCACGGCAGTCCAGTTCAGATTTCCCGTAAATGACCTACAAAAACCGGTTGTGTAAATTCAACCTTTGGTAAATTGGCAGCTGCTCTGTTGATCTTGTAGGGGTCGAAAGAATTAGTGTACAGCACATATAGCCAAGAAAATATGTCAAAGATGTTTCAACTCAACACTTGTGCTTTTGTGTAAATGAAGAATAAACAGTGGTGTCAAAAGTATTGGCATTCATTACTCAAGTAGAAGTATAGATACTCGGGTTTAAAGGTCCCGTTTTTCACGCTTTTTTGAAGCTTTGATTGTGTTTACAGTGTGCAATATAACATGTGTTCATGTTTCGCGTGTAAAAAAAAACAGTATTTTTCACACAATTCACCTATCTGTATACCGCTGTTTTCACTGTCATAAAAACGGGCTGATGACTTCCTTGTTCTATAAAGTCCCTCCTTCAGAAATACGTAACGAGTTCTGATTGGGCCAGCAGTTCCTGAGTTGTGATTCGACACCAACTTAGAGCAGGCTGACTTCCTGGCAACGCGATTGGGCTAGTTTTGACAAGCACGTGGGCAGGAGCATGTGCTGGAGATGTACTTATAATCACAGGAGCGTTTTTACTGACGAGATGCGCATGAAAATTGCATTTGATTTTTTTGCACAGCCCTAACATCTAGTTAAAAAAGCTAAACAGCGTTGCCCTTTGTGTAGTAAGTTACAGAAACTGTTAAACGCACCAACTTAAATAATAAAATACACTTACCGGTTGTGGTCCATAAACAACACCTTCTCCAGACAAAGAGGGAACGGCTCCATCTTTCAAGAATTATCTTTTTGCAAATCCGGCATTAAACTGATTGAGATTGAGGAAATTGTCCTCAGCAAGCTGTCCTCAGCAAAATGTGCTGCACATAGTTTTACATGTGGATTTTTTCGGGAACCGAGTTAAACATAAATTGTAATCATTAATTTCCAAGTACAGCGTCCCTGGGAAGCCCAAACAAAGATGATTGGACTCCTAGATGAAAATAACAGCATTTCAACGACATGGCAAACACAAATGCAGCTCTTCCTCTTCTCCGTCGAAGCGCAACAAGGCCACGCCCCCTGTTTGTGAATTCATGTGTGCGGAGGTTATTTAAAAAACTGTTTTAGTGACGTCATTACTGCAGGAACTAGAGGGCTGTAGTCCAAACGGGTCGTTTTTTGTAGGCGAATCCTTTTAAATAAAATATCTCGCTTGGCATTGAACTTTGAGCTTTAGAATTTTACAGATATTATTTATACTCTAACAACAACATTATACACTAACTAAAGTTTAAAACATGGGATCACGAAGAAGGGGACCTTTAAAAAGACTTTTGTAGAAGTTGAAGTATCAACTCAAGCTTTTTACTCAAGTAAAAGTGTAAAAGTACTGGTTTAAAAAAAACACAAATGCCATTGAGATCAAAAGCTTAGGCTGCGCCACAGGGGCCTATTGTGCACTACCTCAAAAAAAACATTTTTCTAAAGGCCATAGGCCATAATGACTATAATGTTATATTAAAATGTTCATGTTGAAAAATTTGGGATGCACTAGGCTACCTGTTTCAGCCGCATATATGCCCATTGAAAATGAACGCACTTCAGTACAATGCAGATACATTAAAGAACTAGAGATATGATGACTAGTTGCCTATAAGTATTGTTATGGTGCAAAAAGTCAAACTTCAGAGGCATGTCATCAATAACCTTTAATGGAATGTAAATGTATATCCAAGCTTAGCAATAGACAAGAACATTGGTGCAGGCTTAGTAACAATTACACTTCTATGGTTGTCTATTTACAATAAACGTTATAGTCAAAATGAATGATTAATCCAAGTGAATAATCAAAAACTAAAAATAACGCATAATCTTCTTGATTGATAGCTTCCTGCACTGTAAAAAATTACTTTTGAGGGTGTTAAATACAACCCATGAAAATCAGTTATAGTTTACTTAAGTAAATTAGTTAGCAAGTAAAATAATGGGTACATTCTACCTACACTATCTATTTTTAAACAGTATTAACATCAAGAATAAAAAAAGAAGTAAAATGTACCCCTAAATATTAGCTTTGGCACTGCAAAGTGCGCATGCATCAACATCCAGGCGGGAATCGCGGGAGTCACCATTTTCCATGTCATTGGCGGTGGATGAACATTGATTGGTGAACCTACAGGTACGTCTTTTGGTGCGTTCAAGTCCTCCTGGGAAGTTCGTAAGCACAAGGTGGGAAGTCGTGCTTATGACGGCATGTGTGTTCAAGTCACTTTGTTCGGAGCAAGATGGCGGAGTACTTTCTCTTCATTAAAAACACAAAAATACAGCAATGTTCTTAAACTCTTGTTGTAGAAAATGAAGAACAAAGAAATATGCATTAGGTATACTTTGTTTTTTAATGTTTTAAATTATTTTATGAAGCCGCTGCCAACTTTATTGTTAAACTTTGCATTGTTATATTATAATGCCATCAAATTATGCATCGTCGATTGACTTACTGCGCTGTAAATAGAAAAGCCTGACAATATCACAGCTAAATACCTTTAATTAACAGTTAATAATCGGATAATGAGCGGCGGTTGTCGGTCGGTAAAATTAACCGAAATGAGCATCCCTAAAATGTATGAAATATTGAAACTTTAGCGATGAAACATGTATGAGAGAATAATGTGCAGGACACCTTGATGTTAAAAAGAGTTAAAAATGACTTTTTTTCTTTCAGACGAATACAATCATAGTTATAATAAAAAACTGTCCCGTCTCCTCCAATGGCAGTGAATGGCCGTTTCTGTTTTGAAGTCCATAAATGTGCATCTATCCATGATTAAATTATTCCTCACGGCTCTGGGGGGTAAATAAAGGCCTTCTGAAGGGAAGCAATGCATTTGTGTAATGTGGATATTTTTTATTACACAAACTCATGGCTTCAGAAGGCTTTTATTAGCCCCCCCATAGCCGTGAGGATTACTTTAATTGTGAATGGATGCACTAGACAGAATATATGAACAGAAACAGTCATTTCACTGCCATTATAAAGCTTAGAAGAGCCGGGATATTTTTCAATATAACTTTGATTGTATTCATCTGAAAGAAGAATGTCATATACACGTAGGATGACTTGAAGGTGAGTAAATCATGGGCTAATTTTCATTTTTGGGTGAACTGTCCCATGCGGTGCACATGGTGACACAGCTAAAGTGCATACACAGAAAACCAGTTCAGTTATCTGACTTAATGACTATTGTGTGTACATAAACAGTTGGGTGTAAACTAGATGTTTATTAGTATGGTCAGTGTAATTAGAAGCCTAATATACTTATTGCTCTATGTGCCATTAAAACTAATCAAACAAAAGAGAAAATATAAGTTATTTTGCCCTTGATTGAATAACTATTACACTGCTTTCACTCGAAGCGTCAGCGTCGATACTTGATGTAGCTTGGTCTGAAGCTTGTTGTTAACAATTGTCATTATGACAATAGCCAATCACATTACTTTAAGCTTGGGCTGCAATGCTCTAGGATATTTGCATAAAGGTGATCTGATTGGTTGACACCTTCATTGGTGCTTGAAAAGTTTCAACTTCTGCCGCAAGCAATTGTCACAGGCCAGAGCGGACCACCAATTTAACGGGTCTCGCTCCTCCCTCTAACTTCCACCTCGAGGAGGTCCCACAACACCCCAATGAATGGACGGACAACCAAGATTAAAATTTAACAATTTTTATTTATTTAAAAGTTTGGGGAAAGGGGAAAGGAAACTTTAAAACTAATGATGACTCGAACTATTTTTTTTATCCACAAATACGGATTCCAGTCTCAATAACACTCCTCTTCAGCCCTTCCTCAACAACACTCCACTTCAGCCCTTAATTTCCAGCCGACTCCACTCCAGGTAAGTAGAGAGCAAGAGCTAGGCAGTTGACGTGCAGGGACTTTCTTGCCCCCGGGGGGGGGGGGGGGTGGACTTCAAGACCCAAGGCTGGGCTGTTAGCGTGCAGGGATTCTAGCTCCCAGGTAAGTACAGAGTTCGATACACAGGTGGGTATTCACAGGGCTGGGCTGTTAATGTGCAGAGGTTCTAGCTCTCAGGTAAGTACAGCGTCCAATACACAGGTAAGTATTCACAGGGCTGGGCTGTTAGCGTGCAGGGGTTCTAGCTCTCAAGTAAGTACAGTGTTCAATACACAGGTGGGTATTCACAGGGCTGAGCTGTTAACGTGCAGGGGTTCTAGCTCTCAGGTAAGTACAGTATTCGATACACAGGTGGGTATTCACAGGGCTGGACGGTTAGCGTGCAGGAGTTCTAGCTCTCAGGTAAGTACAGAGTTCAATACACAGGTGAGTATTCACAGGGCTAAGCTGTTAGCGTGCAGGGGTTCTAGCTCTCAGGTAAGTACAGTGTTCGATACACAGGTGGATATTCAAAGGGCTGGGCTGTTAATGTGCAGAGGTTCTAGCTCTCAGGTAAGTACGGCGTTCAATACACAGGTAAGTATTCACAGGGCTGGGCTGTTAGCGTGCAGGGGTTCTAGCTCTCAAGTAAGTACAGTATTCGATACACAGGTGGATATTCACAGGGCTGGGCTGTTAATGTGCAGAGGTTCTAGCTCTCAGGTAAGTACAGCGTTCAATACACAGGTTAGTATTCACAGGGCTGGGTTGTTAGCGTGCAGGGGTTCTAGCTCTCAAGTAAGTACAGTATTCGATACACAGGTGGGTATTCACAGGGCTGGGCTGTTAATGTGCTACTCACCACTGAAGATATTCAGAGGTCTGTATTCCAAGCAGATACGGGTTTAGTCGATGACTGACGGCTGGTGGGCCTTACAGGTGAGACTGCAAACAATACTGGGCTTCCCGCCCAGCTTGACAAGGGGGCACACGGGGGAGGATCGGCTGTTGTCCTTCGCTTCCCTCGTCGACTAAACAGCACAGACGACACGCACAAGGCCGGTGGTTTCCAACAAGGCCAATGACACAACGTCACATGGATAAAAAGGATAAGGCTTTGATTTAAAAGCTTACAGAGATTGCTGCGTGGGCAACGTCATCCAACCTCCTCCAGAGGCGCCTCCAATACGTCCAAGCTCCAGCTTACTTAAGGTAAAGACTGTGGTTGCCACCAATACACTGCTCCTCTCCGTCAGGCCTCTTCCTACGACCAGGGACACAACCACGGACAAACACCACACACCACAAAGGCACTACAATTCTTCTCGTGTGTACACTTCAATATAGCAGCACTCACCGCACTCCACACACTCAGTGAAAAAAGATCGGTGGTGTATTCCCGTTTCGGGCTCAGAGTCCTGACAGGGCGTGTCAGATGGACAAAGGCAGGAAGGCAGACCACAGCAGGCAGATATATCGTACACCGGAGTCTCTCCGTCTTTCCCAGCGATCTCCAACGCAAGGCACTACTATCAACACCGAGTAAACACACAAGCACAGAGGATTATCAGATCAACACAAGAGGGGGGGGGATTATCCACTGCTACGGAGAAATATGCAGTCGGAATCCTTTCTTAAAGGCAGTTAGTCTCCCTCCACATCCGTCATTCACTCTCCACAATATACAAGAAATGTTCATAAAGTCTTCACCCACCAGTGCACAGTGTTGTCCTCTCCCAACACGAATTCAATGATCTCCTTCACTCAGGGGCCTTCCAAACGTAGGATCGCTCCTTCAACTCAATCCACAATAAGAGGTAAACACAACATACAAAAGGTCGATCACTTAACTTCCTCCGCACTTCCAATATCCATTTTCCTTGGATTCTCCGTTGCAGCCCGTAAATCGCAACATCCACGCCACACCAGCCACTTCCGTATCCTGTGGAACAACAGCAGAACAAAAACTACTCTCTCCTGTTCATAAACCAGCCCCTTTTATATCACTGCTTCCTTCCCGATCCTCCAATCGGTATCCGACACGTCCTCTTCCCACACCTGACATGTATTTTGGATAATTTTCCCGCCTTGGGCCAACCGGAACAGAGCTTGTGTTTCACTTAAATTAGTCCGGGCGGAAATATTTCCCACACTACAGTTCCGCCCGGATTAGTCACCCAGTGACATCCTCCTCCGCCAAATCGTTCTAGTCCCTAGAACGTGGTTGTTCAACCCAATCCCCATACCTCTCGGGGGGCCGTCCTCGGTTCTCTCGTTGGGACCGTCTGGGTGGTGATCCGGGGTCCAGTCCCCTTGGTTCAGCCTCTGGGAGCCTCGGAACTATGGCCCATGCTTGCAACGGCAGAGCGCACACAGTCGGAGCTGGTAATGCCTCTAGGGGAGGTCTAGGGTAGTTCGGGCATGGCCGAATCAAGTTGCGATGTAATACCCGTTCTGGTCCAGCCTTCCCCTCAGGTCGAAGTACATAGACCGGCTGCCCCAGCCGCTGCTGGTGCTGCACCACATATGGAACAGGCTCCCAACGGTCACTCAACTTCCCTTTCCCCTGTCGCCGGTTGTCCCGTACCAGCACTCTCTCTCCTGGTAACAACAGGGCTTCTCGGGCCGTCCGATCATATATCTGTTTGTTCTTAATTGCGGCAGCATTTATCCTCCCCGAGACTTGCTCATAAGCGGAGTGAAGGCGCTGGTGGTGGCATCTTACCCACTCGGTCAAACTCAAGGTCTCTTCCAACGTGGCCACCCCCAATACCAAGTCTGTCGGCAACCGCACATGTCTCCCGAACATCAGGTAGGTCGGAGCGTACCCCGTAGTGCTGTGGACGCTGTTGTTATAGGCCTGGACCAGTGCAGGAAGGTTACTCACCCAATCGTTCTGACGTTCCTGGTCCAGCGTACCCAGTAGGCTCAACAGAGTCTGGTTGAAGCGTTCGCAGCACCCATTCCCTTGGGGATGGTAGGGGGTAGTATGGGTCTTAGTACATCCATACACCCGACACAACTCCCTGATCACTCTGGACTCAAAGTTCGGCCCCTGGTCACTGTGCAAGAATTCTGGGCATCCGAAAGGCTGAATCACTGCCCTCCATAAAGCGGTGGCGGTCACGTTGGCTGTCTGATCCAAAGTCGGGATGGCCCAAGCATACTTGGTAAACAGGTCGGTGACCACCAAGATGTTTTGGTAGCGGTCCATGGGCCTACCCAAGGTCAGATAATCCATGGCCAGGATATGCAATGGGGCCCTGGCCTGTATCGGAACCATCGGGGCCTTCGCCTCCTTCCGAGCCTTAAACAGGGTACATCGAGGGCATGCTTGAATGAACAAACTCACAGCGGCCTCCATCCCGGGCCAGTAGAAATGTCGCCGCAAAAGCGACAACGTCCTCTCATTCCCCTGATGCCCCAATTGTGTATGGTAGGCCTCTAACAAAGCCTGCACCTGGCCCCCTGGCACCACCACCTGGCGGACCTCTTCTCCAGACTTCGGGTCTTTAATCGTCCTGCACATCACCCCATCTCTCAAGCCAAGGCGTGCCCACTGCCCCAACAACTTCCTCACCTTGTGAGTCTGGGCTCGCCATTCCACCTTCGTTGGCCCCCTCCTCCGTCTTAACCAATGACCTAGCATTCTCAAATCCTGGTCCTCCTCTTGACGCTCCCTCCATCGTTGCGGGTCCCAGCCCCAACTCACTGGCACAGCCTCCTGCGGAGCCCCCGGTACCTCTACAACCCCCACTGTCAGCCCTTCCTCCGGGCCTATCGGTAACTCTCGTTCACTCTCCATCTGATGTGCCTCCGGGAGTCTGGACAAGACGTTGGCATTTGTGTGCTCTCGGCCTGGCCGATATTGGATCTGGTAGTCGAAGTTTGCCAGCTGGGCCACCCATCTTTGCTCCACTGCCCCCAGCTTTGCCGTCTGTAAGTGGACCAAGGGGTTGTTATCTGTTATCACCTGTACTTTAGCACCCCATAAGTAGTCTTTGAATTTTTCACTCAGGGCCCACTTCAAAGCCAGCAACTCCAGCTTAAATGAACTGTAATTCAAATCATTCCTCTCTGCCGGGTGGAGGCTTCGGCTAGCATAGGCGATCACTCGCTCTACCCCTTGCTGCTGCTGAGCTAACACCGCCCCAAGCCCGAGGTTACTGGCGTCTGTGTACAAGATGAAAGGTTGTGAATAATCCGCATAGCCCAAGATAGGAGCCTGCAGCAGCTCTTGCTTCAGCCTTTGAAACGCCGATTCACATACCGGGCTCCAAGCAATGGAGGGAGACCCACGGCCGCGAGGACGCCCAGTCCCTGCCAACAGCTGATTTAAGGGTTTGGCAATTTTTGAAAAATCCTTGATGAATCGCCGATAATATCCGACGAAGCCCAAAAAGGACCGAACTTGCCTCATGGTTTTCGGTGCCTCCCAGCCCTGCACAGCCGCCACCTTCTCGGGATCCACCGAGACCCCCGAGGCACTCACACAATGGCCCAGAAACTTCACCTCCTTCCTCAACAGGTGGCACTTCTCTAGCTGCAGCTTCAACCCATACTGCTCCATGGCCCGAAACACATCCTCCAGATGTCGCAGATGGGACTCAAAATCTGGGGAATAGACGATGACATCATCTAGATATACCAGCGTAGAGTCCACCAACTGGCCACCCAGACACCGCTGCATCAGCCGTTGGAACGTGGCCGGTGCATTACATAGGCCAAAGGGCATACGGTCCCACTCGAAAAGCCCAAAGGGAGTGGTGAAAGCAGTCTTCTCTCGGTCGACCCCCTCGACCTGGACTTGCCAATACCCACTCGCAAGATCCAAAGTGGAGTACCATACAGACCGTGTCAGGCTGGCAAGAGAGTCCTCTATCCGCGGCAGTGGAAAAGCATCTTTCTTTGTGACTTGATTTAATTTCCGATAGTCTACACAAAATCTCCAAGCTCCCGTCTTCTTCTGGACGAGGACAATCGGGGCCGCCCATGGGCTACTGCTCTCCCGGACAATCCCCTTGTCCAACATTCCCTGCAGCAGAGTACGAACCTCCGAATACAGAGTGGGTGGTACTGGACGGTATCTCTCACGACTAGGCAGGGCATCGCCAGTGGGGATCTGATGTTTCACTACACCGGTACAGCCATAGTCCTCATCATGTCTGGAGAACACATGTTGCCACTTGGTAAGGAGATCCTGCAATTGTTTACTCTGGCTTTCCTCTAGCCCTTCTCCCTGCAGGGACTCTCTGGTCAGGTGAACAGGCACCTCATTTCCGAGCTGTTCCAGGGATGAGTCCACCTGAGCCAAGGTCACTTCTACGACCGTAGGACACACCTGCCGGAAGCTGACTTCCCGGCCCTCTCGCACCTGGTGGGCATCCACCATGGTCACCAGGACCAACCGCTGGTGATGATGTAAATTGACAGGGTAAGGGTTCTCGTTCCGTATCTTCACCGGGACTCGGCCTCGGCGAACCACTGCCAATCCATGGGCCACTGCTACACTCTGGCAGTCCATATGGGGCTCGACCAGCACCCAGCCTGACGACCCGCACTCGTGCGATGGTACTCTTGCCCAGACAATGGCCTCACTCCTTGCCGGTATAGAAACTGCGTATCGGCAGGCAACCCGCCCGATACCTTCTTGACTCCCCCGTGCCTTGGCCATGTGTACCCGATGACAATCGGCCTCTATCCTTTCCCATTCTTGTCTTTCTGCCGGTGGTAGGGTCTTCTTAGGCCTAGCCTGAAACAACTCCTCCCAGCAGTCTACAATTACGTTCATCCCCAACAGGGCTTTTTGGATTCCTAGGCAATGATCTCGGACAATAACAACCCCCTTCTGGGGCACAGTGATTCCATTAATCTCCAAATCTGTAACTAGATATCCGACATAGGGGATCTCCAGTCAATTAGCCCCCCGTAAGGTCAGCCAGGGTGCTTCTGTTCCCTGTACCTGGCTACCCTGAAACAGCTCCTTGGACAGGCTCTCTGAGACTAAGGTGACTTGAGACCCAGTGTCTACCAGACATCGTATCTTCACCCCACGGATCCGTACCTCTACCACTGGGCTATGCCCGATCAGCTGATTCCTGGGGGCGCTCATCCAATTTGGGTCACTCACAGAGGTCCCAGCCACTTGACCCACAGTGGCCGGCCGACCTAAAAATCCCCTTCGGAACCCCGTCGAGAGCCGCATTGGCGACTATAATGCCTTGGCTCACCACACCGATTACAAATGGGGCGTCCCTGTTCGTCCCACTGAAAACGGGCTCGGGCTTCCCGTACTGGACGTCTCTCCAGACCTCGTCTTCCCTCGGAGTGCGACCGCTCCCGTGACATTGGTGGTAAGCGTTGGGGGCCTCGTCGCATCTCTTCTAGGAGGGTTTTAGATAACTCTGCCATCTGCTCTCGGACATCCTTCAAGAGCTCAGAACGTAAGGCCTGTTTCCAATCCCCTGATCCAGAGGCAGCTGCCACTTCTCCACTCACTGCCGCACACACTGGGGAATCCACCACTCCCACCTGATCCGCTTCTAGGGCCAGAGCCTCGGCTCTCAGGTCTTCAAACGTCATAGTTGGGTCTCTACGAAATTGAACACGTAGACTCTGACGAACTGGGCCCTCTCGCAGCCCCAACAGGAACTGGTCTCGTAAGAGAGTCTCCCCCTCTCCCAAGCCATGGTCCCGCTTACCTCGCAGCCTGATGAGCTGCTCCCGCAACCTTAGTGTGAAAGCCCTTAAGGATTATTGCTGCCCTTGCTTGCAATTGAAAAACTGGGCCCGAAGGACCGCTACGGGGGTCGCATCCCCATATTGTCCTGTGAGGAAGTCCAACACATCTTGTGCAGTAGCTCGGACTGTCTCTGGGGCAGCCTGGACCTCCCGTTGGGCCTCCCCCTCTAGGGAATTTATCACAAACTGCAGTTTCTGGGGGGCGCTCAATCCTTGAATCCCAGCAAGATATTCGACCTGGGCTTTCCATTCCGACAGCCGTATCTCAGATCCCGGCCCTCCATACTTCGGTGCCCAGGGGGCTCCCAAGAAAATGGGCATGACTCGGGGTGGGGCCTCAGGCACTGCCTCGTCCGCCATTGGGGAGCCGCGGTCGCTCAACTCGAGGTGGAACCCTGCCGACTACGCCAAAATCTGTCACAGGCCAGAGCGGACCACCAATTTAACGGGTCTCGCTCCTCCCTCTAACTTCCACCTCGAGGAGGTCCCACAACACCCCAATGAATGGACGGACAACCAAGATTAAAATTTAAAAATTTTTATTTATTTAAAAGTTTGGGGAAAGGGGAAAGGAAACTTTAAAACTAATGATGACTCAAACTATTTTTTTTATCCACAAATACGGATTCCAGTCTCAATAACACTCCTCTTCAGCCCTTCCTCAACAACACTCCACTTCAGCCCTTAATTTCCAGCCGACTCCACTCCAGGTAAGTACAGAGCAAGAGCTAGGCAGTTGACGTGCAGGGACTTTCTGGCCCCCAGGGGGGGGGGGTGGACTTCAAGACCCAAGGCTGGGCTGTTAGCGTGCAGGGGTTCTAGCTCTCAGGTAAGTACAGTGTTCGATACACAGGTGGATATTCACAGGGCTGGGCTGTTAATGTGCAGGGGTTCTAGCTCTCAAGTAAGTACAGTATTCGATACACAGGTGGATATTCACAGGGCTGGGCTGTTAATGTGCAGAGGTTCTAGCTCTCAGGTAAGTACAGTATTCGATACACAGGTGGGTATTCACAGGGCTGGGCTGTTAATGTGCTACTCACCACTGAAGATATTCAGAGGTCTGTATTCCAAGCAGATACGGGTTTAGTCGATGACTGACGGCTGGTGGGCCTTACAGGTGAGACTGCAAACAATACTGGGCTTCCCGCCCAGCTTGACAAGGGGGCACACGGGGGAGGATCGGCTGTTGTCCTTCGCTTCCCTCGTCGAATAAACAGCACAGACGACACGCACAAGGCCGGTGGTTTCCAACAAGGCCAATGACACAACATCACATGGATAAAAAGGATAAGGCTTTGATTTAAAAGCTTACAGAGATTGCTGCGTGGGCAACGTCATCCAACCTCCTCCAGAGGCGCCTCCAACACGTCCAAGCTCCAGCTTACTTAAGGTAAAGACTGTGGTTGCCACCAATACACTGCTCCTCTCCGTCAGGCCTCTTCCTACGACCAGGGACACAACCACGGACAAACACCACACACCACAAAGGCACTACAATTCTTCTCGTGTGTACACTTCAATATAGCAGCACTCACCGCACTCCACACACTCAGTGAAAAAAGATCGGTGGTGTATTCCCGTTTCGGGCTCAGAGTCCTGACAGGGCGTGTCAGATGGACAAAGGCAGGAAGGCAGACCACAGCAGGCAGATATATCGTACACCGGAGTCTCACTGTCTTTCCCAGCGATCTCCAACGCAAGGCACTACTATCAACACCGAGTAAACACACAAGCACTGAGGATTATCAGATCAACACAAGAGGGGGGGGGGGATTATCCACTGCTATGGAGAAATATGCAGTCGGAATCCTTTCTTAAAGGCAGTTAGTCTCCCTCCACATCCGTCATTCACTCTCCACAATATACAAGAAATGTTCATAAAGTCTTCACCCACCAGTGCACAGTGTTGTCCTCTCCCAACACGAATTCAATGATCTCCTTCACTCAGGGGCCTTCCAAACGTAGGATCGCTCCTTCAACTCAATCCACAATAAGAGGTAAACACAACATACAAAAGGTCGATCACTTAACTTCCTCCGCACTTCCAATATCCATTTTCCTTGGATTCTCCGTTGCAGCCCGTAAATCGCAACATCCACGCCACACCAGCCACTTCCGTATCCTGTGGAACAACAGCAGAACAAAAACTACTCTCTCCTGTTCATAAACCAGCCCCTTTTATATCACTGCTTCCTTCCCGATCCTCCAATCGGTATCCGACACGTCCTCTTCCCACACCTGACATGTATTTTGGATAATTTTCCCGCCTTGGGCCAACCGGAACAGAGCTTGTGTTCACTTAAATTAGTCCGGGCGGAAATATTTCCCACACTACAGTTTCGCCCGGATTAGTCACCCAGTGACACAATGCCAGTGAAGCGACACAACAGAACCCAAAATTCAGTTTGGCAACACATGACATCAGCCATTCAAAGTAAATGGGGGAAAAAACTTTAGCTCTATGTGTGAATGCACCGTTATAGCTTTAATAAGAACAGATTTATATTTACCATATTTTTCGGACTATAAGTCGCACCTAAGTATAAGTTGCATCAGTCCAAAAATACTTCATGATGAGGAAAAAAACATATATAAATCACACTGGACTATAAGTCACATTTATTTAGAACCAAGAGAAAACATTACCATCTACAGCCGTGAGAGGGCGCTCTATGTTTTCAGTATAGACTACAGGAGCACTGAGCAGCATAGAGCGTCCTCTCGCGGCTGTACACGGTAATGTTTTCTCTTGGTCCATTTCTCTTGGTCCATTTCTCTTGGTTCATGTCAAATTAATTTTGATAAATAAGTCGCACCTGACTATAAGTCGCAGGACCAGCCAAACTATGAAAAAAAGTGTAGTCCGTAAAATACAGTATTTCATACAGGGAAGACTATGAAGTATTTTATTTTTTAATTTCTTTACTGTTTCGAACAGGAATCTGTGTTAATGTTAGTTAATAAAAAGACAATCGTTCAGTGTTTGTTCATGTTTTTGTTGCTGTTACTTGACATAGTGGTGTCTGACTAGGGGCGAAACATGGGCTGATGACATCATTGTTTCAGAATATATATGGATTCGCTGTCAAGACGAAAACACAATGGCGGCGTTTTTTAAAATGTATCCACTCTGGGACCCGGTTTAAAAAAATATCTGGTTCACTCTCCCAAAACGCCGGATCAGGCAGAAATCAGGAATGGCGTCAGGTGTGTCAGGGATAACCAGAGTCAAAACCAGAAACAAGCAGAGATCGGTGCAGGCAGTAGAGAATCAGAGTCGGAGTACACAGTCCAAAGATCAAACACGGGAATGGCAAACACAAGGAGAAACGCTCGGAAATGTTAGACAGGCTAAACAAGACTTCGCAAACTGGTGGAGTGAGTGTGCTGCTTATGTGTGTGTGTGTATTAGCTGAAATGAGGTGCAGGTGTGAGTGCAGATGCAGGTGTTTGTGTGCAATCAGTACCAGGAATGAGGTAGGATGGGAAATGGAGTTCTTGAATGAGTCCCTCTACTAAAGATCATGGGCACTCCAACAAATGATTGTGACACCAGCAATAATTTTGCTAGGGAAAAGATTTCCGTGGACAGCAAATTAATCTGTGGTAGACAGAGTTTACACTGAACAGTTACTTTTTCCTGTGTCTTTCTTTAAAAATGAAATCATGTCTGTACAGCCAGTGATTAAAGGCGGCATTCCCCTCTATTTTCTTGTTACTGATTTCTTCTGAGCGTGATTCTAACAAACCACCCCACCTCCGCCGGAAAAACTCGAAGAATCACAAACGTATATAAGCAGCAGGTTTATTAGGAAAAAATATAAACGTTAAAATGGAGAATTTAGGAAAAATTAATAATTGTGAACAACTTAATACCATTGTGTAAATGTAATCATGTAATCCATAAAAAAGTAACTGTAGTCTGATTACGAGTATTTTAAAAAGTAGTTCCTTTTCAGGAACTCGAGCTGCATCGAACGCTTTGGGGAACGTGCCTGACGAGACCGACTCAGAATATCATGTGCAATCTGTCCAATGGAAGGGTGTGACGTAGGGCTGTAGCTATCGAATATTTTAGTAATCGAGTATTCTACCAAAAATTCCATCGATTAATCGAGTAATCGGATAAAATGTGTTTTTGTTTAAATAAAGTGCAATATTAATTATGCAAGAGAAAATAAGACTCCTGGGTCTTGTGACGGTCACGGAGGTTAATACGCACAAACACACAACGAGACTGTTTGGTGATACAAGAGTTTATTGTAATTATTGATCAGAGAGTGAATGAAATACCTGTAAACTATGTGTATTGTTCCCGTGATTTTTAGAGTCCTGGTAAGAAACAATGGCAGGAATTATTGGTTCCGCTTAGGGTGGGAATCTACCATGTATTAATTGAGCGTGGGAGTTTCAGGGGCAACGTGGCCAAGTCAGTCTATTGTTCGTTATCTGGCTCGGCTCGGTGTTCATCACAGCAGTTCAGTCAATGTACTGTTTGAGTACATTAATTACTCCGGGATATTGGTTTGTTTGAACTCAGAGGGAGTGTCAGCCACAATAAAAAAGTTAACAGCTTAAGTCATTTGTGGATTAATGCATATTAGAGATGCGAACCGTTTAAAACAATTCAGTTCGATTTGGTGAACTGAATGATTTGTTCGCGAACCGGATATCCAGACTGCTTTGATTTGAACTCTCTCTCACACAGACACGGAAGAGAAGACAATGCTGAATAAAGTCGTCGTTTTTGCTATTTTTCGACCAAAATGTATTTCCGATGCTTCAAAAAATTCCAACGGACCCTCTGATGTCACATGAACTACTTTGATGATGTTTTTCTTACCTTTCTGGACATGGACAGTATAGCGTACACACAGCTTCAATGGAGGGACTGAGAGCTCTCGGACTAAATCTAAAATATCTTACTGTGTTCCGAAGATAAAAGGAGGCCTTACATGTTTGGAACAGCATAAGGGTGAGTTATTAATGACATAATTTTCATTTTTGGGCGAACTAACCCTTTAACAGTTCTGTGTATGTGATGTGACACTAGTTTTACTCAAACCAAACGGTCAAATGCTCAAGAAGTGACTGTCAGAGCAGTTCTGGAGTTTATGTTCATGTGTTCACATCCTTATTTAGGGAGAGAGCAGACGCTGAAATCACCGGAGCGCCACGCGCGCTTCAGTGTGTGTGATAAAGGAAGACGCGCCTCTGCTCCATTCTTTAACAGAGACACGCAGAACATGCAAGATTCATATTTAAATAGACTGTTCCGGCTTAATATTTATAGATATTAGTCCATATCGTGATTTGATATAAGTGCAATGACCTATTTTTGATTAATTCATTCAAAATTTGGCAAATTCCGTGCCATTCCACGTTTAACTGTAAATTCAGTTTTTATGACTGGATTCCGCGATTCCCTCCGCGTTTTCTGCATCGCGGAAATCATAGGGCCCTAGTTGTGGTATGCCAGCTCTCTCTCTATCTCTGCCGCACCCTCAAATCAAAACACTGCTGACTCCATGCAGTATGCGATTTCAGATTCAGCGCTTGTCTCCTTCCGCTTTGTGGGTGACGTAAACGCGTTGTATATATTATTTATTATTTATATTTCATAAATTTTTTCTGTGACATTTTTTTCTCTCTGCTACAATGTTAAAATAACATTTATATTGACACAAACACAATTTTTGTATAGCATTTCTAATTGTTATAGGCTACTTAATCTCTCTCTTTCCGTTAGAGACATTTGAATGTGAGGTTCTGGAAACGAGATCGAGTGTACTTTAAGCGAGTGTATTTTAAGCGGTTTCTGAATAGAACCTTGTGGGAGCGGGATGAAAAAAAAAAACAGTTACGCGCAGACCTCCTTAAACCTTTTTTTATTATTATTTATTTGGGACACA
Source organism: Carassius auratus (assembly GCF_003368295.1). NCBI lineage: Eukaryota > Metazoa > Chordata > Actinopteri > Cypriniformes > Cyprinidae > Carassius > Carassius auratus. Next base: position 7,445,680 of record NC_039243.1, read on the forward strand.
CACATACGTATGTGTGTGTCCCAAATAAATAATATTAAAAAAAGGAATAAAAGTTCAAAAGTCCGGCTATAAGCGAATGAGGCATGATTGCTATTCTTCATTAAAATGGCTGTAATCTGTTAGGCTACCACAATAGTACTTGATCTGTTTAAAATGATTTCATTGATATATGCCTATGGTGTTAAATTAAAAATCTAAATTTTTCTAATCCAGTAATTCATTTTTTTCTATTTTTGATCTGAGCACACAATCAGAAAACCCGTCGTTATTCGTTTTTTCATTTTAGTAAAGGAAATAAATAATGGAAAAGCAAGTAGTTTTTCATTTTTTGGGGGGTTTTAATAAAAAAAATAAAATTAAAAAAAAAAAAACGATTACGACTCATTAAAAGTGTTTAATTTGTATCCATAGGCCTACTCCGTGTAGCTGGCCTGCCATCTACTAGCTAGAAATAAAAATAGTGGCACGCGGCCAATGTTACTTGCCGACCCCTGCTCTACAAACACTCATCGTAGATTTTAATCAAGAGTATTACACCTGTGTTATTTTTAAAGTTGCACAATTGTATAACATACTTTGTAGTGGTTGATTTCTCCTTATACCAGATTCTGAGCCTGCTGGCTGCAAGTAATCTAAACTTGGCTGGCTATTTATCTGCAAGAGAGATGGTTGGTGATTTAGCAGTGGCTGACTAGCTAGCTGTTGGAGAGGTGGTTGGCTCCATGCTGGTGGCTGACTAGCTGGTTGGTAGAAAAGAAATCGGTCACTTGCTGGTGGCTGACTAGCTGGCTTGTAGAGCTGGGATTGGTCACTTGCTGGTGGCTGACTAGCTGTCTTGTAAAACGGGGATTGGTCACTTGCTGGTGGCTGACTAGCTGGCTTGTAGAACGGGGATTGGTCACTTGCTGGTGGCTGACTAGCTGTCCTGTAAAACGGGGATTGGTCACTTGCTGGTGGCTGACCAGCTGGCTTGTAGAACGGGCATTGGTCACTTGCTGGTGGCTGACTAGCTGTCTTGTAAAACGGGGATTGGTCACTTGCTGGTGGCTGACTAGCTGTCTTGTAAAACGGAGATTGGTCACTTGCTGGTGGCTGACTAGCTGGCTGGTAGAACGGAGATTGGTCACTTGCTGGTGGCTGACTAGCTGGCTTGTAGAACGGGGATTGGTCACTTGCTGGTGGCTGACTAGCTGTCCTGTAAAACGGGGATTGGTCACTTGCTGGTGGCTGACTAGCTGGCTTGTAGAACGGGCATTGGTCACTTGCTGGTGGCTGACTAGCTGTCTTGTAAAACGGGGATTGGTCACTTGCTGGTGGCTGACTAGCTGTCTTGTAAAACGGAGATTGGTCACTTGCTGGTGGCTGACTAGCTGGCTGGTAGAAAGGAGATTGGTCACTTGCTGGTGGCTGACTAGCTGGCTGGTAGAACGGAGATTGGTCACTTGCTGGTGGCTGATTAGCTGTCTGGTAGAACGGGGATTGGTCACTTGCTGGTGGCTGACTAGCTGGCTGGTAGAACAGGGATTGGTCACTTGCTGGTGGCTGACTAGCTGGCTGGTAGTACAGGGATTGGTCACTTGCTGGTGGCTGACTAGCTGGCTGGTAGGAAGGGAATTGGTCACTTGCTGGTGGCTGACTAGCTGGCTGGTAGGAAGGGAATTGGTCACTTGCTGGTGGCTGACTAGCTGGCTGGTAGGAAGGGAATTGGTCACTTGCTGGTGGCTGACTAGCTGGCTGGTAGGAAGGGAATTGGTTACTTGCTGGCGGCTGACTAGCTGGCTGGTAGGAAGGGAATTGGTCACTTGCTGGCGGCTGACTAGCTGGCTGGTAGGAAGGGAATTGGTCACTTGCTGGCGGCTGACTAGCTGGCTGGTAGGAAGGGAATTGGTTACTTGCTGGTGGCTGACTAGCTGGCTGGTAGGAAGGGAATTGGTCACTTGCTGGCGGCTGACTAGCTGGCTGGTAGGAAGGGAATTGGTCACTTGCTGGTGGCTGACTAGCTGGCTGGTAGGAAGGGAAGTGGTCACTTGCTGGTGGCTGACTAGCTGGCTGGTAGGAAGGGAATTGGTCACTTGCTGGTGGCTGACTAGCTGGCTGGCAGAGAGGAGGCTGCTGTCTTGCTGAAGAGGGGCTTTGAGTTGACAGACTTAATGTTTGATATGCTGGTGGCTTAATACGAGGCGGTGGTTCCAGGACTTTAAAGTTTTGCCCTTCATTATCATCATCATCACTGTCACTCAAAAGTTTACAGTTTTGAAGTCTAAAGCTCTTCCTTTCATAGAAAAATAAAAATTGGCAAGGTTACTACTGCCATATACGGAAAAATATATTTTCTATTTTACAATTTTGAAAAACAATAATAAAAACAATAAAATAAGACTCATAACAGAATAAAAAACATGTTGGAAAAGAGATTTTTGCCTTCAAAATTCGTCTAGGTTTTTTAGCCCCATTCTCTGTATCAGATTGAATGGAAGAGAAGAGTTCTGCTTCACTGTAAAACCCGACAAGTTAACTTAACTCAAATCGTTTGAGTAACCCGATTGCCTTGACTTTAAAACCTGACAAGTAAACTTAACTCAAACGGTTTGAGTAAACAGATATCCTTAAGTTATGTTAACTCAAACCGTTTGAGGAAACCGATTGCCTTAAACCATTTAAGTTGAAAAAACTAACAGTTATGAGTACTCTGAACTTAATTCAGTTGAGTTCACTGAAAGAAGATATACATTGCAGTTAAGTAATTAAGTGATTAACTGAGTGATAATTGTTCATTAGTGATGAACAGCTGCTGTTAACAAACAGAATCACAGAAGAAAAGAGAAACACAAGAACTACTACAACTGACTTCAGACACAGCCTTACATGAAATCAACTGAAATAAAATACATGAAATCTCTCAAGATCTGATTAAACAACCCCACAAACAGCATCACTCCTCTTATCAATAACCAGACTGACTTTATTTCTGTCAGACGTCTACAGAAGATCTTATTGAGAATGAACTAAGGTTTAGATGTTGATTTATTGTTTCATTTGAAGTAGCCATGTTAGAGATCAGTGTTTGCTTTAGTTGGGCTCTTGACCCTTGACTTCTGTCTCAGTGTTTTCTCTGGCTGTTATAACCATGTGTTTCTAAAACACATTTGTTGTAACTCAAAAGCCCAGAAGAAATATCATCAGGTGTTAACCTGTACCTAGGTGTAGGTCGTTATACATCTAAACCTTTAGATTTCATCTAAAGTATCCTCATTTGTGTTCCAAAAATGAACAAAGGTCTTATGGGTTCAGAACGACATTACAGAATCAATTAAATCATTTTTAATTTTTGGGTGAACTAACATCAGAGGCTACTAGTATTCTGGTACTGATGTGTGAATGGTATCTTACTGGTAAAAAGACAGAACGTCATTGCATGTTTGAACAGCACCTTTCTGTGTTTAGTTGAAAAGTTGTACTGGTAATTTTACAGAAATACCTGTTGTGTAGAGAAGCTTTACTTTAAAGATTTTCCACTCTTTCTTGGGTTTCATTGCAAGTTTCACAGCCTTTGTGAGACTCTCCCCTCTTAGGTGTGGCCAGACACATTGGTCACCATCTACCCAACCGCTGGGCACCACTTCCACCTCATTTGTTTTCAAAAAAGAAACGATATGAAACATGCCTATTATTGAACAAAAAAAAAGAAAAGAAAGAACATGAGTCTGAAAACTGAAAATATTGTTCACATACTAAAACACATTCATTTGAGTTCAACAGAAGTACATCATACAAGTTTGGAATGACATAACCAATCAGAGGTGCAACTCAGAAAGTCAGAATCCATTTAACACTGCTAATCCTTTCATTATAAACACAAGTGTAAATGAGGTTAATAAGATATTTATTGTATATTTAAAATACTTTATTTAATTTTAAGTCACAAAATGAAAGTTCTGTCATTTACTCACCCTCAAGTTGTTTCAAACCTGTATTCTTTCTTCTGCTGCACACAGAACTAGGATATTTTGAAGAACGACAGTCACTAAACAGTTGAAGAGAAAAGAAAAAAAAATACTATGAAAGTCAATGAGGTCTTTCAACTGTTTAGTGACCGACATTCTTCAAAATATCTTATTCTGTGTTTAGCAGAAGAAAGAAGTTCATACAGGTTTGGAACAACTTGAGAGTGAGTAATGGGCCTTTCACACAGTCAAAGTTCAGCTGCACTCTGTGACAATGACCAGCGCGGCCAATAGAGTCGATCGGGGCATCCAAACAAGCACGGAAATCAAAATGGATGGACTAGTACTGTACTGTGTCAGAATTTCCTGAGCTGTACGATACAATTAACAGGCCTGCACGTTATTAGATAGAAGAACTGTTATAAATAGAAAGGGCAGTTTTGAAAACTCCACCTACTCTTGGCATAGCGCAGCGCAAATCATGTTGTATCTGAAGGGCAACGCGGAGCCCAGCGTCCAGCGCCGCGCATACCACGACCTGTGTGAAAGACCCTTAAGTGATAACAGAATTTTTTTTTTTTAAGGGGACTATTCTATAAAGAACACGTTCTTATTTTCAACAACCGCCTGTCAGAACAGTTAAAAACTCCTGAAAGATATAGAAAGCATAAAAAAATATTGCTTGCTCGACTGATAATGCTTAAATGCATGTATGCATCTATGTTTGAGAGCATATGTGCATGTATATGTATGTGTACATGTGTATGTATGCATGCATGCATGTTTGCGTGCATGCATACATTATTTTTGTATATGTATGTATATCCAGGTTATATATGTGTTTCTTTTGGTGGATTCGTCAAATATGGTTCTCCCCTGTAATATCTTAATATCATACTATACTGTTTATGTGAATACACTTTGGACAGGGTTGGGACAGGTTGGGGTGGTTGGTTGTGAGGAAGAGCTTTATGTGCGAGTTTGTAGGTGTTTGGTGCTATCTTGAGGACCCCCTCGAAAATGAGATGTTTTCATCTCAAGGGGTTATCCTCCAATAAAATGAAATGAAATAACAAAAACAACAATTAGATAAATACTTACCAACTGAGACTTTTGTACTGGTTTATGGCCACACATCCCATATTTAATTTTCTGTTTCATGAACTTGTGCAGAATGTAGTAATGGAAAAACAACAACATTTTCTCTAAGAGGTAACCTAACATACTTCTCAATACTGCCATCAAACTCTGAGATGTGCATGTCTTCAGAGAGTTCCCTCACAACAAAAATTCCCAAATCACTTGAATTCATTGGATAGTCAAAGAAAGAGCTTCTATGTTTATACTCTTTATACACAAAAAATACTTTTCCTTCGCTCAAAATTATGTTCACAACAGTGGCAATACTATTCTGTATTTTCACACAATTGTCACACCAAGGAAAACCTCTTTAAACTGGTTAACTGCTTTTGAAAATATCAAAGCTACAGGGCCATTGTTGTGTTCATGTCTAAGGGTCCTATTGATAGTTTCATCACGTGCATTGCTCTGAGCATTTATTTCGGATAGCCTGCGAATGACTTGGGCTAAAGGATTGCTAGGTCTTCTGACAAGCTTTTTAAGAGTGCCCAAGACATTTTCAAAAGTAAAAGCAGAAAATACATATAAATGACCATGCTGCTTCACGTCCTCACAGAGGTGCACTAATCCATGCACATTGTAACAAAGAAATTCCTGACCATATAACACGCCGAAATGTTCAACAAAAGACACTAGACATGTATGAGCAAACTCATTTAACAGAAAGCAAAATTTCTGACTGAGAAGAATATAAACAGAAACTGACAAAAGCATAAAATGGCTGTACACTCACTGGTGGGGCCAGGACATTACAAAGGACCACTGGACCAGTGTATAACAAGAACTGCCTAAGTTCTGTAGCTTTCCACCTCAGTCTATGTGTTAGTGGTCTTGGTTTACGTGCAAAATCAGAAGGTATGTAAAATCTCCACCCTACAAGAGAATCTGAAATTACTTGACTGAGCCGAGAAGATAATCGAACACGGAGTGGCCCTGAACTCAGCCAAAGATCTAAAAGTCTCCGCATTATCCCAAGACAAACCAGATGCATGTAGTCATGAGGAAAACCACCAACCATGTCAATGTTTGTTTCTATTAGAGGAGACTTGGCAACATGATGGTCTTCATCTATCATCTGCCGGAAAGAGAGGTTTGTCCTAAGTGGGGCATTAATTTCAGGAAAGGTCATTCGGTGTTTGAGATACAAGCCAGTTTGAGTACATTTACCACAGGCAGAGTGGCCAGTGTGACTCTTGATGGCTTTGATAAAAGCCCTAGCAGGTGCATCACATACAACAGAACTAACTTTTAAAAAGAACCATTTGCCTTTAATGCCAAACCCACAGCTCAGTGTTTTCAATTCACTTACAAGATCTTTCAAATATTCGTTCAAAGATTTTGGTTTAGAGCTACCACAGAACAGTCCGATTACGAAGGGCCTCTTTACTTTACAGTCTTGAAGAATACCAAGTATTGGCCAAAACTGTACAGAGTTGTTATTAAACAGTGGAATGCCATCAAAGTTTAACTGCAGTCTAAAAATGTGTTGGTCAGGAACTTTGGACCACGTTTTCAAATGCTGTCTTTAGTGAATGTAGTATACCTAAGTAATGAAAATCTCCACCAGCTATCATTTGAGTCTTGTACGAGGTTTTTGTTCTAAGCAGAGTTCTACCATCTTTAGGAAGGAAAGGGAGATGCACCCTAAGTATAGTCAAAAGGGCAGACAAAGCAATCAGAGAGACTCCAAAATTTACAGCCCAGCCTGCCAGTGAAGCAACCAAATCGTCACTCTCTAAATCCCCCTCATCAGACTGATTATCATCAGATTCCACCTCTGTGAACGAAACCAAGGGAGTCAAATAAGTAATTTACTTTTTTAACAACCCTCCTTCTAAAGTTATTTTGTTTACATTTACTTGCAGTGTCCATGATGATAATTTGAAGGAAAAGTCTCACCGAATAAATCTGTAAGAAAAAAAAAACAAAAACAAAATCTGTTGTAAAAAAGGCAGGGTTAAAAGCAGGCTACATAGTTATATCAGGCATAATTTCAGATATTAATACAAGTGCAGATTTTTTTTTTCATTATATAAATTATAAGCACATCATATAACATGTACAGTGAAGACACAGGTTTAGTTCACTTGGTTTCATCATGGCTACACTAACTTGTGGGAACATAAAAGTATAAAAATGTTGAAGCACTGTTTATTTGGTCTTATTATAGTAATTGTCATATTGCTTATTATTTGCATCTTTGCTTATTTTAATAACAAAGATAAAATAAACTATAGACTATATTGTGCTCATACAATTTTATTTAAAACAACTATTAAATTACTCAAATCATGAAATAAGAATTCGTTCATAGCACCCACAGGTTATGACAGGTTGGGGTTTGTATTTGTGAATGGTTAGAGAATGTTAACATAACTGATAATGTGATTGTTGAGAGCATGTGGAATGTAATTATATATTTATTTTAAATAAAGGGCAGAGAATGTTCAAAAAGCAAGGCATGAACAAGCAGTTTTTTTTTTTTTTTACAATTGATAACACTTTACAATTAGGTTTGATTTGTTTACAAAAGTTAATGTATTAATAACTAACCAGGAGTGATAGCCTACATTTCTTACTGTATCTGGTAATCTTTGATAACATTAGTTAATAGAAATACAGCAGATCATTGTTTGTTCATGTTAGTTCACAGTGCATAACGTTAACAAGTACAATTTCTGATTTGAATGTATTAGTAAATGTTGAAATGAACATTAACACATATTAATATGCTGTAGAAGTACAGTTCATTATTAGGTCATGTTATTTTAATAAGGGATTGTGTCAAAAGTCATAATTTTGGTATTGTGACAAAACAAATTTAGCCTAACGTTACAACCTAATTTTAAAGAGGGAAAAGTCTTGATCTAATATTATTTCAGATTTAAATAAAAAAGATAGATGCAATAATTCACATGTATTAATGTATCGTAGTAATTCTTGTTGGCATTTTATTATTGTTGGGCTATTATTATGATTAGTTAAATGATGTTGTGTAACGTTACACAAATTGGGTTTAGGACTAAAGTTAAGGTTTTTTGAGGAACATTAACACCGACATCAGACCCCATTTTTTTACAGTCTATGGTCAAACCGCGTCGCCTAAATTCTGAATGATATAACATGACATACTTTATGTTTAACGTTACGTACTGTTGATTTATAGCCAAAAACATCGGAATTTAAAACGGCAAACCAGCGGACCCCTAACGTCCCAGCCGGCACATGACCGACCTTCAACGTTGAAATACAGTTGAAATAAGGTCAGTTGTGGTTTCAACGTTGAAACAACATTGATTAAACGTTTAAAGCCGAATGGTTGAAAAACGTCCAGCACATGACCAACTTTCAACGTTGAAATATGGTTGAAATAAGGTCAGTTGTGGTTTCAACATTGAAACAACGTTGATTCAACGTTTAAAGATTAACAGTTGAAAAACTTCCAGCACATGACCAACTTTAGACATTGAAATATGGTTGAAATAAGGTCAGTTGTTTTAATGAAACAACATTAAAAATGTTTAATGCTAAATGGTTGAAAAAGGTTAACAAACTTTTAAATTATTTATATTAAATTATTATAAAATATGTATTATACCTATTATAAAATCTAAAGGTATATGTTAAATATTATCATCATTAATAAAACTAAATACATTTCGCTGCTTTATCACACTGAAACAACTCCTATTGGTAGTTTTGTTTTATTACTTTGATCATTATTGGTTAATCTGGCTGTCATTCAGGAAACTGGACAATGAATCGGTTCGCGCCTTTCTACATTTAAAAAATATGACCGTTATTGTCGTCTTTCGGTGAGTGAGGCGGCTAAGGCCTGGTTCACACGGAACGATTTTAAAATTGTTGGCCGATTTTCCAAACCTGAGAGACCCCACACACGGCGATAAAAAATCATGGGTCTAACAGTTTTGGTCGTTCCGTGTGTGGTGTGCAGCCACACGGCAATATCAACACATCACACACAAACCGATTTGACTCCCGAGCATTCCCAGGTCAGACGGGAAATCTCGCAAAATCCCTCGAGATCAAACGTGACTTTAGAGTAAACAATCATGGCGGACGAAGAGGATGCAGTGGCCATAGTTTGTGCTTTGTTTTTAACGGAAAAAAAAACATAAGAAAAACAAGAAAAGGCGATGGTCAAAGAGGTGGAGACAACGCGAGCATGGACTATACTTGCTATATCATAATATGGAGATAAGTTGTTGTTTTATCTCATAGAAATGTTGTTACGTACTACACAGATTAATAACCGTTGAAATAAACGTTCATATATTCGTTTCCATGTACTCTGGTGGACTGCAGTTGTGGATGTAGTTATGCCCATCGACTTTATTTGTATTTGTTATATTATATACGCCGGCTGTTTTGATTTTGTTTCCCGGTACTTTCTCACCGCCTCGTCACCTCGCTTTCTGATTGACTACACGCCACAGTCCACAGGCTGTGTGATTGTTTGTCCTCAGGGGACACCACACACGAGAAGAAATTGGGCCAAATAAATCCAACATGTTGGATATCCCCGATTTGAGATCGGAGCGGTCCCGACATTCTTCCGAGCATAGGAGAGCAGTCTTAACACACCACACATGGCAGGAATATTTGATCAGATTATTTTACGATAATCGGAGCATCCTAAGATTGTCGGAAGGGGCGAATCGGGGCTAAAATCGGCCAAATTATCCTGCCGTGTGAAACAGCCTTAACTGTGAGCTGCTGCTCGTTATAACTGACTGCTCGGTCGGTCCCGAATTATTTAATATGTGCCTGTTAATTTTCTTTTTTTTTTTTTTTTTTTGAGCGAATTTGAGTCATGATATGTCAAAGGAGAACAAAAACTGAACACAAGAAGGGTCAGATGTGTTCTGTGAGGTCCTGCAAACATACTGGCAAAATGAGGTAATAAAATCGCTACCTTTATTATCTTTTGAAAATAGTAAAGTATAACCAGAGTTTACAAATGGGTAGCTTAAAGGACATGTAACCTGCAGAAGATAAATAAATACCTGTGTGTGTTTTTTTGCATTGCTTTATCACAGAGCGAGTTAGATGCTCACCTAACGTTACTGTGTTGCTGGTCTTTTAGAGAGTTTTCCACATTTTCCTGATATGAATCCCATGCATTAGGTGTGTTATATATGTTTTTATTCTAATAATAGTTTCAAAGTGTTTGCTGAAACATATAAGTGCAAATGTCGGTACAATTTTAATGAATTAATGAAAATGAATTTAAAAATGAATGAGGATTGTTTAAAGCAGTGGTTCTCAGTGTCAGACCCTCTCTAGTGGTTACGCAGGTGAATCACTAAATTAAATATTAATGTTAAGACATTTTAATTTAATCTTTGAGTACTTTTTTTGTACATTTAAGTACAGTTAATGTACAGTAAAGTTATGTAACTAAGTTTTCATTTACCTGTATGTAAGCACAGTGTAGTGTTAATGTTCAAACTGTATTTACCATGGTAAAGTGGCTGACAACAATAAATATTCTTATAAGAATAAAACTGCCTCATTTTTTAACTGTAGAGCTGTAGCTGAATAGTTTGACCTACTACGCTGCTGAAATTTAATGTTGGTCATTATGGTGGAACTTAATATTTAATAAATAGTTTGAGAACCAATGGTTTAAAGAAAATGGTATAAAATTAAATCTAAGAACTTTTAAGTAAACCATTTCTTCTTTCACCTTGTCGAGTCATCAAGGATCCAGCTTATTCTTGAAACATTGGTAAGAAATTGTTAATTTGTTCATTGTTCAATTGGTCACTTCTGGTAGAGATGCTTTGACCTTTTGTGATAGGTTTTGATTGTACTTAGTTTAATAAAAATTTACTGAATCAGATTTTACTTGTTTTACTACACTGTATTGCTAGTGTTCTGATTAAAACAGTGTAACTGGATGTTTTTTCGCCAGCACTTAACCAGCTAATACTAGAACTTTTCCTTCTTTTCTTGTCTTTCATATTAAAAAGAAAAAAAAAACCTGGCTATGCGCTCTGTTCTATACTATACTAACAGACTTGTCATGGCACTTGTGTACTGTTGTTGTTCTCTTGTACACCTGACTGCTTCTGTTGTTCTCATTTGTAAGTAGCTTTGGATAAAATCGTCTGTTAAATGATTAAATGTAAATGTTTATACAGGACGGTACAGAAAGTGCACAAGTGGGAGAGAGTGGAGGCGTCAGAATGGACCTAGCGCTGGGACTCTTTCAAGGATCACCCGAAGCACAACCACACTATATGCACGAGGCTGTTGGTTCTAACATTTTAGAGTCCCCTTTGGTAGAAATCTCATTCTGCATTCCCCACAGGAAAGAAGTCACAGCCCCACCCCCACTCGGGGTGCCCTCTCTAATGCTTGGCCTTTGGAATTGTTCTCATCTTCCCTCCCCTTACAGCGGTCCTGGTTGAAGGTTCCCTTCTTGAACTGTGCAACACATTTTCACTGCACAAATTTACACATCTCTTGTAATGAGACACATTGCTAAAACATGTTTTTGACAGAAACTGTAGTTTTCCTCCAAAATAAAAGATCAACTGGTTTCAGTCATAAAAGTACAAGGGTTTCTCTTGCAAGTGCCACAAATAATATGCATTTATATGCCAAATTATTTTACAAAAACCTTTAAATGTTATTTTATTTGGATTGTTCTACTACATGTTTTTAACAATACATCTATGCATACTCTGCTAAAAATAAAGTTTGGGATTATCTTCATCTGTTTTATACAGTATGTTTCCAAAATAAAACTGCTGTTATACCATTTTGAGCATGTGGTAGTTTATTGAAGTTGATTGTAAAGCCATTGCTGCCAGTCATTTGATTTTTAGCCTTGCATGTACAGTGTTGATCTAAATGCCAACTAGGATCTAGGTGCATTTATACACGGTGCAATGTACGACAGGGCAACAACATCGTGTTATCAACGTTGATTAACTTTTCAAAATCAACACCTCATTCAGCTTTCCTCCCAGGTTTGCAGAACGACCCTAATTCACCCGTAATGCAGGTAAGACGGTGAAACCGTGTCGCGATTTCAACAGTAAATCCACGTCGGGATTTCAACGGTGAACATCGTGATTTCAATGTTGATCCAATTTGCTAAATCGAAAGGTAATTCAACGTTGATTCAACGTTGGGATTTTAACGGTGAATCAACGTCGTGATTTCAACTGCATCAACGTCACGATTTCAACGGTGCATCAACGTCGATCCAATTTGCAAAATTGAAAGGTAATTCAATGTTGATTCAACCATGGTGCCTGGCGTTGTTTCAACGTTGAATCAACGCTGAAATGCCGGCTGGGGTTAAACATATTGTTAAACTGAGGAAAATATTAGCTAATTTGACCCCTTCTCAATTAAACGAATAACTACACGCTTGATAAAATGTAATATTGACACATAATGCTGCAAATTTCCATTATCCCTGCTGAAAAAAACAATAGAAACCATTACAGAAATTCTAATGGTTTCCATTACAAAACCATTACAAACCATCAGCAATTAACCATTAAAACCATTACCAAATGGTTTCCATTACGTAGTGTGTTTTGGGCATATTCCATTAGGATTTATTGGTTTGTATTGGTTTCCATTACAAGTTTGTATTGGTCATGATTTGCACATAATGGTTTCCATCACAGTTTTGTAATGGTTCTGATGGTTCCGTTACAAGTTTGTATTGGTCTTTATTAGCACATATTTAATAGTTTCCGTCAGTTTTGTAATGGTTCTGATGGTTCCATTACAATTTTGTATTGGACTTTATTAGCACATATTTAATGGTTTCCATCACAGTTTTGTAATGGTTCTGATGGTTCCATTACAAGTTTGTATTGGTCTTTATTAGCACAAATTTAAAGGTGGGGTGAAATGCTCGTTTTCACTCAATATCCTGTTAATCTTTACTACCTATAGAGTAGTACTGCATCCTTCATAACTCCAAAAAGTCTTTAGTTTTATTATATTCATAAGAGAAAGATAGTCTGTACCGATTTTTCCCAGAAAAACACGACCAGCTGGAGGCGTGACGTGTGGGCGGAGCTAAAGAATCACGAGCGCCAGTAGGCTTTTGCGTTGAGAGCGTTTGGAAGCTGTGACATTACCGTGAGGAAAAAACATCCAAAACGAACCATGTCTAACAGTCAGATTCAGCGTATATTTATGATCCAGAATCAGATCCAGAGGCTGAAATTTAACAAGAGCAGCATCAGCAACGACGTCTCTATGTGGTATGTACTGAAACTGTATATATTTGCTTAGCGGTTTTGGAAAATGACTAAGTTCCACTTTGTAGTCTAGTTTTTTTTTTTTTTAAGCTGTACATGTGGAAAGTGCAGTTTGATGACAACATCGCATGTTGTTTACTTGATGTGCTTACGCGCCGATAGCTAAGTTAACAACACAGAGATATTTGATGCAGTTTTACTCGTGCAGTTTGATGACAACATCGCATGTTGTTTACTTGATGTGCTTACGCGCCGATAGCTAAGTTAACAAGACAGAGATATCTGAGGCAGTTTTACTCACCGCATGCGGTTCCAACACACGATCGTGACCCTTTTTCGTTGGGACTGCATTATCCTTAAGAAATAAACGATGTGCAAATCCGGCGTCAAACTGGGCCTTGTTTGTAAAACAAGCATCTTCGAAATGCAGGGAACAAACACAAACACTTGCACAACTCCGTTGATGCTCTGTAAAAATAACTCCATCCACTGGTCCCTTAATGCTGTTTTTTTTTTTTTTTTTTGGTAATCTGTGCAGGGTTGTCTTGCCCTGGCTACCAAAAACACACATCTTTTGTGACATTTCGCAATGCTCTCGCTCTGATCAGTGAATGTCTGTTGTGCTCTCAGTGCTCTGCTATACGGGAGTGCGCACTCTTCCGGCAGAAGTGCCCTTAGGACCCATATAAGGAAATTCCGCTCCATCTAACGTCCCACAGAGCCATACTCGAAAAAAACTTTCCGAAACTTGTGACAAACCGGAAGGAGTATTTTTGGAACAGAAATACTTCTTCAAACGTACAACTTAATTTTTTTAACTTTGTCCATGTTTAGCATGGGAATCCAACTCTTTAACAGTGTAAAAAACTCAGTATGCATGAAATAGCATTTCACCCCCCGTTTAATGGTTTCCGTCAGTTTTGTAATGGTTCTGATGGTTCCATTACAAGTTTGTATTGGTTCTGATGGTTCCATTACAAGTTTGTACTGGTCTTTATTTGCACATATTTAATAGTTTTCATTGCAGTTTTGTATTGGTTCTGATTTGAATGTTTAACTGATAGCTGGTAATTAGGCCATTAATTAATATAATTAAATAATTTAAATTATTAATACAAACTGTACACAGGTTTTGTCAAGAATATATTTTTTTATTTATTTAAACTACATACCAACCTGTCAATAGCAAACAGTTCAAGTTGTTTTGCAAAGAATTAAGAATATGCACCTAAAATCAAAATTATTCACAGAATACTCAACACAGCTGGAATTAACACAAAACCTTGACATTACATTTTATTTTAATTATTGTTATTCATTAATGCATTATAGAAATACAGGAACTATGAACTGTTTCTGTGGCTTCATTGTAGCTGTCTCAGAAAGACAATTCATTAGGACAATGTACCACTTAAACCACATTACCAGTATGTGAGATTATCTATACATATATTTATATGGCAGTCTCAAAAAAGCAGCAAAAACTTAGTTGTTGACAAAACATCATCATGTTTAAATTCGTCCAACACTTTGGGGGCACTTTGAGCAGATTCGAGTTCTTGACAGATGTGAACTTTTGTCCATTACTCATTTTAAGTTCATGAATAAAACAACCAGTTTGTTTTGTTCAGCGTCATATTTAGGAGTATGGAAATGTAAAGTCAATGTTCCTACAGTAACAGATCAAAGTGAAACACTCTTGAACATTTTTTAAAACAATTACTTTAGAATAATGTTCCATTAGTAAATAAATGTTAGTTATTCCATGGTCTGTCTGAATACTGGATTCATCTCGGAATTCTGGTTCCAAGTCAGTTTAATCACTGTTCCATACCAGAGACAATTTATAAGAGACATACCACTTCCTCAATCCTCAATACAACTATAAAAGGAAAACCTGTAACTGTCACGGCAGGTGATGCAAGGAGACACAGTGAGAGAACCAAGTTCAGGTATGTCATTTATTCAAGGTACATCCAAAAGAGTAAACAGTCCATGCAGGGGTCAAAACCAGAAGAGCAATCCAAACATAAACAAACAAGGAGACAGGGCAAGGACACGAACTGACGGACATGAATAAACATACAACAAGGACTCCGTGACACATACTAAGACAGACCGAGTATAAATACACAGAAGGTAATGAGGGAACTGGAGACAGGTGGGGAATAATCAATTAACCCAAACAAGGAGGAAGGTGACCAAATAAGGGAACAGAAGGTTCATAAAGTGACAGACACCGTGGGAAAGGAGGACATCTAGTGGAACCCCAGGGAACACAACCCAGACACTGTGACACTACCCCCCCCCCCCCCCTACGGAGCGGCTACCAGACGCTCCACAACAGACAAAAAACAGAGACCAGGAGGGAGGTGAACCGGAGGAGGTTCAGGGGAGGGACGGAGGGCCAGGCTAACAGAGAGGAACAGGGACAGGAGTGAACACAAAAAGCAAAAAACAACATGAAGCCCCCCAGGGCAGAGCAGAAGACCACCACGTCCTTGTGGTTGAGGCCAGAGTCATCCAGGGTGGGGCAGAAGAGCACCACAACCGTGTAGTCAGGGCAAGAGCCCCCCAGGGTGGAGCAGAAGACCACCACGTCTTTGTGGTTGAAGCCAGAGTCCTCCAGGGCGGAGTGGAAGACCACCACAACCTTGAGGTCAGGGCGGAAGCCCCCCAGGGCGGAGCAGAAGACCACCACACCCCTGTGGTCAAGGTGGAAACCCTCCAGGGCGGAGCAGAAGACCACCACAATCGTGTGGTCAAGGGGGAAGCCCTCCAGGGCGGAGCAGAAGACCATCACAACCGTTGACTGTTACATCCATAAATATTCCTGTGAGTGCCTGCTTTTCTCTCTTGCTCTTTCCCTCCTTGGCTGTCAATCTCTCAGGCGCCTCCCTTGTCTGCTGATTGATTGGCTCTGGAAGCTGTCCGTCTTCATTAATCAATGTGACACCGACCTATCCAGTGACAGTAAAGTTTCCACCATCAGATAAAAGGACATGCAAGGAAGTGAACTGAAGACCTTTTTGCTTTCTGGGGTTTTGCGGTTATGTTACTTGTTTCTTGATTTGTTTCTTTGTTTATGCCAAATTTCAATTGTTTTGTTTTGACATTTTTCTTTTTACCTTACCTCTTTTTGATTTGCTATTTTTGTTTGTTTATTTGTCACTTTGTGACTTGGATGGCGTTGCTCTTTGAGCTTTGCTGAGCTTAGGCTCTAAGACGTTTACTCCTTACCCAAGAGGAAGGTGGATAGGAAAGATGTCGTACGACTTCCATTGTGCAACATTTAGGTAACTCGATCTGTTTAGACACCCTAGGTAAGAGGTGAACGCCACCCTCTGTATGTTTGGTTTTTATTAGTTGAGAATAGGGAAGTTTATGGCGCCTGGCGCTGAAGATTAGCTTTCTTTTTAGTTAGGTTAGAGGTTTAAAATAAGTTAGTGTTTTTGTTTTGTTTCTTTCTTTCTTTTGGCGTCACTAGCGTCCTCGTTCTCTTGGGTTTATTTGTATTCTTTTTGTTTGTTTTCTGAGTTGTAAATATTTGTATATATTGGTTGTCTCTTTAATGATTTATATTCTTTTTGGTAGTTATTTGGATTTTCACATTGTCCAATAAATCACATTTGTTGACAATTAGTGTCTCTGCATTGTCTCTTGCTGCCTCCATCAGTTTTACAGGTTTTACCCCTAGACCATTTTAAGAGGGGCTCGTCCGGGATCAATTAATCCCAAAAGAGTATGTTAATTGTGGTAACTTTGTAAATGTGTTGGTGGCAAAGCAATGGACATTGCATTGTTTGTACTGCGACAGTACAGGATTTTCTCATGCGGTGTAGTAGTGTAATGCTTATTGGTTGGGTATTATGGAAGTGTTTAAGTTGCAAGATTTTGTTATCAGTCCATCTGTACAGCAAATTAACTCATGCAGGAAGCAGGAGTTATTGCAGATTGCAGACCATTTTCAGATTGTCGTAAGTAAACAGTCACTCAAACACTGATCTTGCGTTTGAATGAGTTGCAGCTGTTGCCTATGTCAAACGTTGGGGGCAGTGAAACGGGTGGAGATGTCAATGTGGATGGCGTGGCTCTGGCGTAATTCAGTACTGGGGAGGAGGACAAGCGTAGTGGTGGAGCTGATGCTGACATGGAGGCCGAGGTCAAAGCCAAGGCCGGCTTACCACCGTTTGAGCCGTTTTCACCCAGTTCTGTTGATTCACGGGAAGGATCGCGACTGAAGGTCCGCCTTGCCCGTTTGCATTATGAAGCGCAAGAGAGAGCCCAGGTACGCCAAGCAGAACTGAATTTGCAGTTGGAAGTACGCAAGCTGGAAATTGAGGCTGAGACGCAGGTGAAGCTGAAGCAGCTTGAGCTAGGTGCATCAAACATTGCTACCGGCTCTGCTTTACAGCCAGTCCCCGCTCAAGTCTCTTTTACTCCTCCGCGGGTTGGTTTAGCCCCAGATGCTTTTGATGTGGGTAAACACATTGCACTTGTTCCTCAATTTAGAGAAACAGAGGTAGATACTTACTTCAGTGCGTTTGAACGCATCGCAACTTCTCTTCATTGGCCTAAGGAGGTTTGGTCTCTGCTTTTACAATGTAGATTGTTTGGTAAAGCGCAAGAGGTTTGTTCTACATTATCGTTAGAAGAGATTCTGAAATATGAGTCTGTGAAGTCTGCTATCCTGCGAGCATATGAGTTGGTTCCGGAAGCTTATAGGCAACGTTTTAGGAAACACAAAAAGAGTCCTACACAAACATTTGTGGAATTTGCTAGGGAGAAGGGAGTGTTGTTTGATAAATGGTGCGCTGCCAGTAAAGTGAGTGATTTTGACTCCTTAAGGGAGTTGATATTGCTAGAGGAATTTAAGGGATGCTTATCTGAACGCATAGTAGTATACCTTAGTGAACAGAAGGTGACTACTTTGTCACACGCAGCGGTACTTGCAGATGAGTTTATTTTAACCCACAAGAATGTATTTGCTTCTGCACGTCCTGAAAAGTTACAGATTGACATTTCGCAATCTCAAATGTCACGTTCCAGATTTAGTCCCCCTCATAATAAAGAGGAGCGTGAATGTTTTTACTGTCACAAAAAAGGGCACATGATCGCAGATTGCTTGGCGTTGAAGTGCAAGCAGCAACCACAACCAAAGAGCGTGGGGTTTGTGAAAGCTCTTAAATCTGTAGTCGCTATGCATTCTGAGGAAAGAATTGATGAGAGTTATCGACCCTTTGTGTCGAAAGGGTTAATATCACTGAGTGGGATAAGAGAGGACCAGGAAGAAGTAAGAATACTCAGGGACACTGGTGCCATGCAATCATTTATTTTGGCAGGTAAATTACAGCTGTCTGACAACACTTTTTGTTGCTCTAGCGTGATTGTTCAGGGCATTGAGATGGGTTGTGTGAAATTCCCGCTTCATCGTTTGCACTTACAAAGCGAGTTGTGTACTGGTTTCATAAGAGTTTCTGTGTGTCCTTCACTTCCAGTGAAGGGTGTTGATTTTATCCTTGGAAATGACCTGGCAGGAGGAAAGGTAATGCCTGTTATTGAAGTTGTTGATGAACCAAATGCATTTTGTGAGTTCGAGGTACTGTCTGAAACTTACCCTGATGTTTTTCCAGCCTGCGCCGTCACACGTGCTCAGTCGCACAGAGTAGGTGATGTAGGTGATCTGTCTAATTCCTTCATGTTTCCACTGTTGTCAGGTGACGCATCACTGGATATGAATCTTGAAAAGAAAAATGGTTCAAAGACTGAGAATAAAGGTGTAGTTGTGTCTGATGCAGATTTACTCAAATTACCAGTGTCACGTGAGAGAATTATTGCTGCGCAGAAGGAGGATAAAACTCTTGTGACTTCTTTTAATTCTGCTCTCTCCCTTGATGGAGCTAAGGAAAATAAATTTGCTTATTTTATTGACAATGACTTATTGATGAGAAAATGGTGTTCTCATGTTGACAAGAATTCAGACTGGAATGTTGTTTATCAAATTGTTGTCCCCTTTTCCTATCGTCAACATGTCTTGTGCTTGGCTCATGATCACCAGCTAGCTGGTCATTTAGGAGTTACGAAGACCTATAATAGGATTTTGAGCCATTTCTTTTGGCCAGGATTAAAAAAAGATGTCACTCATTATTGCAGTATTTGTCATACCTGTCAGATTGTCGGGAAACCGAATCAGAGAATTCCACCTGCTCCTTTGTCTCCTATACCTGTGACTGGAGAACCGTTTGAACATGTGATGGTAGACTGCGTTGGTCCATTACCTAAGACTAAGTCTGGTAACCAATTTTTATTAACCATGATGTGTGTGGCTACCAGATTGCCAGAGGCGATTCCACTACGAAAAATCACTGCGCCTGTCATCAATAAAAGCATTGGTGAAATTCTTTTCCACTTTTGGACTTCCAAAAGTAGTGCAAACCGATCAAGGTACAAACTTTTTATCAAAACTTTTTAAACAAGTACTTGAATCACTGGCAATCTCTCACAGGGTCTCAAGTGCATACCATCCGCAGAGTCAGGGTGCACTTGAGCGTTTTCACCAAACTCTTAAATCAATGCTTAAGAAACATTGCCAGGACACTGCCAAAGACTGGGATGAGGGGGTTCCCTTAGTTTTATTTGCTGTCAGAGAGACCAGTCAAGAATCTCTTGGTTTCAGCCCAGCCGAACTTGTGTTCGGACACCAAGTTAGAGGTCCACTCAAAATTCTTAAAGAACAGATTTTAGAGCCCAAGTTGAGTTCAAACACTAATGTATTGGATTTTGTATGCACGTTTCGAGATCGTCTTCATACTGCTTGGTCGCAAGCTAGAGAATCGCTTGCTAATGCTCAGAAAGACATGAAGAGTAAATACGATAAGAAAACGGTAGTGCGGTCATTTCAACCAGGTGATGAAGTGCTTGTGCTGTTACCTGTCCCAGGATCATCTTTGTCTGCTCTTTTCTTTGGTCCTTATGTTGTGAAAAAGAGAATGAGTGAAACTGATTACATGTTGTACACACCTGATCGAAAACGAAAAACCTGTGTTTGTCATCTAAACATGTTAAAAGCTTATCATACTAGAGAGTCGTCAACCGCATGTGCTGTGGAACAGACTGCAGGGCCCGCGGTCTCTTCTGATGGCTGTGGATTTGACGCCATCTCCTAGTATCTTGGGTGTGGACACAGATGGTGTGTTGCTTCGCCAGGCTGTTCAGCAGGGTGCAAGGTTAGCAAACTCAGAGATTTTAGAAGATCTACACTCCTATCTTGATCATTTGACTGTGGATCAGAGGATAGACATTGTAACATTACTTTCTGATTTCAAATGTCTGTTTGGTGATGTTCCTACACAAACAAATGTCCTGAAACATGATATTAAGGTGAATGGAGCTCGTCCTATTAAGCAACATTCTTATCGGGTTAACTCCGTAAAAAGATCTGTTATGCGTCAAGAGGTAGAGTATTTGCTGGAAAATGATTTAGCCAAGCCCAGTTGCAGTCCCTGGAGCTCTCCGTGCCTGCTTGTTCCCAAACCCGATGGCACCTTCAGATTCTGCACTGATTACCGTAAGGTAAATGCTGTGACTGTGCCAGACAGTTACCCGTTACCTCGAATGGAGGATTGTATAGATAACATCGGTTCTGCACGTTTCGTTACAAAGCTTGATATGCTGAAAGGATATTGGCAAGTTCCACTCACCCAACAAGCTTCAGAGATTTCAGCCTTTGTAACCCCAGATAACTTCCTCCAGTATACAGCAATGGCTTTCGGGCTTAGAAATGCCCCAGCAACATTCCAGCGCCTCGTTGATATAGTTTTACATGATGTACCAAATTGCAATGCATATCTTGATGATCTGGTGTTGTATTCGCTGAGTTGGACAGAACACATTGGACTGTTGAGAACAGTATTTGAATGACTGGTTAAAGCAAATTTAACTCTTAACCTAGCAAAATGTGAATTTGGCAAAGCAACGGTCACTTACCTGGGTAAGGAGGTTGGTCAAGGCCAAGTACGACCAGTAGAGGCCAAGGTCACGGCAATGATGGAATTTTCGGTTCCTACTACCCGTAGAGAGTTGCGGAGGTTCTTGGGTATGGCAGGCTATTATCGTAGCTTCTGCAAGAATTTCTCTACGATTGTGAGTCCTCTTACTTCACTACTCAGCCCTTCTAAAACTTATGAGTGGTCTGCTGAGAGTCAGCATGCTTTTGATTCAGTCAAAATTTTGATGTGTAATGCACCTGTTTTAATGGCACCTGATTGTACTCGTGTTTTTAAATTGGAGGTTGATGCAAGCGCTGTGGGTGCTGGTGCCGTTCTTATTAAGGAGGAAGAGAATGGGATAGAACATCCTATTAGTTATTATTCTCGTAAGTTTAATAAACATCAGCTGAATTACTCCACAATTGAAAAAGAAGCTCTTGCTTTATTGTTTGCATTACAACACTTTGAAGTCTACCTTGGTTCCAGTAGTCTTCCGATTGTGGTTTATACAGATCACAATCCTCTTGTGTTTTTAACTCGAATGTGCAACCACAATCAGCGTTTAATGCGCTGGGCTCTTATTGTCCAGAGCTACAATTTAGAAATCAGACATAAGAAGGGTTCAGAGAATGTCTTAGCTGATGCTCTCTCAAGAGCATAGTTGGGTATGGTGTTTATTTTTTACAAACGAGTTTGTTCTTAAGGGTGGGAGTGTTACATCCATAAAAATTCCTGTGAGTGCCTGCTTTTCTCTCTCGCTCTTTCCATCCTTGGCTGTCAATCTCTTAGGCGCCTCCCTTGTCTGCTGATTGGCTCTGGAAGCTGTCCGTCTTCATTAATCAATGTGACACCGACCTATCCAGTGCCAGTAAAGTTTCTACCATCAGATAAAAGGACATGCAAGGAAGTGAACTGAAGACCTTTTTGCTTTCTGGGGTTTTTTGCGGCTATGTTACTTGTTTCTTGATTTGTTTCTTTGTTTATGCCAAATTTTTATTGGTTTGTTTTGACATTTTTCTTTTACCTTACCTCTTTTTGATTTGCTATTTTTGTTTGTTTATTTGTCACTTTGTGACTTGGATGGCGTTGCTCTTTGAGCTTTGCTGAGCTTAGGCTCTAAGACGTTTACTCCTTACCCAAGAGGAAGGTGGATAGGAAAGATGTCGTGCGACTTCCATTGTGCAACATTTAGGTAACTCGATCTGTTTAGACACCCTAGGTAAGAGGTGAACGCCACCCTCTGTATATTTGATTTTTATTAGTTGAGAATAGGGAAGTTTATGGCGCCTGGCTGTGAAGATTAGCTTTCTTTTCTTTAGTTAGGTTAGAGGTTTAAAATAAGTTAGAAGTGTTTTTGTTTTGTTTCTTTTTTTCTTTTGGCGTCACTAGCGTCCTCTTTCTCTTGGGTTTATTTGTATTCTTTTTGTTTGTTTTCTGAGTTGTAAATATTTGTATATATTGGTTGTGTCTTTAATGATTTATATTCTTTTTGGTAGTTATTTGGATTTTCACGTTGTACAATAAATCACATTTGTTGACAATTAGTGTCTCTGCATTGTCTCTTGCTGCCTCCATCAGTTTTACAGGTTTTACCACAATTTTTTTTGAATGTTACTCCTTTTACCCCTAGACCATTTTAAGAGGGTCGTAACAGAGACAATGTTGAGATCTCCTGCAATATGTTCTGAACATGCACTATAAAGAGACAGAATGACTTACAACACTGGTGTCTAGTCCTGGGCTGAAGGATCAATGTTCTGCAGAGTTTCTGCTGATCCTTGATCAGCTGCCCAGGTCTGCTTAACTGGGGTTGGGGCAAAACTCTGAAACAAGAGAAGACAACCAATATTATGAAGTTAAAAAAAAAAAAAAAAAATTCAGAAATATGCACAACATCTGAAAATGCACAAAGATGAGAAGAAAGCTATGTTTTTAATGAGAACTTTCAACCCACTGAAAAATACGAAGCAATATTAAGTCACAGATGCATTTTTATTTATTCTTACTGTTTAAATATGTTACAGTAACCTTGTGGTTTATCAATGATTTTCAGTCTCTGAAATAGAAAAGATCTATCAGTGCTGAATGGCATCATACATACATCATACATAATGATATTTAACAAGAGTTCTAACACTGTGTCGTCACTGGATAGCACAACAAAATACAACAGAGCCTTTTATAATCAGTGATGCTCTGTACACTGGATGCGGCACGGGATAGCCCTCGGTGCACAGCGACGGCTCCTCCGCTTTCGGGCAGCCGGCAGGAGTTCCCTGTTCCCTGCTCCTCCCCATTATGGCGAACAGCGCCGACTCCTCCGCTCCCTCACTTATGGCAGCTGCCCCTCCACATCGCGGGCGGTCGCCAGCGAATTCATCCATCCCAGGCAACTCATTCCAGCCCACCGCCTCGAGCGTCCATGGCAGCAGACTTCTTTGCCTGCTTGATGGCACCGGGCATTCACCCTAGTGGGGAGGGATCTTTGGCAGCACGTCCCTCCTTCCTCCTGGGTTTCAGTACCAGTGTATTAATATAAAATCTTCACAATCACAGGAAAAGGGAGATGGGAACTGGCGGATATTCAAATAAAACTTTAATAATAAAATAAACCAAACACAAAATAAAGCCCAGGCCTGGTCCTCCCTCGTCCTTCACTGTCGTCGCTTCTCTTTTGTATCCTTTCGATCACCTCCGTGGGACTTGAGACCGGTGAGTGGAGCAGGTGTCGCTCATTTCCAAATCACTTCACCAGCATTGCTCCGTTCCCACGGCTCTCATGACTAGTCACAGGAATCAAGGAGACGATCAACAGAGTCTGCAGAAATGTGTGACCACCTTTGTGTGTGGGGACATGCACATGCTGAATCAGGTCAAAAGTGTTTAGAACCGTTATCATTTCTTTTGTAGTTTTGTTTTCTGCATTATCTATGTGAATATTAAAATCCCCTGCAATTGCAACAGTCAAACTCTGAGGAAATAATTGATAACATTTCTGTGACCTCTTCAACAAAGGCTGGAAAGTATTTTGTAGGCCTGTAAATAATAATGAACAGAATGCGTTGAGCACCTTTCAGCACAATCCCTAGATATTCAAAAGACAATTACTGACCAAATGACACTTGCTTGCATTGATAGACATCTTTAAATATAGCAGCTACACCCCCACCTCTCCTACCAGTCCTGCAAACACTCATGTAAGTGAAGTTAGGAGGGGCTGCTTCATTTAGGATTGTTGCATTGCAGCTGTCTTGTCTTGTCTTGTAGCCATGTTTCGTTTGGAAACATAAAATCCAGATTGTTTGTGGTTTTAAAGTCATTGTTTAGAAATGATTTATTTTTTAGTGAGCGAGTGTTTAAAAATGCTAACTTGATGGCAGTGCTTTGTGTCTTTACATCAATCTTAGTTTGATGCATAATAGGCTGCAGATTAGATGAGTTTGCCCTTCGGCTTGAGATGGCCTTAGACTTTCTGTCACACAATAAAAGAGCAATAGAGAAAGCTACAGGCACACTGGGTTCCCGCTTGTTCTGTAAGCATTTGTGAATGTTGCTGCTATAATAGCGGGGACCCGACACATATCACTGAGAGCTGCTATCAGTTGTTTTTGGTTCACCTTCAGCAGATAGAGGGTTTGGGCCCTGGCGTTGTGGCAGCGGTCGGAGAGCTCTCACAGGAGCAGGGCCCACAGGCTTTGGTGGTTGGGGGGCACGCTGTTTTTTTTGCTGATATCTGGGGGCTTGCAGCAAAAGAATGGGAAAGTTTAGTCCCAGCATACACCAATTCCTCCATTTTCTGTGAGAAACATAGGAGTGGAGATGCTGGAGAGAGGGATAATGTGTCTGGTGAGCGGGACTGTGGCAAAAACACATTCATGTTTGTAACAAGTTTGCTGTTTTTGTTGTAATCCTCCTCTGAGATCTTGAGAGGGTTCATGTATTCTATCGCTGGTTGAATTCATCGGAGGCTGTGGCTGTATGTTGTAGCACTGTTTCTCTTTTTCCTGTTGAATTGAGATAATATTTTTAATATACAATATACTAATCGTCTGACTTTTGAAGTCCATTCAATTATATTTTTTCTCACACAGCGAACAACCACTGTTTGGTGATGTAGCTACATTTGAGGAAATACTGGCAAGCAATAGCAGTTCTGGTTTATGTGATGCCTGGGGTGAATCAGACATGACGCTCATTTAGCGGAATTTACCCTTCACCTGAAAATCTGCCTTTTGACATTTGTCCTTAAAGGGGGGGTGAAATGCTATTTCATGCATACTGAGTTTTTTACACTGTTAAAGAGTTGGATTCCCATGCTAAACATGGACAAAGTTTCAAAAAATAAGTTGTACGTTTGAAGGAGTATTTCTGTTCCAAAAATACTCCTTCCGGTTTGTCACAAGTTTCAGAAAGTTTTTTTCGAGTATGGCTCTGTGTGATGTTAGATGGAGCGGAATTTCCTTATATGGGTCCTAAGGGCACTTCTGCCAGAAGAGCGCACGCTCCCGTATAGCAGAGCACTGAGAGCACAGACATTCACTGATCAGAGTGAGAGACCGAGATGTCACAAAAGATGTGTGTTTTTGGTAGCCAGGGCAAGACAACCCTGCACAGATTACCAAAAAAAAAAAAAAACCAGCATTAAGGGACCAGTGGATGGAGTTTATTTTTACAGAGCATCGACGGAGTTGTGCAGTGTTTGTGTTTGTTCCCTGCATTTCAAAGATGCTTGTTTTACAAACAAGGCCCAGTTTGACGCCGGATTTGCACATCCTTTATTTCTTAAGGATAATGCAGTCCCAACGAAAAAGGGTCACGATCGTGTGTTGGAACCGCATGCGGTGAGTAAAACTGCTTCAAATATCTCTGTGTTGTTAACTTAGCTATCGGCGCGTAAGCACATCAAGTAAACAACATGCAATGTTGTCATCAAACTGCACTTTCCACATGTACAGCTTAAAAAAAAAAAAAAAAAATTAAAAAAAAAAGACGACAAAGTGTAACTTAGTCATTTTCCATAACCGCTAAGCAAATATATACAGTTTCAGTACATACCACATAGAGACGTCGTTGCTGATGCTGCTCTTGTTAAATTTCAGCCTCTGGATCTGATTCTGGATCATAAATAAACGGCTGAATCTGACTGTTAGCCATGGTTTGTTTGGGATGTTTTTTTCCTCACGGTAATGTCACAGCTTCCAAACGCTCTCAACGCAAAAGCCTACTGGCGCTCATGATTCTTTAGCTCTGCCCACACATCACGACCTCTTTTAAATTAGTTTTTGTCAGCTCTTTACAAAACGATCAATGAACCGGTGTTTAAAGTATCCAGACACCAAAACAGTTGTAATTAAATATTCAGTTTTAATCTCCAACCACATAGCAATTCAGAAAGCCAGACTAATTATTGTAAAAAATAAATATATAAAAAAAGGATGATTCTTTCTAGAAACCATTTTTAAACACGTATTATTACATCTTTTCTATGACAACGTAGTGGACGAGGCGGTGCAGAACGTTTGCCGTATGATGAAAAAATTAAAGGAAAAATATTAATTGTGTTCAATTTCCACATCGCTGCTAATTCACTTCACTGCATATAAAAATCCATAAAGGAATAGAGAACGGCCTCAGAGCTGAGGCCGACAGGAGAAAGATGAAAGAACGCTGGACCGTCTCATCCGCTCCGTTGTCATGGAGATGGGATTGCGTCATCATGCAGCACGGCTGGAAGCAGGCTCACGGGAACGCGCACTAGTCTCGTTAGAGTCGTCCGGAGAGGGTGTGATAACGAGCTGTTGAGATTTTACCGTTTTCCACTGGACATTTGGACAAGTCGCTGGACATCTGAGGTCAGCATGCGCGAGATCGTGCACCTGCAGGCGGGCCAGTGCGGGAATCAGATCGGAGCGAAGGTAAACGAAAATAAAGAGGCTGTTATTTCGACAAAGCACCATTCGTTTCGATGTTCTTATTTTAGGTATGTCTAGTTTTGAGAATTGATTTGCATCCTTAACGCGAAAGGGTCAGCGAGTTCTTCATTACGTCATAATAGTTGAGATGTCAGAGAGGGGTGTGGCGGCTGTCTCGCGCTGTCAGTCGGTTTAAAATCGTCAAAATATCGCAAGATCATTATGAATAAGCTATAATACCAACACGTTTAATAGAAAATATCAATTTGTCTTGGAAGGTTTTGTTGTTGTTGTTTCAGTGTGCATATAACTGCGTAGACATTTACCATTGTTCATGGGGTGGGTGCTCTTATCTTCCCGTTTTCCTTCTATATAAGCCTTTAAATTTCCAACAAATTAACTCTTAATATAGCTTAAAATAGTGTCCGGATATGTTACATTGCCCTTGCCGTCATTTTGAACTAAAGAGATATTGTCGTAGTACAAGGGAGACTGCTGGGCTAGTTGTCGTCACACACACACACACACACACACACACACACACACACACACATATATATATATATATATATATATATATATATATAT
Source organism: Carassius auratus (assembly GCF_003368295.1). NCBI lineage: Eukaryota > Metazoa > Chordata > Actinopteri > Cypriniformes > Cyprinidae > Carassius > Carassius auratus. The sequence continues at coordinate 7,473,510 of NC_039243.1, forward strand.
ATATATATATATATATATATAAAATTATTATTATTATTATTATTATTATTTTACTACAGTGAATATTTATCATGATGTGTTATCCCCAGTCCTATTACACCGCATCAGATTGAGAATTTTGGTTTTATTTTAATTGTTTTTCTCACTCAGTTCTGGGAGGTGATCAGTGATGAACACGGTATTGACCCCACTGGCAGCTACCATGGAGACAGTGACCTGCAGCTGGATCGCATCAGCGTTTACTACAATGAAGCCTCTGGTAGGCATATCACACAGGTTTAGCACAAGGGAACGTCACATGCCTGATACCTGGATCGAGCAGTTTAAGAAACTGTTATTAAGATTATTAATTGAGGGGAAAGTTCAGCCTCTCAAATATACTTACAGGTGCAGAATCTTCAAACAAAGAGCTACAACATACAAAAAAACCTAATGTTTGAGGTTCATTCTCTGGTTGTCTGTTTTCTCAGGGGGAAAGTATGTCCCTCGCGCCATCCTTGTGGATCTAGAGCCAGGAACCATGGACTCTGTCCGCTCTGGTCCTTTTGGGCAGATATTCAGACCTGACAACTTTGTTTTTGGTAAATAATCACCTTCCGCTTGCATCTCATTGCATGCAAATACCTATATTTGACAAATAAGTATAGCTGCAGTAATTAATTTCTGAATGTTTAAGATACTTCTGATATGGGTCTTTTACTTTCATGCAGAAATTAAGTTCGCACAAAACCCTCAGAGACCAAGGAACTGATATGCATTATATATATTTAGACAGATAAATAGGACTTGTATTATATTAATTAGTACCTTTTCGCAGACTGTCCCTCGAATTCGTAAGAACAAAAAAAAATTTTAATTGCATGCATATATGTTTTGATTCCGGCAGAGGTTTTGAGCATTTCCTGTTCAAGGTGGCTTATCAATGAGATGGTGTTTAAGGATTCTACCGTATGGATTTAAAACAATTTACCATAACGCAGTTTTCTAATATGCAGGATTATAGTTTGTAGGTTTGGGTATGAAGTGTTACTGGTTTTTGTGTCCTGCTCATAGGTCAGAGTGGAGCTGGAAATAATTGGGCTAAGGGTCACTACACAGAGGGTGCTGAACTGGTGGACTCGGTGATGGATGTGGTCCGCAAGGAAGCTGAGAGCTGTGACTGTCTGCAGGGCTTTCAGCTCACGCATTCACTGGGAGGAGGAACAGGCTCAGGCATGGGAACGCTCCTCATTAGCAAGATCCGCGAGGAGTATCCCGACCGCATCATGAACACCTTCAGTGTGGTGCCGTCTCCCAAAGTGTCGGACACGGTGGTGGAGCCCTACAACGCCACGTTGTCCGTTCACCAGCTGGTGGAGAACACGGATGAGACCTACTGCATTGACAACGAGGCCCTGTACGACATCTGCTTCCGTACTCTCAAGCTCACCACACCCACGTATGGCGACCTCAACCACCTCGTCTCGGCCACCATGAGCGGCGTCACCACCTGCCTGAGGTTCCCCGGACAGCTGAACGCCGATCTTCGCAAACTGGCGGTCAACATGGTGCCCTTCCCTCGTCTGCACTTCTTCATGCCTGGCTTTGCTCCTCTCACCAGCAGGGGGAGTCAGCAGTATCGCGTGCTCTCCGTCCCAGAGCTCACCCAGCAGATGTTCGACGCTAAGAACATGATGGCTGCATGCGACCCGCGCCACGGCCGCTACCTAACTGTGGCCGCCGTTTTCCGTGGTCGCATGTCAATGAAGGAGGTGGACGAGCAGATGCTGAACGTGCAGAACAAGAACAGCAGCTATTTCGTGGAGTGGATCCCCAACAACGTCAAGACCGCCGTCTGCGACATTCCACCTCGTGGTCTCAAAATGTCTGCCACATTCATCGGCAACAGCACTGCCATCCAGGAGCTGTTCAAACGCATTTCGGAGCAATTCACCGCCATGTTTCGCCGCAAGGCCTTCCTGCACTGGTACACCGGCGAGGGCATGGATGAGATGGAGTTCACAGAGGCAGAGAGCAACATGAACGACCTGGTGTCCGAGTATCAGCAGTACCAGGATGCTACTGCAGAGGAGGGAGAATTTGAGGAGGAGGGTGAAGAGGAGGCCGCCTGATCATCATCTCTTCCACCTTAGCTTCCTCCCTCCATTTTTTGAATCATATGCCACATCATCTCAGTCCAGTGCTGTTAAACAGAGAAAGTCCACTCAAACTCCTGTGTGATTCTCATTTTAGTTGTCTCATTTGCTTAAAATCACAATGGATTTACTGAATAAACACATGACAAATCTTCGTTCTATATGACTTTATGAACAAACGTTCTTGAAATAAATTTAACTGAACGTCAGTATTGTTTTATTATTAGTGGTGAAGTATTAATTATTTCTAGCTGTCTAACAGCGCTTACCCAAACATTTGAAATGGTCAATCAAATTTAAAAAGGCAGGCTTGACATTTCACAGAAGAATTGTAGCGCAAGGCTTCAAATTAACCTTTAACGTTCAGAGAGTACCAGTTAAGAAGTAGCTGAACATGTAGGCTAATATTTAACAATGCATTTTTTACAACAGAAATGTTAAACAAGTGACAGTAATAGGCAAAAAATGTAATATTTAACAATGGTTTAATGGCACAAATGATAAACAAGCGACAGTAATAATAAGAAATGCAAAGTATTCAATCTTTTTGTCAAGTTCTGATGATTTGAAGTGATTGATTTGCATAATGTAAGTCATAACTGAATGACGAGACAAGAAACAGGATCTTATTCCCAATAGAAAAGATTCTTATTTCCAATTCCATATAATAAATAGACAATTACAGTGACAATTATGAGAATGTAAGAAATTGTGAGACATAAAGTCCTAATAACAAAGTCAGAATTATCTTTTATTTATTTTTTACTCTGATCAAAATGAGCTTCCACATCAAGTTGATTAATTCAATTTAGAATGTTCTTGGAATATCATCTGGGCCTAACCATTTTAAATAAGACTGTACTTGCATTCAGAAGACCGGACATTTTCTACAAGTAAAATGCTGCTCCTCCAGTGAACACTAGAGGGAAACATTTCTCACAAAACAAGTACCAAAAATTGGAAGCGCATTCAATGCAGTGACAATATTAGTCAAAGGAACTGTCAGAACAGTGTGTTGTGTGGAAGAGTGTGTCTGTAAATAGGGCAGTTACCTATTTGATCAGAACACATGCTGATCACCCTTCACTAACAGAGACGTAGCAAACACATGAGCAATGATTATGAGAGCATAAAAACAGAGTGGAAAAGCAGTGACTCAATAGAGGAAGTCTATTCCAGTGTTTCCTCTAACATGTGTTTATGTGTTTTCAACCATGACTAGGTGAAAGTGTGAGTTTAGCTTATATAGTACAAATGAACACAAATAGAGACAGGCCAGTTACAAACCCAATTCCAAAAAGTAAAAAAAAAGAGTAAAAAGAAATGGATTAATTTAAAAATCTCATGAATTTATATTTTATTCACAATATAATTTAGACATTTCAAACATTGAAAGTGAGACATTTTGAAATGTCATGCTAAATATTGGCTCATTTTTGATTTCATGAGAGCTACATTTTCCAAAAAAGTTGGGACAGGTAGCAATAAGAGGCCGGAAAAGTGAAATGTACATATAAGGAACAACTGGAGGACCAATTTGCAACTTATTAGGTCAATTGGGAACATGATTGGTTATAAAAAGAGCCTCTCAGAGTGGCAGTGTCTCTCAGAAGTCAAGATGGGCAGAGGATCACTAATTCCCCCAATGCTGCGGCGAAAAATAGTGGAGCAATATCAGAAAGGAGTTTCTCAGAGGATAATTGCAAAGAGTTTGAAGTTATCATCATCTACAGTGCATAATATTATCCAAAGATTCAGAGAATCTGGAACAATCTCTGTGCGTAAGGGTCAGGGCCGGAAAACCACACTGGATGCTCGTGATCTTCAGACCCTTAGACATCACTGCATCACATACAGGAATGATACTGTAATGGGAATCACAACATGGGCTCAGGAATACTTCCAGAAAACATTGTCGGTGAACACAATCCACCATGCCATTCACCGTTGCCGGCTAAAACTCTATAGGTCCAAAAAGAAGCCATATCTAAACATGATCCAGAAGCGCAGAGGTTTTCTCTGGGCCAAGGCTCATTTAAAATGGACTGTGGCAAAGTGGAAAACTATTCTGTGGTCAAATCAAAATTTTAAGTTATTTTTGGAAAACTGGGACGCCATGTCATCCGGACTAAAGAGGACAAGGACAACCCAAGTTGTTATCAGCGCTCAGTTCAGAAGTCTGCATCTCTGATGGTATGGGGTTGCATGAGTGTGTTTGGCATGGGCAGATTACACATCTGGGAAGGCACCATCAATGCTGAAAGGTATATCCAAGTTCTAGAACAACATATGCTCCCATCCAGACGTCGTCTCTTTCAGGGAAGACCTTGCATTTTCCAACATGACAATGCCAGACCACATACTGCATCAATTACAACATCATGGCTGTGTAGAAGAAGGATCCGGGTACTGAAATGACCAGCCTGCAGTCCAGATCTTTCACCCATAGAAAACATTTGGCGCATCATAAAGAGGAAGATGTGACAAAGAAGACCTGAGACAGTTGAGCAACTAGAAGCCTGTATTAGAAAAGTTGGACGACATTCCTATTCCTAAACCTGAGCAACTTGTCTCGTCAGTCCCCAGACGTTTGCAGACTGTTATAAAAAGAAGAGTGGATGCCACACAGTGGTAAACATGGCCTTGTCCCAACTGTTTTAAAATGTGTTTATGCAAAATGATACATTTTCTGTTTAAACATTTAACGTGCAATCTATGTTGTATTTTGAATAAAATATAGAAATTTGAAACTTCCACATCATTGCATTCTGTTTTTATTCACAATTTGTACTGTGTCCCAACTTTTTTGGAATAGGGTTTGTAAAAATAATATAAAAGTATAACAACAACATAGCATAGAACTATATGTATATGAAATAATAAAAGTGCATTAAATGTTACATATAAAAATGATTGAGCATTTTGCAATTCTAGCTTTCTAGCATTAAAATGAGTGAGTTTCTGAAACCATTCAACCTAAAAGATCTTCCAAAAGGCTAAATATTCTTATTGAGAATATGGGATTATAAAGTGGATATTATAGTGTCACTAGACCGGCAAAAGTCATGTAGGACACACACACACACACACACAAACAGAGAGATCAGGAAGTGCTGACTTAAGTTCTGTGCTAGTTGGCGGAATTGGCTGTTTGATGTGAGGATGTGTGTGTGCAGGAGTATGTATGTCGAAGCATGTCAATAAAGGATCTAATGACTTTGGTCTGCTGACACCCTGAACACCCCCGAATGGGCCCTAATATACAAGTGCATCATGGGCTCCAGGATAAAGTAAGAATCTCTCTGTTTGTCTGTCGATTTCTCTCTGTTTGCTCACTTTGTGGTCTGCTGCTTACTTCCTCTTCCTCGCTCAGTTGTTCTCGGATGCAAGGTTTCCTATCATGTCACAATTCAGTGAATAAACTCAAAAAAGACAAAAACAGCAACATTTGGAGAGTTTTGAGTTGACATCTGCAGGAGTAGAGATGGAGAGCTTGCACACCTTTACTCGCAGAGGCATCACTTCTCCGTCCCTCATCATTTCAGCTGGCTGTGAATATACATTGTGTCCTCAAATCCGCTTTGCTTCTGAATGTCACTGAATTTGAAAAATATCAGATCAAGTATCTCCATGTGCACTTTCCTTCATTGGTTCTTAAGTCTCGATGTGTTTGAATCAGCTGCTGTTTTGGTGATTTTTAGTGGAAGTTCACACAGGTGTGGAGAATCACACTAAATATCAATATGTAAACACAAACATACATCTTCAACATGACATCTGCTGGTTTCTCATCTCTTGGGAAGGGAAACTAATGAATAAGATCTAGTATGACTCAATTGCAGTCTGATTTTTCTCCTGGGAAACAACGCCTCAAACAGTGCTTCGATCTGACAAATCCTGCGCTTAAAGATCTCAGTTGAACATTGCTCATGTTTGTCATTTAAAAATCTCGTTTGATTGGTTTAGCAGACAGACATGCTGTTAAGATCATTACATTTTCATAATTATATTTTAGACAGATGGTCAAACTCATGACTGGAAATATTTTCTGACAATGCACGTCTTCTAATTTAGTAGTCAACCACATCCTGCTCATGAAGCACCATCTTGAGATCTTGTGAGAAGAAATAGCAGAAAATGATTCAGAGCTGATCACTCACATTCAGTCGCTGCTCATTCTGACAGTGTTTATTCTACACATCAGTCCTGTGAAACGTTTTTCTGGTGTGATTTGTTAGTTTTATTATGATGACTGTTTTTGCACATGGTTTTGTTGTTCTCAGAGAAAACCCCGAAAAAACATTCTACTGGTTCTTTCAAGCCTCATGTCCAATCGCCAGAGATAAAGGTGGGTACCCCCCCCCCACACACACACACACACACGCACACACACACACACTAACTAACTAACTGATGTAATAAACACACACTTGCAAACTGTCTCTATGGCTCTTCCTGTCACATGACTAAACCAGAAAAACCACACAGCAGGGCAGATACATATTCGTCAGAATGAGAAAAGCTTGAGGAACTAGTTAGTATGCTGTGATCTGTTATACTACGGGTGAAAGGAAGCACACTGACAGTTTAAAGAGAGGTGGGACTGCCAGGGTTGGACTGGGTCTAGATGAGGTCTGGCTGAGCTGGACTGGTTACCCTGCGTGGCTAACTTTGACCTGACTTTAACCACATCCTCTAGTTGAGAAATGAGCTGATGTGACTGACCCGTGTGTGTGTGTGTGTTTCTATTTGAATAGATCCTGATGTGCTGTTTCAGTTCCCTGAAGACTTTAATGATGAGGTTAGTACTCGAGAATCAATGTGGTTCTTTCCTGTTTGTATTTATTTTTATTAAAGAATATATAAAAATGAATGGAAACACTGCAAAAATAAACGATTGCATGAATAAATAGATGCACAATTAAATAAATAAAATCTCTGCTTACCATGATGTTTTGCATAACGTTTGCATAATTTAAAATTTTAAGAATTAGGGAAAATTATAATAAATATAATCCAATGCACAAATAAATAACTGCATGTATAAATGCATATAAAATAAATAAAAAATAAGGTTCCTAATCTGATTCATTTGAGATGTTATTTTAAAGAAAATCAGTTTCTGCAACAACTTTGCTTATTCAGTGACAGCCCTAATGTCAATCAATTGTCAAATAATATTACTCCATGGAACAGTATCAGATATTGAATTTAAAACTATTTCTCAGTTGGTGTACTCTTATGGCATCGGTTCCACAAAGAAACTTTAACATTCATGAAATCTTACCATTCTTTATAGTGAATTTAGATTTTTTAATTGTTCTAATGATTTTGTTTCTTACTCTTTTAGAAACTGTTCATTGAAAGGTTATTTGGGAAAGCCAAAAAAAAAAAAAAAAAAAAAAAAAAATATATATATATATATATATATATATATATATATATATATATATATATATATATATATATATATATATATATATATGTATATACACACTGTATATAGAGCCTTTATTTGATTGTGTTTCTTCTGTTCTCACACAGGAGGCTCTGCAGTCTTTGCCTCGCTTCTGCTTCCCTTACGACATAGAGAGGTGAAAATCATTAATTCATTATTAAAGATGGATGCTCAAGCGTTCTTAGCTTATATGAGTGATAAACTGAGGCTGATTGGTTGGTTGACAGAGTGAAGGACACTGTTGCTGTGCAGCACTTTACATTCGTCTTGACCGATCTGGAAGGATGCCAGCGCTTCGGTTTCTGCAGACTCACATCCAGCTCTCAGACCTGCTTATGCATCCTCAGGTCGCAAATGCACAAAATACACCCAAAAACAAATGATTGTTGACTGGTTCTCATTTGTGAAGCCCCTTTGATTGATTAAAGGGGTCATATGATGTAATTTCAAGTTTTCATTTCTCTTTTAAGTGTTACAAGCTCTTGGTGCATGAATAATATCTGTAAAGTTGTAAAGACTAAAGTCCAAATCCAAAGAGATATTCTGGTTGCACTTTATTTTACAGTACGTGTACTTACATGTATTTATAGTGTACTTATCTAAGAAAGTTCTGGTAATACAAAGTTCATGGTATTATATTTATGCAGCATGATACAATAAAACAGTGGAAGTCATTATAATCAGTAATTATGTCCCCACTGAATACAACAAAAGCCTCATTTGTAATGGGTTTTATTGTTTCTGACATACGTCATCACAGTATGGTGAGGGGCGTAAAATTTCCGTCACATATTTGAGGCTTTCATCGAATCACAACACACCGGATAGCTGGCCAATCAGAGCACACCTCACTTTTCAGACAGATGAGCTTTGTAAAAAATGATGCATTACAGAAAGGCGAGCCATAGAGAATAAATAATAATGTACATTATGTGTAAAATAAGTGCTTTTTGAACCTTTAACCGCATAAACACATTTCATTACTCCAAATACACAAAGTAATATTCTTTTTAGCAACATCATATGACCCCTTTAACAGTTTGCTTCTCATGGCCGCAATCAATTTCACTTTTAGTTTTCCGGTCTCATTATTAGGTGTATGTCAGAGTTATAACCTGATTTTACATTTGAATAGTTAGCTCTAATTACACAGTTGTTTGACCACACTAAAGTGCGGTTACTCTCTTAACACAGTTATTTGCCCTGGTTTGAGGTCTTCTACAAACTTCTGAACAATCTGGCTGACTACTCAACGAAAGGACAGGTATGATTTTAATGGTCTCCTGATGATTTTACACATTTATGAAGCCATTAAGCTAACACCATTTCATTCATTCAAATGCTTGGCCAGACCAAGGAAATGAAAGAGCTGCTGTCGGTCCTCTACAAACACCCCGTGCCTCCGGCCAATGGCTCCATCACGCTTCAGATGGTAAGTGCTCATTGGCTGGTGGAGGTTCCGTTTATGACATCATGTGTGACATCACAATCAGGTTGGTGTGTTCTTCACTGAGGGAGGGAAGCTAATGATTGGAAGTGAGATGACTGGCATCTGTGGACATGCCCCTAAAGGGGAGGAGTCAGAGGGGGTGAGTCCCTGATCCGCATTAAAACCAGCCGGCCGGACTAAACCTTCACTCCAGTGTCTAATAAATCCTAATACAATCCATAGTGTGAAATCAAACTAATCCAGCTTCCACAACTAACCCTGGATCCCTAACAGTGCTTAACTAAATCATTAATGGGTCCTTGAAAAATTGCAAAGCATTCATCTAAAACCTTGATGCAGACTAACTCGGAGGCCTTGCTTTCATGGTACTGACTGTTTATGTTTGGTGAATGATGTTTCTCTCCATCAGATCCCATACTTTATCGCACCAGATCCCAAAGCCCTGCCCTCTATTCCAGAAAGTGTGAGTTCTTCCATATTTCCATTTAGGTTTTATTATGTGTGGTTTTTATTTCTTGCTGTTTTACTCCACAGTTATTATACACTACTGGTAAAAAAAAAAACAAAAAAAACAAAAAACAAATACAATTTAAAAAAACAATAAAATATATATATATTTTTTTTAAAGTGCTGCATTTATTTGATGAAAAAAATATATTTAAATGCCTAACTTTTCAGCATCATTACTCCAGTCTTAAGTGTCACATGATCTTTTAGAAATTATTCTAATGTCACGGTTTCCACAAAAATATGAAGCAACACAACTTCAACATTGATAATGATCAAAAATTTTCTGAAGGATCATGTGATGCTTAAGACTGGAGTAATGATGCTGAAAATTCAGCTTTGATCACAGGAATAAATTAAATTTTACAATATATATATTAAATAATAATAATAATATAATACATATATATATATATATATATATTTCAGAATATTTTCTTTTTTTCCCCTCATTTTCCCAAACATTTGAGCAGTATGTTTGTCTGTCTGTGTATCAGAGGAACCTGACGGAGCTGGTGGTGGCGGTGGACGTGGGAAACCTGTTGCAGCTCTTCGCCAGCATGTTGTTCGAGAGACGAATTCTCATTTACTGCAGCAAACTCAGCACTGTGAGTTCAATATTCAACAGCTTTTGTGAATCAGAACTGATCATGCTTGGTTCACAAGGCTACCACAACAGTAGTAGCATGGCGCTAGCAACACCAAAGTCATGGGTTCGATGTACTGAAATTCCTTGAATAAAATAATCATTTATTTTAGTGTAATTCACTTTGGATAAAAATGCATCCTCCCAGTTCATAAAAAGCGTCCATTTAAAAGCAACTCTTTCAAGTGCTTTATGCTATTAACAAGCACAACACACATCATTACCTTGATGACCATTTGGGAATTGTATACGTGCAACTTCTCACACTGACCAAGCAAACTGAAAAATGTCAAATGGATTTGGTTCCTCATCAGAAACCCTACTGTGAAAACGCCTTAACACCTAACCAGGAGTGACATGAATCTATACGCGACAAATCACAGTTTTTGTCCCAACCAGCCGCAGTACATCATTCGGTTTCTGATGAAAATAAAAAGATTCATTTTCACTGAGGACAGATCACTAGACACTAAAATGTATTGTGTTACTTTGAGTCAGAATGCAGCTCCATTAAACATGCACCAATCAGCAATTAATAGTTTTGTTTGTGTGTGTTTAGCTGACGGCCTGCATACACGCATGTAACGGGATGCTGTACCCAATGTACTGGCAGCACATCTTCATACCAGTGCTGCCGCCTCATCTGCTGGACTACTGCTGGTGAGACACACACACACACACAGTACAAAACAAAATTAATTGATATACTGTAGCACATTTAAAAGAGCAGAAGTTGAAGTGCTGCACATTTTAAAATAAAAATAAGCTGTAGCAGTGGTGTCAGTACCAGGGACCTCAGAAAACTTCCAAAACCATGATTTAAACTCACAATATTATTACAACGTTCAAAACTAACTTAAAGTGCTAGACACCCAAGAGATATTTCTTTCTCTTCATTTCTTTCTTATATTTCGAAGGGGCTTTAAATTAAAAGCGTTCAAAATCACCAATCTACAAAAGTCTTCAATAAGAAAAACTTACAAAATACTATTTTATTTACAAGCAGCAACATGTCTTGACCAGTACTTATCAAATGTGGCTTTTTTGGGTAGAATTGAAACTGAGTTTAATTTGGTTTTCTAAAATGTTTTAGTTTGTTGAACAATATTGTAAAGAAAAGAACACTGAAGTAAAAACAACATATTAGATTCATGATCTATACATATACGATAATTAATCACAGACACACACACGCTGCCTAATTTCACTCATTTCATTATTTTAGTGCACCGATGCCGTACCTCATCGGAGTTCACTCCAGCCTGGCAGAAGTAAGACGCTTCCCTCTTCCTGTGGTTTCTTTCACACCAGCCCTTTGACACACAAACACTCACATTACAGTTCGTTCTGTGTGTTTGTGTGCGGCAGAAAGTGAGGAGTCGCGCTCTGGAGGACGTGGTCATACTGAACGTGGACACCAACACCCTGGAGTCGCCCCACGAGGACCTGAAAAAGATCCCGGCCGATGTGGTGAGACTCTTTTCCTCCTCGCAGATCTCTGACACAAAGGATGACGAGGAGGTTTACGACGAACTCTGTTGCTGCAGGTGGCGGGACTGAAGGTCAGGCTGAAGAGACAGGCAGCGTCGGCCGGGTCAGGGGTCGCGCACGCTTTCCTCCGAGCGCAGGCTCTGCTGTTCGGAGGATACAGAGATGCCTTACAGTCACCTGCCGTGAGTGACACACATCCACATATAAACATTACCTTGAGTTTTCTAAATGCTTACTGCAGTGCTCCTCTCTCGAATGTTGAAGGAAGGGCCGGTCGTGTTCTCCAATGAGTTGTTTTTGAGTCATAAGTCTCAAAGCATGCGGGAGTTTCTGGAGAGCGCGGTTCACCTGCAATGCTTCAAAGAGGTAACTGCAAACACACAGCCACAACATCAGAAGTTTTCTTTAGGAAAGACACTACAGGCCACTGTTATTTCATGCTGTTTCAATGTTTTGCTTCCATGTCAATTGAAATAAAACATGAATTTTATGCCTGACTTTTTCCAATGTTCATATTTTTTTGTACTGGAAATATATGCAAATTGGCACATTAAATGAGTGCCTTATTAGCACTGTCAAATTGTTAAGACCAAAAAAATTGTTTACATAATATATGTGTGCACTCTGTATATTTGTGTATACATAAGGGCTTTTATTGTTAATGCATGCGATACATTGCAATTAATGCAAAATTACTGAAGCACAATTTCTATCCTAACCCTTTACCCAATTTTGCTTCTCTGCTTGCGACCAGATAATTTTAAGCCACTAAACTCTGGTAAAGTTTTCAGTCCAATGATCCTGTAAGTGAATGCATTCAAATGCATTCCTTTTGGAGTTTTCTAAGTGTCCTTTTTTTGGAAAGACATCTCAATTTATCTTGGAAAAAAAACGTGCAGAAAATACAGATTTTTGAGAATCACCTTTCAAACTTTACTTTGCTGGATATAGCAAATGATGACAAAAATAAACATTTGAAACAAGACAAATGGTCTATGAAATATGCGATTAATTGCGATTGATCACAGAAAAAGGGTGTGATTGATAAGATTAAAAAAATTAAGTGATTGACAGCCCTAGTATAAATACGCTCACATGCATGAATATATTTAATAATAATTTTTGTTTATATATAAAATACTATATTTATAATATAAATTATATATGAATCTAAATTTACACACACACACACACACATATATATATATACAAATGTTTTTTGTGTGTATTTATATATACGCATAATAAACATACAACTCGCTTATATTATGTAGACGAAAACATTTATTTTGGATGTGATTTAGCACTATTAATCATTTAACAGCACTAACTTAAACATTTAAGAAAACTAATACAAAACAATTGTCTAAATGTACTGTGATTGATTAACAGGAGAAGTATGGTGGAATATATTAGTAAATTCCACCTATGTTTTGGAAGAATACAACCAAAAATAATTTACTCACCCATCACATTGACCATATTGTTCCAAACCCACATGGCTTCCTATTTCCTGTGGAGCTTTTTTTTTTTTTTTTTTTTGTGGATATGTTTTGTAGAATGTTAATGCTGCTATTTTGCTCTGAATGAGGTCTGAGGATGTTGAGATTAAAACTTTAAAACGCACCCAAATGTACTTCAAGTTTTCTGAAGTGTTACGATTGTTCGTGTGAAAAAAAAGCATTGGCTGTTTGAGCATCCACATACTGTATTCCATTTTCACAAGACTGGTTACAAAGTATGCATCAAACCAATCTTTAATACAGAATAGCAAATGGAATTTGAGTTTTACAATGGAGGGCAAAATAATAAGAGAAAAATACATTTAAACAGACTATGCCATGTTCCATGGTATCTTCCATTATAATCTCATTTTGTTCTCAGTTTATTGACGGCCGGCTGAAAATGCTGAACCAGGGCAAAGAGCCAGATGATGTGTTTGAGGAGGAGGTGCTTCAGTGTGGAGCTTCATCCGGTGTGTCTTTATGTTCATTACAGAATCAGACTTGTTTTTTTGTTTGCTCATTTTTAACATCCTTTCTGCTTGTGATTCCTCTCAGGTAGCTCTAAATTGCGTCGGCAATTGGTGGGAAACCTAAAGGTACGTTTTACTCTTAAAGGAAGTATGAACAAGGTTATGTCAGACAACCATACAACTCTTACCACATCTGCAGTATGCATACAGTGCACACTATTCTCATTATACACTGATTACATATATGATCTAGTAATGTAATGTTCAGTTTACAGCAGAGATGTTCGACGTTTGTTTGACGTTCCATTTCTGCTCTGACAAATTAACTAGAATTGGATTAGACTGCCAAAAGCTGCTTTTAAACAAACTTGCATAAAAAAAAAAAGAAAAAAAAAACACTTTCTTTTCCCACAGAAAGGGGGTGGAGCCCTGATTGTGACATGGAAGTCTACAGCTAACAAAGCAGTGAGTATTGAGCATGAATTCTGAGTATGGGACATACTTGGCTGTATGTCATGCCACGTCACTTAAAAAAAAAAAAAACAAAAAAAAAAAAAAACATTTGAAGTTTATGTTTATAATGTTAATTTAGAATCCACATTTGATTATTATTACATATTACATACTTTCCATATGGTTTCCATTTTTCAGACCAAATATCATAGCAAATTTGGGCTGAAAAACCTCCTGTCATCAAAGGTGAGTTTAAATTCCTTAAACAGCATATAATAAAAAATGTGGTTTGTGTGTGTATATTACATTTTTGGATTTTTCCTTTCAGGACCAAGCCGAACCTCATATGCTACAGAGGGGCGGGTCTGTCTGTGGAACGCACACGTATCGCCTCATCCAATCAGATTGCCTTCAGAACCGCCTACCAATCACACAGCACTTCGGCAGGGTGAGTGACACCTGAAGGCATCTAAACTAACCATAAAAGGATATTATAAAGATAACATACTGTAAGTTATCGGTCAAAAGTTTGGGGTATCTTCTGCTCACCAAGGCTGCATTTATTTGATAAAAAAAACAGTTATATCAGCAATATTGTGGAATATTCAAATAACTGTTTACTAATAGATTATATTGTAAAATTTCATTTATTTCTGTGATCAGAGCATCATTACTCCAGAAACCGTTTGATTTGCTGTTTAATTATCATCAGTGTTGAAAACAGTCGTGCTACTTTATATGGTTTGTTTGTAGAAACTGTGATGCTTTTTTTTCCTTAAATGAATAAAAAGGTAAAAAGAACAACAACTTGTTGATTCAAATTACTACACTAATAGGAGACTAATGTGTTTATAACTCATGGCTCCATCTTGTGTTCAACCACAGTACGGCACAGGCACTTAACATTTTAAATACGGTTTGTCTGTTTTCTTATACTTTCTGTGCTGCTTTGTTTCTCAGTCTCGACCACGTCGGCCGACAAACAAGAATCCCAGCTACCAGGGCAATGAGGAACAGACAGAGGAAGACAGCACCGGCTATGAGGACAGGTGAGATGAGAGAACAGAGATACATAGATGCTTTGCCGCTTCATGTGTGTTTTACAATGCATTTCCCTTCCCAGTGCAACAGAAGGCCCTGAGCAGTGCTCTGCCAGCAGTGACTTACAGGAAGATGATGATCTGTCTCTGTTGGCCGACCCGGAGGAGATGGACCTGCTCGGAGAGATCTTTGACACACTGAGTGCCCAGAGCTCCAGAGAGCCGGGTTTACTGTACAGCACACGCAGCCTCGACCTCTTCAGCTCCGACAGCAGTGACTTCATCTCTCATGTAAGGCCTAGATCCTCTCACACATTACATCTAAACGGTGCTGGACATAACCTTCTACAGACAGTTCCATTCAGTCTTTAACACTGGAATCACAGTCAGAAGGTATTTAGCCCTGTGTGGTATTCATTATAACTGTGGAATATTTTTCACATGGTATTTTCTATATACATATAGAATATAGAAAATAATAATAGCAACATTTCTTCTAATTAGAAAAAAAAAATGTCCAGGAATTGGGTAACTGTTACTAAATGGCATGTCTGTATCACAATGGAAAATGGGACATTTGTTTAAATTATCCATTTCTGCTTGATTTAATATTTTTTAATTGATGCATTTTTACACATTGAACTTCTGATTGAGTAGATCATTACCATGAGTTCCTCAGTACTCCCCCTAAAACACCTCAGTGTTTATTTCATTTTATTTCTTTTTTATACATGGTAAACTTGTTTTATTAAAAGTTTTATTAATTTTGTTAATTTAAGAAGCACTTATGTTGGGGTCTTTTATATAAAATAACTCATGTGGCCTAAAACAGCATATGAGTGCATAGTTAAAGTCAGACCTTTTATTTACAACTATATGTGTGTGTGTGTGTGTGTGTGTGTATAAGGTGGAAAAGTGAGTGCATCATTAAATTGCTATAGGGCTACATATTTATGGTGAACTAAGAAAATAAATTGGCTTTGCTGCCTGAAAATCATTTTTAGTGATTTAGTGTCATGTCAGCCTTACCCTTACCTGACTGCTGTTGATTTTTTAAAACTTGACATGTTGCAGAAATAGGCCAGCACTGGAAACCTGTTGGTGGGAGACGTTTCCACACTCTCAACATTTCATTTCTTTTTCAGAGGAGTCTGGCCAACCCAAGTCAGGAGAGTCTAAGTACCTCTTTTGGAAACAGTGGGAGTCTCGTGAGCTGGGAGGAGGACCTAGAGGAGGGGCCTGGTGGTGAGGGGGAGGAGCCTGCTGTCCTGACTGACAGTCCAGAAAATGAGCTTAACGAATTAGAGAAGGACTTGACGGAGCTAGGGGTAAATCTGTGTTCAGATCTACGAGCTCTAGAAGAGGCTTCACTAGATCCTCAAGTGGGTTCTCAAGAGGTGCAAGAGGACAGCTGGACGAAAAATGATGAACAAATGAATGGAACAATGGAGGAAAGCTCAGAAACTGAGACAGTAATTGAAGAGAGTACAGAGACACAACCTGACAAAGAAGAAGAAAGTCAGAAAGAGCATAAGACGACGAATGATTTGGGTGCAAACGGACCTACAAATGAAGGCATCACCTCTGCTGTTTCTCTCAGTGTAAATATAGACACAAGAGAAGAGCCAGATAAGAAGAGCGTTGAACCTCCATCACCGAAAGTCTTGTCTACCGTAGCTCTGTTCCAGTCCAAGTCATTAACTGACTCTTCTGGTTCCCGAGGGCGGGATAAATCTCTAAAATCTCCCATAAGCACCCACAGAATCAACGTGGGACCAATGACGGGCCTGCAAACTGAAGAACAAAGTACAATATCGCCAATTTCATCAACTTCAGAAGAGCAAACTCAGGCTTCTATTAAGGTCTCAGAGCTGAAGAAGAGATTTGAACATTAGACCATCATAAATCAAGCATACTGAAGCAAAACAATACCCAAGGTATTTTTTTTTTTTTTGATTGTCAATTAATAGTCTTCATTTTGATTCTTGTGAACAAACATTGCTCAATGAGTCAAACAAAATAAAATGACTCTTTCTTGGATTGTGGAAGGTGGATGTTCCATATACTGAACTTTGTGTTTGTGGAAGGATGTTGGTCTCATGTATATGTTGGTTAAAACTCAACACCAACATCAGTCAATAAAGTCGATTCAAAGGCAGTGCAAATTTGATTATTATATATTTTTTTTTTTTTATACAGATAAAAGCACCAATTCTGACCAACAAAGAAAGTCCACACGTTTTATCTTTAATCATTTATTAAAAGCTTAACAGAGTGCGCAGTGCACCGGCTGCTAACTTTGAGCAAACCCTGACACAGTCAAAAACAAAAACTCTTAAATGACACGCTTTGAACAGTTCACAAAACTAAGGACAAGGCTGTTAACTCACAGATGCATTTTAATTAATCATCCACAGTTACACAGTCACTTCATCACATGATGATCAACGTTACAGACATTACAAAAATGCAAACCTAATACAAAACAACATTTGGCAAAGTGCAATATATTTCTCTCTCTACCTATGAAAACACTGCAACTTAATGTTAATGTATGATATTTAAAGTATTCAGTATGCTAATGGTAAACTCTTTTGGAGGTGAAGCTGCCATGTCTCCTCCACAAAGACTCTCAAGTCAGTAAACTTAAAAGTACGGATAAAGTAAACAAAGTCCAAATGTTTTTTGCCGTCCATCTAAATCATCTGGCTTCTTTACTTTTGATAAACACACTTGGCAGTGTCTTCAGATGTCCCAAGTTGTGACAGCAAATGAAAGCATTCTCACATCTCAGTCAAAAGCATCAGATAAATACCCACCACCACTTTAATCGTTCTCCATGCATGACCCTCCACTTGTTTGTCAGGACTGCACCTGTGCGTATCAACACAAAGTCATAATGAAAGATCTGTTCACCTAAACAGCATCTTTTCTGAGGGCTGCATTCAGATCAGTCTCTCCTCTTTGGGCAGTGGAAGAGTGAGACCGGGTCTCTCGGCTCCATTGTTCTTGGCTTGTTTCCGCTCTTCCGAGCTGGGCTGGTATGATCCCTCCATCTTCCGCTTCTTACGGAGGACGCACGAGAACAGAACCAGGACCAGAGCCAGAAAGAACAACACTGGCATGCACAGGCCCAATGCGCTCAATGAACTCATGATGCTCCACGCACATGTGAAAACAAACACAGACTGAGAATATCTGGGTAACAGTGTTCTAAGGGTGTGTCTGTTCAAGAGAGGCAAAGTACCTGGTAATTAGTGACTACACAGTGGTCATCCTTTTACATTTTGGAAGGTAACTTTAACCTAGTGGAGGAGGAAGATAAAAGCGGGATGTGAATTCCTACAGAAAGCAGTACACAAACACATTCAAAGAGGAAAAGATCATTTTGAATGAGTCTACTGTTTGGCTGTGGACTGATAGGGTTAATTATTAGTCTGGGAGAACAACACTGATCTACAACTACAAGGAAATCCACAAAAACACTTTGAAATGAACTCACCCTCTAATCATTCCAAAGCCAAATGAGTTTCAGTAAATGAAATGAACTGGCGTCTTTTCCTCAGATTGAACTATTTATGACTTTTAAAAAAAGACCTGGAAAACAGTTCATGATGTTATGGACTAATGTTGTTTGTGTGCTTTTAAAGTTAGAAACCTACAGTACAATTCTTCTAAATAAGTCCAAGAGACAGAATTCTAGGGTTCAGAAGCAAAAGCCTCTAAGCGCCGTTTGAAATCTTCATCTAAAATGAGTATTTTTACTAGACTCCTACATTTATTCAATTTCTTCACTGTAATGGCATAGAAAAGGACCAACACGTTGACATTAATGTAAAATGATTGAACCCAAGCATGAGCCTGGAAAAAAGAAAATGCTAATTTTAGATAAAAATTTGAGACAGCGCTTTTGAACTCTTCATATACCACAATGTTCCACACACTGCTCTATATTGCATTAGAGACACCTGCTTTTATAATGGACTTTCATTGCTCTATTCTTCAGAAATGATTTTACTTCGAGCTTAAGTGTTACTGTTTTCTGCAGAGACAGTTGTAAGCATTCAGCGGTCGGTTGGTTGTTTGGGAGTGAGGTGAGTCAGTCAGACACGGGATACCGGTGGCGGAGCCGGTTTGACGAGCTCTTTTCAAAACACCCAGAGACGAACAAATATCGACTGAAAGAGAAACGAAGCTCACCTGAGAAACTGCTGTGATAACCGCAGAGGACCCGCTGCTGTTGTTATTTTGAATCCCAAACGATCAAGACCTCCGCGTCCAAGCGCAGAGCAGTTTTATTTGACGCGCGCGTTCATGACGGCTTCTCTCTCACCTGCGACCGGAAGCGCGTCAGCTCGCTCTACCTGTTCCACTCACCAAAGAGAGTGAAACGCGCTCAAGAATCTCAACGCCCTCATTTTCCCCCAAAACGCACGCGTTCACGCATGAACTTATCCCTGCCTTTAACTTCCCATGAGTGTCAAGAGTTGCACTATGGCCTACAACTACTACTAAATAAATAAATGTACATGACAAATTGTGGTAAACAAAAATAAACTTAAGCAATAGCCTCTCCCCTTTTAATTTGAATGTAAAAATGGCTAACATATAGGAAATTTTTATATAAATCCCCTGCAGTAGCGTAGGTGGTGCACACTGAACCATTGAAGTAAATCAGGTCAATTTGAACTTTCAATGAACTGATTAAAAAAAAAAAAAAAAAAACATCAATTCTGACCAGTTAAGAAAGTCCACACGTTTTATCCAAATATCTTTAATCATTTATTAAAAGCTTAACAGAGAGTGCCAGCTACTAACCTTGAGCAAACACTGACACAGTCAAAACCAAAAACTCTTAAATGACACGCTTTGAACAGTTCACAAAACTAAGGACAAGGCTGTTTACTATGGAAGCAGTTTAGTCTCAAATATAATTCACGCAAAAAACACGATTCACACATGCGTAGACAATTTCACATGCATGAAACCTAATTCATGTACACACAAAAAAAATTCACGTGCGTGAAAGAAAAAATATATATTCACAAAAAGCAATGGGCTAGTTGCATATCTCCGCCATCTTGGATTTCCGGTCTTGCCGAGTGTGTGCGTAGATATTTCCGGTTGTGCTTAAAGTCAGTGCAGAGATCCGGAGAAGTCCAAATATTACCTTCTATATGTTTACAGGATTTATAATATTACTTCATATGCAAATAAGATATACACTGCTATTATCACTATACTACAAATGTTAACTGAGCCAGTGGATTTGTTACTTGTGTATGTTTGGGTCTGGTGAATGAATTAAATACACTAATGCTCACTACTGTTCACAAAATGAAAGTTGAACTCATGGTGTGTATACACAGCTATATAATGTATTTTATCTTACCAAATATGTAAATGTACAAATTACTTATTTCTCGAAAATGTTTGCATTATTATTATTATTATTTTTTATATTTAATATTTACCTCGTGAGACGTGGGCTGCGATTTATCTTCAGAAGTATCCATTTCTCAATTGTACACATACATCAGTCTGTTTCATCGTTATTTTCACAACATATTTTATTATTTTACACAGTAAAAAATACGTGACTAATTTTAATATCTGTTTAATCTGATAATTAATGCAAAACAATAACAATATACATGGCTACTCATAGACAGATAATGATTTATGCTGCAGATCTTTCACAAAACAAATAAACAGATAAAAACACACATGAATGCAAACAGTGATCTTTTAATTATGGCAAACCTACCATAATTATATTACGTTTAATTGTACAGTTAGTTATAAATTATGTTATCAAATAAAGTTAATAAAACATGCTTTATCAGAAATCTCTGTGCGTCTTGTTTTACAGTCAGAAACATTTATCTTACATAACAGAACAAAACCTGCTCTTCGAAAATCAAAAGTATTGCATATTTAAGAGGTTTGTGTTTGAAAGAAGAAATCCCTGTGGACCTGACCTGACACTGATCCACATAATCAACAGAATAATAAAGCAATCTCCGCGTTGTATCTTGATGAATTTCCACACAGAGGTACGCAAAATATAGGGAGGATGTTTCCCCATGTTTTTGATATACCACTATCGGCTATTAAATTTGAAAATCATTAATTATTTACATCTAGCCAAGTTTCGTTTGTAAGTTTCCCTTACAGTCAATGCGAGCGTCGCAAGACCGGAAATAAGTACGCACACACTCGCGTCGCTGAAGCTCACCGGCGCCATCTTGTGCACCTAGCCCATTCACATGCGCAAAATAAAATTGGAAACGTATTTGAGAAAATCTTACTCGTGCTTCCCGTTCTTCATTCGCCATGCTGGATTACTGATGTAAAGGCTTAATTTCCGTTCTAATTAATCCATATTGTGCAAAAGGTGCCGCAGAATCATGCTCCTTGAATGCACTCAGTGGCTTATGATATGATTGGTTGAATGGTAAGCTCGCATCTGATTGGCTAAAGAGTACGACAGACCCACGTGGGAAGAGAGCTCTGCCAGGAAAGTCTCAAAAACACACGCACACAAATCCAAGTGGATTCGTAGTAAATGACGATTCCTACATTCAGACACTCGTACATTTTAAACATTCAAAGGTTTTTGTGCACGGTTGTATAACTACAAATAGTTTTTTTGCATTTGTGAAACGTATTTTATAAACATATAATTTTATTTTGCGCATGTGAATTGCTTTTTGTGAATATATATTTTTTCACACACGTGAATTTTTTTTTTTGTGTGTACATGAATTAGGTTTCATATAGTAAAATTGTCTACACATGTGTGAATCATGTTTTTTGCGTGAATTATATTTGAGACTAAACTGCTTCTATAGTTAACTCACAGATGCATTTTAATTAATCATCCACATTCACTTCATGTAATTATGAACAACCACATTCCTAATATTGATGTGTTACAGACATTACCAAAATGCTAATATATATATATATATATATATATATATATATATATATATATATATATTATTATTATTATTATTATTATTATTATTATTATTATTATTATTATTATTTTAAGAGGAACTGTTTGAAGGCCAAACAACTGGATAACAATTTAAAACTATGTCAGTGGCCAGTATATTATTTGTCAATGCAGCTCTCTGCTTTGATTGATAGTATTTTCATTTTCATATTTGTCAGTGAAGAAAGCAAGTTACTTTACTGAAGGCTACCAGGAAACCCACATAATTATTTTTAGTACATTTACAATATGTGCACATTCATTAATTATAATATGTACCTAATATATGACAAAAACGGCTTCTTTAATTTTTATTATTATTTTTTTTTAATTCACTATTCCAAATGACATTGAATGATGTCAGTTCAAATGGTGAAAGAGTCAATAATATATTATGCAATTATTTTTACAAGGGGTGTCCAAACCTGCTCCTGGAAGGCCATTGTCCTGTAGAGTCCAGCTCAAACCCCAAATAAACACACCTGGACAGCTAATCAAGGTCTTAGGGAAACTAGAAACTAACAAACAGGTGTACTCTGTAGTATTTGCAGTTTTCTTATTTTTGCTCTGTTGTAATGAACTATTTTGTATTAGTGAAACCATTAAACTAATCTAAGTGACACTTTTATCAAAAATAAATTGAACTAAATGTCAACATGATTATCATCATAGCAAAATACATTTCTAAGGGTTATACAAATCCTCATAACAGGGTTTGTTTTGTGATTATGACCATCTGACTGTGCTTACATGCAGAACCTGATTTTACCAAGTGCGACATGTTCCTGGATCAACATCTGTTTTGACCCTGGAACAATGTTGTGATAAACCAATCGAGTTTAAAGAACCAGTTTGTATTTTTTGTGAAGTTTAGGCTTACAACCAGTGTTTGGTGCTCAACTAACATTTCCTCTGATTTTAGGGAATACTAATATTTAAGGTTATGTTTTAGTGTAGGGATATGGTCAAGACTAAAGTTTTGGATTAAAATTTTGTTCCAGGTTCAAACAAATATGTGCGACTGTACATTATGTTACAGGGGTAATATGGAAATGTTAAAATGTTACGTTTTAGATGCATAAAAGAATGCTTACAGATGTTTGTTAAAGATGTTTTACAAAATGTGTTACAACACTCCTCTCTCCCCTACTTACAGTGGCATTCTCAATGGAGCAACCTGGGGATAGAAAAGACACACTTTCTTAATTTACATTTATATTCACAAATTAGTAAATGTAATATGTGTACATGAATTCAAGGTTAAAGATGATTATTTTAGTCAAGTTAAAATGTTAAGTTAAAATAAACCAAATCTCATTACACTGCAGCTTACATCTGTGGCATATTTTCATGACAATATACTGTTCAATAGTTCTCTGGACCCCTAAAAGATCAATAGAGCAGTTGCCAATTTACCAAAGGTTGAATTTACACAGCAAGCGTAATCATTTACGGGAAATCAGAATTGCATTGCTATTAACTCTTCATGCTCTTTATATGTCTCCTGTCTGATATACAAATCTACACTCAGGTCCACAACATTTAGCAAAATTCTGCTTCTACAGCTTTCTATATTCTGAATACAAGGAACACAATGTATTTTTTTTTAAGGTGCATTTCTGGCATACAGTTGACATTTGGTTCAATTTTTATTACCTGGGACTTGAAACATATGTTAAAAGAGACAGTTATGCCTGTAATTCACTATGTTTGTGAAATGCAACCATAATAGTCTGAATATGTCATTTCTTGGGTGTTTGTGCATATGTGATGTATGATAACATGTTTACAAACTACAACAACAACAGTAGCTTGAGATACATGTACATGTACAGCTTCATCATAATTTGTGGCTTTCCTCACACAAATTATAAATTCAATATTTTCTAATTTGGAAAATTCCACAAAAAAATGTTCCTCCACTTCCCAAACGTGTTGCCTAATCAACATGATGGGACAAGGGGTGCAGAAGAGAGAGCGTGCAGTTTGGACTCTGAGGGTGGAGGAGGTGGGTATAAATCTGAGCTGCTGCAGCTTCACAGACGCTCACAGGAAGAAACACACACACAGTCATGATGGAGGTGAAGCTGCTGTTTCTGACTGTTGTTCTGCTCTCCTCACCGCTCCTCACACTATGTGACCCGCTGTGAGTATCAAACACTGTTTGTTCATGGATTCACTCACAGATCTGTTCTCAAATGCTCTGATTTGATATCCTAAGGTTTGTTCTGTCGGCTCCTAATCTGCTGAGGGTGGGTTCCTCAGAGAACGTGTTTTTGGAGGCTCAAGATTACTCTGGAGGAGACCTGAACGTGAAGATCATAGTAAAGAACCATCCAAAAAAAGACAGGGAGATACTGTCTCAATCCGTGAGACTGACTGCAGCCAACAATTTCCAAATCCTTAAAGACATAAAGGTGATGCCACTTTGACATACTTTTTGCTTGTGTGTATGTGTGATGCATTATGTACAGGTTGACATCTTAGTTTGTAAAATGCCTTTTATTTTGTTCAAATTTGGCAGATGACTAATTCATTTTCTGTCATTTAGATTCCTGATGATCAGAACTTCTTCTCTGATGATCCTCTGGAGAAGCAGTATGTGTATCTACAAGCTCAGTTTCCAACCGTCACTCTGGAGAAAGTGGTCATGCTCTCATTCCAGTCTGGATATATATTTGTCCAAACAGACAAACCCATCTACACACCTGCTAGCACAGGTACCATTAAGTGCTGAAAACAAGACCAATATAGAGTGAATAGAACTTTACATTTGTTACATCAGCGTGACATCATAAAGCAATTAAAATCACATCTGGAGTAGTGGCATGCTTGCTTTTTAAAAAGTTTTTTTTTTTTTTTTTTACTGAAATTTGTTCAGACAAAAAAAGAGGTCTTTGAGTGACTATAAAATGCATTGTGTGTCAAATCGTCTGAAGCTAAGTAAAGATAATAATAATAAATTGTATATTATATGTTAGAATATGAGATATGCTAATTTTAATAAGCTAAATAAATGATGGTAACAGGATTGATGCAAAATCTAAGGACATGACTACTTTTTCATTAAATATTATGAAAAACATAGTTTCTTTTTATAATTTAAGTAATGATTTTATTTACACATACAGTAGCAAGGATAAGTTGTAAACACAGAGCTGACAACAGGCCAAAAATCTACTGATTAAGATTATTTCTTGATGATTATTAAGCTTTGAGGGCTATAATAATGCATAGTAAAAATTGTTGTGAACTATTTATGGTGTCATTTCATCACATTTAACAGACAAAAATAGTAAAATATTAAACTTTCAAACAATGTATCTCTATTGCAGTCCAGTACAGGATTTTCTCTCTGACACCTAACCTGGAACCACTCAGTCAGTCTGGAATCACAGTGGAAATCATGGTACACACTGTTATTTCACACACACTCACACTCACACTCATTCATTTCAGCTGTTCATTATTATTTATGTATTCCTGAAGAATCCACAAGGCATCACAGTTTCATCAGAGAAGATTTTTCCAGTGAAAGGCATGAAGTCTGGGAAATATGCCATTCCTGAGATGGCCAGGTGTGTAAAACACTATCAGGACTGAAGCTAATGAAACTACTGAAGCAGGAAATCCTTAGCTGTTCAGGGTCTGTTATCACATTTTAATGTCATGAACGAAGACGTGTATGATTCTGGATGTGTTCTGGTTTTTTTCAGTCCTGGGATCTGGAAGATTGTCACACTGTTCTCAAACACTCCTCAGAAGAAGTATACTGCTGACTTTGAGGTCAAAGAATATGGTAAGACCTGTGTCTACAAACTCTTGTTGTGTAAGCATATGATAACAAGTTAAAGAATGTATTTATTGATTTATTTGTGTGTCTTTTGTCTGGTTTGGTTTTAGTGCTTCCAACATTTGAAGTGAAATTAAAGCCCAGCAAGTCATTCTTCTATGTGCATGATGAGATTCTGACAGTCGACATTGAAGCCAAGTAAGACAAAATATGTTCTGCTGCATTCTTTTGAATTTTATATTTTCAAACAGATTTGTTTTTCTTTTCTTTTTTTCAAACAGCCTGATCAAAGTTAGCCGGCTCATTGTAGAACAAAATTAAAATTCCAATCACAACATATTATTGATTAACTTGCAGTTAGGCAGGGTAGGCTATACACTCTGCATCTTTTGTTCCGATTGTGAGCTAAATTCTGACTCGTGCAACTCTTTTGTGACATGGGTGTCTTTTGATGTGCAGTGTACAGGGAGTAACGGGAGGCGATTAGACTTTCCTGACCAGCAACTGGATGGTCAGATGAATTTCAATTTTAATAAAAAGTGCACAAAAAAAAAAAAAAAAAACTAAAGGGGTCTTCAGATGCTAAATGCACTTTTAAGTTGTTGAACTGAAATAAGTGTTGGCAGTGTGTGTACACAACCACCCAATAATGATAAAAATACAACCTGTGTGTGTGTGTTTAATCTACTTAAATCTTAACCTCTTTCTGAAATCGAGTCAATCTCAGATGCTCCCCTCCCATGATAGTTTGATTGACAGTAGGGTTTCAGCACTGACTGGACTGGCGTCTTACCTTAGCTCCGCCCTGAGTGAGCTGTCATTAGTTCACTATTTTTTCACCGCCAGAGCAGATGTAGACAATTATGACTCCCAAATTATTGAGGCGTTCTGTTGTTGGACATAATAATGAACATAGCTGTCGTAATTTACTTTTAAATCTGAGCCTCTGAAGACGCTGGGGATTACAATTGTTTCTCAAGAGAATGTGCCCCTGGTCTACATAAATCTTCACCAACACAAAAGTGAGTGTTAAGGTTTTAATGAAGTTTTGCAAATCACCTTTCCTAATAATGTGCTGATTAGCAAGTTTCACGATGGATGAGGCTAAAGTAAACAGTCTCTCTGAGAGCAGCTTGGAAGAGAGGGGCGGGGTCAGCAGAGCTCATTAACATTTAAAAGAAAATGCTAGAAAACGGCTTGCTCTGAAAAGAGCTGTTTTTGTCAAGGAAAAAAGTGCTGTTTACACTACCATTGAGAAATTTTAACCAAACTGTTGAGACACCCCTCGCTGCAGACCGTACGTACGTCACGTATGTGTTTACCGCGCATGCGCTTGTAATTTGCATTGCGTGATGACGTTAGTTGTTTTTGCATCGTGCGTGCATTAAAACAATGCGCATACTTAACAGAAAACTCTAATAAAATGTTAAAGTATTAAAGAACATTAAGGTGTAAAAAAGACGGGAAAACAACCATGTAGTGCAGATTGTAAAACGTTTGTCAGATGAATTTCAATTTTAATAAAAAGTGCACAAAAAAAAAAAAAAAAACTAAAGGGGTCTTCAGATGCTAAATGCACTTTTACAAGTTGTTGAACTGAAATAAGTGTTGGCAGTGTGTGTACACAACCACCCTATAATGATAAAAATACAACCTGTGTGTGTGTGTTTAATCTACTTAAATCTTAACCTCTACAACCTGGACACTCAGGTTGTATTCTTCAGACAATGCACTCCAGTTCACAACACCTAATTTACATTAAATAACAAACAATACTAAGGCAATATTTAAATCATTTTGAAGAAAGGCAGAAGAACCATACAGGGAAAATATTTTAAATGTATTTTTAAATATATTATAGCATGGTGTTAGAAAAAGTGTTATTTGATTTGTCTGTAAGCTACCTAAGAGATTTAATTTATAACCAGCATTAACATCAACTAAATTAATAAGGTTTGTCAAGTCAAAATTTAGGTTGGATTGGCTTGAGAAAGCATGGTCTGAAAGTTTGAAGTTTTTTTCAATAAGAAAATTTTACAGTTGAGGGCTATACAGTCTGTCAGAGAAAGAAAAACAGATAATTTCAGTACTCTATCCACATGAAGTGGGACTCTTCTGTCCCCAAAAAGTCATATTAAGACATATGAAGGTCAATTTAAGAGGTAACACTTTACAGTAAGGTGTCATTGGTAAACACTAGTTAATGTATTAATTAACGTGAACTAACAATGAACAATACATCTGTTACAGTATCTATTAATCTTTGATAATGTTAATGAAAAAGATTACAAATATGATAATTTTTTTGCAATGCATACAACCATTAATGGCATTACTTACATTAATAAAGTCTTTCTGCTCTATTTTAAGACATCTTTAATGGTTCATTTTAGGCGAAATAAGACTTTGAGAGACCAGCATTTGAATACTATATCATAAAACATGTCATAAATGTTTTGCAATGACACTCTCTATGATTATGACCAAAGCATTCTTACAATTAAAAGCAATTTAAACGCAATTTTTTAAGAAAACAAAAGTAATATCTCATATCCAACATACCTTACGAACATCCGGAAGTAAATGAACCTGGATATGCGCATTAATGACAGCCAGTATGGCGCATAATCGTATTTACGGTAAATACATATACGTTACTGCGCATGCGCGGTAAACACACGTCACGTACATGTGTGACGTATATAGGTGACGACACCGCGCTACTGTCTGCAGCAAGGAATACTTGAAACTGTTACAGACTTTCCATTAAGACCCTAAATAATCATATCAACTTATGGAAAATGGGCATTTAATAACCATTTTAAATTGCACATTGGATCTCGATGAATGAAATATTCAAGTTGAAAACCTATAGAGTACTTACATCATTAGGAACAAAATGATGTGACAACGATCAGTGGGAACCAAAGTCTTCAACCCAATGAGGGCTGAATTTAAAACCACACCAAAGACTTGAGTAAACAAATGAATAAAACAAATAAATAATACTTATAATAAATTATAGGCTGCTCGAAATTGCATGGATTTCATCAAAGCAACTCATAATGTAAGTTAGTAGGGTGTATGGCTCCCACATCCTGTATGCACTCACAACAACGTCTAGGCCTGCTCCTGATGAGATGCTGGATGGGGTCCATGGTGCCCTGTCCAGCTCTCCTTGTGTAACGCCCATCTCCCGTATCACTTTCATGACTCTGTTATTAAACACACCAAACCTCCGTGTGACAGCATGTATGGATGGATGTGCCATCCTATAGGAGCTAGACTACCTGTGCAGCATGATTGGGTTGCAGGTACTGCCTCATGCTACAAATAGGGAGAAGGACCCAAAATTAAAACACAAAATTACAAGACAAATCAGTTAGATTGGGTAAGGACAGAGTTTGACTTTAATTGACTTGGTATTATACTGTGATGATTAAGTGTGCCCTTTCTTTTTTTATGAACGCATAATAATAATAATAATAATAATAATAATAATAATAATAATAATAATAATAATAATATATTATCCAGAATACATTAACTATGTTAACTTGTGTCAGGTTAACTGAATGTGTTTTATTTGAGTCAGAAATACAGAATTGTTTAAAAAAGCTGATTCAACAAGACATCAATTTACACCAACTGAAGTAAATTTTAACAAGTTCTGTTAGAAAGATTCACATTCAGTTTTACTGGAGAGATTGGATGTGTTTTTACAGGTACCTGTTTGGACAGAAGGTGGATGGAAATGCGTTTGTGGTGTTTGGTGTGATGGAAGATGAGAAGAAAATAAGTATTCCTGCATCTCTGCAAAAAGTTCAGGTGAGAGACAATAAACATCTTACTATCTTGGATCAATATCATTTCTCCTCACCTAGAGGATAGTTAAAAAAAAAGTTAAATAGATTTTAATTGTATCTAGTAGACTGATGTTGCTGTGTTTCTCATATCTGAGTAGATAATGAAAGGAGAGGGTACAGCAGAACTGACCAATGATATGATCACTGAGACCTTTCCAAACATTAACCAGCTGGTTGGACGATCCATCTATGTTTCAGTCAGTCTATTAACAGAAAGTGGTAAGACTGGACAGATCTGTCTGCACATGTTTACCTGCACGTGTGTGATTGTAGGAGAAGCTAATCGTGTGTTTCAGGCAGTGAAATGGTGGAAGCAGAAAGGAGAGGCATTCAGATTGTGAAGTCACCGTACGCCATCCACTTCAGGAAAACACCACACTTCTTCAAACCCGGGATGCCCTTCCATGTCTCGGTATTATACATTGACTAGATAGTTGAGAACCTGAAGCGTTATAGTAACAGAACAACGATTCCATCAATATATTAACAGAGAACACTTATTTATTTATTTGTGTTTGACCTGGGTTTTATAAAAAGGTATACGTAACAAATCCTGACCAGACACCTGCTGAAAATGTAGAATTGGAGGTCCATCCTGGAGGGGTCAGAGGTCGAACAAGATCCAATGGCATTGCAAAGGTTACGATCAACACCCTGAGAGGATCTTCAACACTGGATATCACTGTAAGACCTGCCAATATGTGGAACAAGATTGAGTTTGATTAGTTTATTTGTTTTCTGTGTGAATCATTATGAATACATTTTTATAAAAAAAAAATCAGGCAAAGACCAAAGATCCAGATATAATAGATGAAAAGCAGCAGGCAGAGAAGAAGATGAAAGCTCAGGCCTACCAGACCAAAGGCGGCTCCAAAAACTACCTGCACATTGGCATTGATGCTGCAGAGCTGCAGATCGGTGATCCAATACAAGTAAATCTGAACACTGAACAAAGTCCAGGTGTCAAAGATCAAGACTACACATACATGGTAAAGATAACAGTTATTTCTTATTCATCTGCACCACAAATCTATCAGTTAATGACATCAATATGCTACCACAGCTTGTTTGAAACCATACAAAGATGCTTAAGTTTATTTGTTAATTTTCTGCTTCCTTTTCAGATCTTGAGTAAAGGTCAGATTGTAAAAGTAGACAGGTTTAAGAGGCAAGGGCAATCTCTAGTGACTCTGCCTGTGACTGTAACCAAAGACATGATACCATCCTTCCGCTTTGTGGCTTATTACCATATGGGCCCATCTGAGGTGGTGTCTGATTCAGTCTGGGTCGATGTGAAGGACACCTGCATGGGAAAGGTGGGTTAGACATCATAAGATGCAACTGAGGTGCCAACTATGTCTGTTTTTCTGACACACCATCTCTTGTTTTAATAACAGCTCCAGATTAAGGTGAAGGACAAGATGAATACCTATGGCACAGGAGATGAGGTCAAGCTGCAGATAACTGGAGATCCTGGAGCTAAAGTTGGTCTGGTGGTGGTTGACAAGGCTGTGCAAGTCCTTAACAAGAACAGACTCACTCAGACTCAGGTGAAGGATCTTCATCAGCATCTCAACAGTCACTGAACACTTGAGATTGGTTTATAAATGGTCTCTTGTTGCTGTAGATCTGGGACGTCATAGAGAAGCATGACACCGGCTGTACAGCAGGAGGTGGGAGGGACAGTATGGGGGTTTTCACTGATGCAGGTCTGATGTTTCAGTCCAACGGTGCAGAAGGAACCAACACCAGAACAGGTTTTTTTTTTGTACAAAACATTTTCCCAAAGGTTATTATCCTTTAACTAAGGCATTTATAATCCCATTAACATATGTATATATATATATATATATATATATATATATATATATATTTTACAATAAACTAACTTATTAAACTGAATTTTCCTCTAGTGTCTGAGTGTCCTAAAACTTCAAAGAGAAAACGAAGAGCTGAGAGTCTCCAGCAGATCACTAGTAAACTGGGTGAGATGCCACTTTTTTCTGATTATATTCATCCGATTCAAATCAGAAAGGATTTTCTGGGCTTTTAAGTCCCTGATATACTCTCTATTTTTGTTCTTTGCATAGGATAGAAAATGTTTGAATACAAATTTAAATAAGCACTGCATGCTTTCCTCTCAAGAACAAAATAAGACAACAAAAATGAAAGTAGTCAGAAAACAGTTGAGAAAGCATGTGATTATAGATCTGTGCATGTTAGGACCAGCTTTGCAATTCAGCACTCAAGTCATGTCACGATTATACATTTAGCACTTTGCTTTAACTAAAGCAGCTTCACAGTCTTAAACAGTGTGTAACTTTAGATTAGTATTTTTACTACTGTCTGACCTCAACGGACTGAAGAGACAAAAAAGACTGAAGACAATTTTCACGCCAAAGAAGGCGGAGCTACAGAACCACACCTACCTATAATCATTACTGGTAGTTTGAAGGTGAACGTTTCTTTAAAGTTTGTTTTGGCAAGCTGTTTCAAACTAACAAACATCAGTTTGTCCTTGATTTTGTTTGAAGTATACCAGAACATTTACTGTGTTAAAGACCCAAAGCCCTTCTCGTTTAGGTCAGTTTTCAAACACATTTTTATGTTTGGGTTCTCCTATTCCCCTCATTGTTCTACACTTACATTGTCTTCTCAGCTGGTAAATACACTGGTGAACTGAAGCAGTGTTGTGTTGATGGGATGAAGGATAATAAACTTGGCTACAGCTGTAAACAAAGATCCACGTACATTGTTGATGGGCAAGAGTGTGTCAAGGCCTTCCTGGACTGCTGTGACCAGATAAAAGATCGCAAGAACATGAAGACCGAAGAGGAGGAGCTGATTCTGGCTCGCAGTGAGTTTATGAACTGATGGCTCTGCTAGCTTGCACCGTCCTATCAGAAGCTATCAATGTATAAAATAAACTGAAAATACAGCATACAATTCTCACTTGAACTTGTCACGATGTCAAAGCGACAAGGATCAGGTGGCAGTAATTGGCAATGATATTTTGAGGCTTGTATACTTTGGAAAGTAGGATAATAGTGGAAGTGGATAGTCATCAGAGATAATAATGATACAATTTATATGATTAGATTATCTGATGTTTTTCCACTGTTTAATTTTTTTTCTCTGTCACAACAGGTGATGATGATGATGACTATTACACAGACTCTGAAGAGATTGTGTCACGTACACAGTTCCCTGAGAGTTGGCTTTGGGAGGAGATTGATCTATGTGACAAATGGTGAGTAGGAGACATTCAGACACATCTTAGACAAGTCACTCGCAGTGAATAAACATCATGATCTCAGCTGACTTGAGCTGATGACCTCCGACGACAAAGAGCATTGTTTCTCAATTATCTTTGATATTATTCATTTTATTTTAAGATCAACAACATGAAATGACATCCATTAATGTCAAGATGTTAGTAGGAAAGCAGTAGTGGTATACAACAGTATTCCATCAGCTTATATTCAGAAAACATCTGAATCTTGTTGCTTGTGAGACATAATGCCTCCAGGTCGCCAAGTTTATGATGCTTTATTAGGCTGATATGAATTTAGATATTAAACAAGTGCTAGAAAATGTACTTCAACAGTTTCTGTTATTTCTGGTATTTTTTTTCACATTTCATTTTTGTAACTTCACATTTATATATCTCATATTCCAGTCCAACACCAGCCAAAGAAAAAGTGATCTATCTGAAAGACTCTATCACTACCTGGCAGATCTTGGCTGTCAGTCTGTCACCAACACTTGGTAAGGAGAAGCTGCAAACACACAATACATGCTCTGAAAAACATCATCATCATCATCATCCTCCAGGAGCTGCTGCTTTAAATCCTTCTGTGTGTCTGTGTTCCTCCTCAAAGGCATCTGTGTGGCAGAACCTGAGGAGATGGTCGTTTTTAAGCATCTTTTCATTGACCTAAAGATGCCTTACTCAGCTGTGCGTGGTGAACAACTGGAAATCAGGGCCATTATTCACAACTACACCCCAAAGAAGCAGAAGGTGGAATACTTAATAATATAAAAAAATAATTCAGATTGTATGCACATTATAGTCATGTGGATTGTAGAAAACACTTCTGCTTGAGTCAAATCATCTAATGACAGCATGCACGGATCCTGAGACTCATTTGAGGTTTTTGAGATGCTCGTGACTCAAACTGAAGAAACGTGTAGGATACTGTCCTGTGCTGAAACAGAAATATATCCCATCATCACACATTTCATGTTAAGCTCATATGCATTTAATTTGGAGGAAGTTTCATCTAATATATTAAATGATTTGAGTCTCATTTTATTATTTTATCCAGGTGCGTGTGGAGTTCATGGAGACAGAAGATGTTTGCAGCTTTGCCAGTAAGAAAGGCAAATACAGAACAACAGTATTTGTTGAGAAAGACTCCAGTATATCAGTTTCATATGTGATTATTCCCATGACGCTGGGAAATCACATGATCGAGGTGAAAGCTTCAGCATATGATGCCATCTTCTCTGATGGAGTGAGAAAGCCGCTGAAGGTGGTGGTACGTCTAATGGGAAATTCTGACACTTTATTTTATTTGGTCATTTGTATCATTAATAGAGGTTTGTCATTTTGAATAGATAAACTAGAGCATCATGGGTAGTTAACACTTTATCTCTCTCTTTCAGTCTGAGGGTGTGCTGATTCCAGTACACAGAAAAAATGTGGAGCTCAATCCTGTTAAGAACGGTGAGACCAGGCCATTCTCATCCCAAGGCGTCATATACTGACACTTTTGACATTTCGTCAACATCCTACGCACATGGCACCCTCTAGCCTCAATATTAGACACAGATAAATATGGGCCAGAAGGCTACCAGCGGTCTAACCCTAACCCTAACCCATAATCTGCGTCTAATATTGACGCTAGAGGGCGCCACGTGCATAGGATGTTGACAAAATGTCAAAAGTGTCAGTATATGACGCCTTGGGATGAGAATGTTTAGTGAGAACCATAGAAACTTGTATTCAATCACAAAAACCAGTGAATTAATGTGATTTTACTTTCGGTCAGTCAAGACAAAAACATGTATGAATACCAATTAACTCCTGCTCTTTTATCGTTCAGTACTCAAAAACCAAAAAGCAAACCAAATGTGATCAGCATGTGACTCATGTCTCTTACCTCCATCTTGAAGTTCTTCTCTATTTCTCAAACAGGAGAAAAACCTATAGTAGTAAAATCTGACATACCAGTTGATCGAGTTCCAGACACCCCTGCTAACACCTACATCTCAATTACTGGTAAGGGAAAAGAGGGTTTCAGGGAATTAATTAATTATTTTAAGAAGAGGTAAAGTCTATAACTACAATCGTAGTGTCTATTTTTCCATGTCCACAACAAATGTGTTGCATCCATACTTCATAAAGGGGCTGGTTTCTAATAACTGTACGATTTTTATCACTTGGTCATGGCATTTGCCTCATCTGTTTGAGACTGGGTTTAATTTACAGGGCTTATATATATACAGCGGGGATCGAAAGTTTGGGCACCCCTTGCAGAATCTGTGAAAATATGAGTACTTTTCAAAAAATAAGAGAGATCATGCTAAATGCATGTTATTTTTTATTTAGTACTGTCCTGAGTAAGATATTGTACATAAAATATTTTAAC
This sequence comes from Carassius auratus, assembly GCF_003368295.1. Classification (NCBI taxonomy): domain Eukaryota; kingdom Metazoa; phylum Chordata; class Actinopteri; order Cypriniformes; family Cyprinidae; genus Carassius; species Carassius auratus. The sequence goes on from NC_039243.1 coordinate 7,508,981, forward strand.
ATTTATTCCACAAGACAAAAAAAATGCTGAAATTATTAAAATAACCCTACTCAAAAGTTTGGGAACCCTTGGTTCTTAGTACTGTGTTTTGTTACCTGATGATCCTCGACTGTCTTTCTGTTTTGTGATGGTTGTGCATGAGTCCCTTGTTTGTTCTGAACAGTTAAACTGAGCAGCGTTCTTCAGAAAAATCTTTAAGGTCCTGCAGATTCTTCAGTTTTCCAGCATCTTTGCATATTTGAAGCCTTTCCAGCAGGGACTTTATGATTTTGAGATACACCATATCACACTGAGGACATTTGAGGGACTCAAACACAACTATTTAAAAAGATTCAAACATTCACTGATGCTCCAGAAGGAAACAAGATGCATTAAGTGCTGGGGGTGAAAACTTTTGGAATTTGAAGATCAAGGTAAATTGTACTTAATTTGTGTACCGGGAAACATACAAGTATCTTCTGTTGCTTACAAAGGGCAGAACTAAATGGATATTTCAACAAAATAAGACACATTTGGCCATCTTCATTGTGTTCAAAAGTTTTCACCCCCAGCTCTTAATGCATCTTGTTTCCTTCTGGAGCATCAGTGAATGTTTGAATCTTTTTAAATAGTTGTGTTTGAGTCCCTCAAATGTCCTCAGTGTGATAAGGTGCATCTCAAAATCATAAAGTCCCTGCTGGAAAGGCTTCAAATATGCAACGATACTGGAAAACTGAAGAATCTGCAGGACCTTAAAGATTTTTCTGAAGAACGCTGCTCAGTTTAACTGTTCAGAACAAACAAGGGACTCATGCACAACCATCACAAAACAGAAAGACAGTCGAGGATCATCAGGTAACAGAACACAGTACTAAGAACTAAGGGTTCCCAAACTTTTGAGTAGGGTTATTTTAATAATTTCAGCATTTTTTTTGTCTTGTGGACTAAATGTTAATATCTTTTATGCACAATATCTTACTCAGGACAGTACTAAATAAAATATAACATGCATTTAGTATGATCTCTCTTATTTTTTGAAAATTACTCATATTTTCACTGATTCTGCAAGGGGTGCCCAAACTTTCGAGCCCCACTGTGTATATATATATATATAAAATTTAATTAGGCTAATGAATCTTTGACTCTGAGTAATCTTTGTTAACACAACCTATACAAAAATAAATATCAAGCAACGGTTTCCTATTTTCTGGCATCGATTACAAATCATACTGATTCATATGCATCGATCTTGAAATATGAATCATCTGCCATATTTCGTTTTTTAGTTTGTTTGTTTTTGGTAAAAAATCTATTTTAAATGGCGATTCATTAAAGTAGCATACCTCTTTCGTCAGATATTGCTGTAGCAGCTGATAAGAACAGAACTCTGATTAACATGGAAAGGATACCTTGTATTGCATGTCGTGGTTAGGACACAATGTCTGATGTCTCTTCAGGATGACCAGTGACCGTTCTGATTCCCGTGCTCTAGTGTCGAGTCAAACCAGCTCAAGCTGAATACTCAGTCTGTGCTCACTCTTTTATCTCTCCAGGTGAAGAGATCGCTCAGACAGTTGAGCAGGCCATCAGTGGAGACTTCATGGGTCGTCTTATTGTCCAGCCCAATGGATGTGGAGAGCAGATCATGATCGGTATGACTCTTCCTGTCATTGCCACTCATTATCTGGACAGCACCAGTCAGTGGGAGACTGTTGGCATGGAGCGCCGAAATGAAGCTATCAACCATATCAACACAGGTGATTCGGAATAAAATCATAACATACTCTGAGAAATGCTCTCTAGAAAAATTTCGATCAAAAACAGATAATAAACAATAAATTATTTATTTTTTGTATAAAGGTTATCAGCGGCAGCTGGGTTACCGTAAAACAGATGGATCCTATGCTGCATGGACACACAGGCCGAGCAGCACATGGTATTTTAATTTCAATCTGTTATTTTTTTTATTTTCATTGCCAGTGATTCCCTGTGATAATTTATTATTATTATTATTATTATTATTATTATTATTAAGATTATTGGTAGCAAGTTATTACTTGCCACTCATTTGCACTTGTTTCTCTCTGTTAAAGGCTTACAGCATATGTGGCCAAGGTCTTCGCTATGGCCAATGACTTTGCTCAAATAGAGGAAAATGTGCTCTGCAGCGCCCTCAAGTGGCTTGTTCTGCACAAACAACTGCCAGATGGGTCCTTTAAAGAGGAGTCAGCTGTGATTCATGGAGAAATGGTGGTAAGTTGAATATGACTATGACAGACTGTATTTAAACTCATCTGGAGTACAGGAGAACAGGAATGGAAGCTAGCAGTAGAACTACATTAAATAATTAACTTTTGCACACCTGTAAGATCAGTTGCATTTGAATTACTACATTGAATTACACCCTGGGCAAGACCCCCTTCGACATTTGGGATGGACCCAGAGGTGAAGAGTCCCCCGCGCTCCACGCCCCAACAATATCTCACGACCAATTCGTACGTATTTTACGAGGTGGCTTATTCGTACGAATTTGTATGACCTCACTCGTATGATTTTATACGATTTGTCTAACGGTTAGGTTCAGGGGCAGGGTTAGGTGTAGGTAATTCGTACAAATTCATACGAATTGTGCAACTCGTAAAATACGTATGATTTGGCAAAAATCTTATGAAATTGTACGAGTGTGGTAGTACGAATTCATACGAATAACCCACCTTTTAAAATATGTACGAATTGCCGTGAGATCGGGTTGCATGCCCTGCTTCCCTTTCCCTTTCTCACACACAGCTTCTGTGTGCACGGCACCTTCTCAGCAAGCAGGGGCGCCATTTTGCCAATTCCCCACACAGTGAAATGATCGATAATAGAAAACTGCTTCGCTGCAGCGGCGCAGAGTATTATTATATTTAATTATTATTTTATTTTTTTTACTGGTCTTGCCGCCCCCCATGTATCATGAAAAAAATGCAAAAGCAAAAGCATGTGTAAAGTTTTTCATGACAATGCAAAGGTGAACCAAAGCATTTGCAATACCAATACTGTCACTATCTCACAATATTTTGTAGTCCTGCAGTCCTGGATAAATATTTTTGCAAGCTCTTTTAGCAAACTTTGATGATTTCATAAAAAAAAAAAAAAATGCTATTTTGTTTTACTTTGTACTGTATTCCAGGGTGACGTACAGGGCAAAGATGCTGATGCTTCTCTGACGGCCTTTGTTGTGATTGCCATGCAAGAGGCCAGAGAGATCTGTGCTGGATCAGTCGGTGTAAGAACACCTCTTACATCATTGTTTTTGCCAGAACAATTTATAATAAACAATTGCTTTTTACACCCTTCTTTTGGGTTTAACCTCTACCACTCACTTTTATAGAGTCTGCCTGAAAGTATCAGGAAGGCTGTTTCTTTCTTGGAAGGTCGACTTCCACAACTGACCAATCCTTACGCTGTTGCGATGACGTCATATGCCATGGCCAATGCTGACAAACTCAATAAAGACATCTTGATGAGACACTCCTCACAAAAAGAAGGTCAGTCAAGTCAACAAGGCATCAAAAAGAGATGCACTTTGTAACAGTGCTCACTCCGACCCAAGTGTAAATAATAGAACAGATGTTTTGTGGTGTAATGACAGCTGCTTGAGACAATCCTGTTTCTATTGCTGTGCTGTGTTTGAAACAGCCGGTCGGTCCTGGACTGTCCCTGGACAGCATCATCACTCACTAGAGGCCACGGCTTATGCTGTGCTGGCGCTTGTGAAGGCAAAAGACTTTGATAAAGCAGGAGAAGCAGTGCACTGGCTGAACAGACAACAGTCTCATTATGGAGGATCTGGCACCACACAGGTACACTAACACCTCATCATTTGACTGATAGACAGCAGAACAAGTGCAGGACAGGATTTAAATGCTTTTCTGTATTTTCTAGGCGACCATCATGGTGTTTCAGGCCGTGGCAAAGTATCGCACGCAGGTGAAGGACCGACAAAACTTCAATCTGGAAGTGGAGCTGTCTGTAGCAGGAAGAAGCAAACCTGTCAGATATACTATCAAAAGAGAGAATGCACATCATACACGATCAGACAGGGTGAGGAATAACTCATCTACTAGATTCAAACAGTTTGTGTGTTATTGGTTTTTGTTTTGTTTTTGTTTTCGTTTTTTTTTTTTTTTTTTTGGGGGGGGGGGGGGGTTATGGTAGTTTTATTACTTGTCATCCATTATTTTTAATTGTTTACAATGTAAATGGTCTTAAATTTGGTCAGTGAAATCTTCAGGTATCTCTATTATATCATGGACTTAATTCTGATGAATTGAGTATATCTGCATTCACTCAACAGGTGGACATAAAACAGGAGTTCAATGTAACTGCTAAAGGAACTGGAACAGCCACTCTCTCAGTGAGTGTTCATGTGCGCTTATACAGTCAACAGAAAGATTAAAGTGTGTAACATCTAATCTGAGACGTTCGGCTGTTTTCAGGTTCTGACGATGTACTATGCCAGACCTGTTGAGAAGAAATCTGACTGTACTTTCTTTGATCTGACTGTTAAATTGGAGAAAGAAAATGAAAGTAAGATTGAGTTCCTGTGGTACTTTTCATACATTTAGAGCTAAAATAAAACCTCCATAACACTTCATTATGTGGTGTTTTTTAGTTTAGATTTTTAACATGTTTTTTTTTTTTCTTTAGCAATACAAGGAGCCAATGAAACGTACAAGATGACTATGGATTTCTAGTATGTTAACAAATATTCTAATAAGTTTATTGTTATGCCAATAACTATTTTATTTTTAATTTATCAGCATGTGATTATTTTTGCTGTTTTCTCACTCTGACTTGTTAATTGGTTTTTCACTGATTAGTTGGTCAGTGTCCAAGTTCGATCCCGCCTCACTTTTTTCAACATTGGCAGTATGTTTGCGTCATGAATGTGAGTTCTAGTGACAGCTGGTTAGCATTGTAATTAAATAATGATGCCAACAGAGATTTCAGTTTCAGTACATTCTGACACAGAGGGAAGTCGCTTTACAGAGACGAGTTTATTCAGAGATGAGCAACTCTGCGTTACTACTATATGATAATTCGGAAGTCAAATGTATTCGGGTTCAAACCAAAAGCCCTATTGTGAAAACAGCTTTAAACACAGACGTAGAGTAGATGTAGATGGAGAAAAATTACAAAACCAAAAAGACCTGTCATTAAAATCTTCTCTTGATATATTCATCTTCACAGCTACAAAAGTGATAAAACTGATGCCACCATGACTATTCTGGACATTGGCATACCAACTGGATTTACTGTGGAGAACAGAGATCTGGAAGAGGTATTGTGATGACAAACTGATGCAGTGATGCCTCACATCTGTATAGTAAATGACATCAATCTAGAACATCCTAGAAGCAAACCTTAAATATAAGGCCTATCTGACATTGTCTATCAAATCACTATCTGATTTAATCTAAACAGCTATTGCTAACGCAGTTTAGCATTACATTAGCCTGTTAAAGGAATAGTTCAACCAAAAATGAAAATAATTTAATATAAATATAAAATTAATATAAAATAAAAACATAATTTACTCACCCTCAAGCCATCCTCGGTTTATCTGACTTTCTTCTTTCGGTCAAATCCAATCGGAGTTGTATAACATTTTCCTGGCTTTTCCAAGTTTTATAATGGCAGTGAATAGGTGTTTTTTGTCAATAGTCCAAAAAAAGTCCAATATAGAACATCCATCCATATAAAAGGTTTTATAAATGGTAAAACATTTTATAAATGTATAATCTCTAGCTTCCGTTAACTGTTGTATACGTGTTCACAATAGAGCGATTTTCCGGTGGATGACATAGGACATGAAAAGATGAAAAGTTGCAAAGAAGTACAAAACAAAGATATGTAAAGAAGAATGACGGAGTATTTCGATATAAGTCAAGAGGAGACTGATTTTCCTTTGCTTCTGTAAACAAACGTCGGCTCTCGTGCATGGGACCTTACGATACTCCTACGTCCTAAATCATTTGCTGGAATGAGCGTGTGATGGTCAGCGGAAGCTAGATATTAAAGTTTTAAAGTTTTAAATATGCATATTTTTCTTACAAAAATGCATTGATTCACTACAGGAGGCCTTCATTCACTTTATTTAGATTAAAATCAAACTGACTTGAGATGAATAATAACAACACTGGTGTGTTCTGTAGAAATACATCTGAGTTTAACTTTTTTAATGAATTTTGAAACTTTAGCAGTTGAACTGCATTGAAACTACACTGTACTGAATCGAGTTGAATAATGACACTAAAGCTGATTTACAGCTGAAATTTTTTTCGTTATTCATGAACATTTTAATACAGTTTTTGTGGTTTAATGTGAAGCTGCTTTGAAACAATTTGTGTTGTATAAAGCACTATATAAAAAAAAAACAACCTTGATTGTGCATGCAATCTAATAATCATTTACAAGCCGGTAATAAAGCAATTTGATCATATCATGTGTTCATTTGTGTCTTGTTTCTTTGCCCTCAGTTGTCCAGAGGGAAGGAGAGATACATTCAGAAATTTGAGATGGACAAAGTGCTCTCAGAGCGAGGATCCCTCATCCTCTACTTAGACAGGGTATTTCTATAATATATTTATTTAAAATATGTTGAATTCTTGCTTCTGATTGGCTGACAAAGAATATACTCTACTGCCAGAAGGTTCCATGTCACTGCATGTTCACATTTTGTGCAGTGTGGCCGAATTATTACAGTCTTATAACCACAAGAGAAAGTACATATTTAACATATAGCTTATGGGTGTAAAAAATGTAAATTGTTTAATTCTTTTTTTTTTTATTCATTTTTTCTTGTGCTGATGTTAACATGGACCGTTTCCAGTGTGCAATATGACCTGCAGCCTAATCAAAAACTTGTATTGTTTACTGTTTTTTTCAGGTTTTGCGTAAAGAGCGACAAAGACTTGCCTTCAGGATGAACAAGACGCTTAAAGTGGGTGTCCTACAACCCGCTGCAGTCACAATATACGAATATTACTCACCCAGTAAGTGTTTGGTGCAAACACACACACACACACACACACGCACACAAACATACACACGGTGGCCATGATTTCACACACACACACACACACACACACACACACACACACACACACACACACATACACACGGTGGCCATGATTTCACCAAGTACAACATGTTCCTGGATCAACATCCATCAACCAATCAGAATTGAGATATATCTTTTCAGGAAATATCTGTTTTAGGTTTATGATCAGGGTTACATGCCAATCATCTAAACAACTCAAAACACCTGCAAAGGTTTCCTGAGCCTTCAAAATGGTCTCTCAGTTTGGTTCACTAGGCTACATAATCATGGGGATGACTGCTGTGTGACAGTTGTCCAGAAGACAGTCATTGACACCCTTCACAAGGAGAGTAAGACACAAACATTCATTGCCAAAGAAGCTGGCTGTTCACAGAGTGCTGTATCCAAGCATGTTAACAGAAAGTTGAGTCAAAAGAAAAAGTGTAGAAGAAAAAGATGCACAACCAATCGAGAGAAGCACAGCCTTATCAGGATAGTCAAGCAAAATCAATTCAAGAATTTGAGTGAAGTTCACAAGGAATGGACTGAGTCTGGGGTCAAGGCATCAACGCATCAAGAGCCACCACACACAGATGTGTCAAGGAATTTGCTGAACCACAGACAACGTCAGAGGCGTCTTACCTGGGCTAAGGAGAAGAAGAACTAGATTGTTGCCCATTGGTCCAAAGTCCTCTTTTCAGATGAGAGCAAGTTTTGTTTTTCATTTGGAAACCAAGGTTCTAGAGTCTGGAGGAAGGATGGAGAAGCTCATAGCACAAGTTGTATTAAGTGTTAAGTTTCCACGGTCTGTGATGATTTGGGGTGCAATGTCATTGTTTTTTTTTGAAAACCAAAGTAACTGCAGCCGTTTACCAAGATATTTTTGAGCACTTCATGCTTCCTTCTGCTGACCAGCTTTATGAAGATGCTGATTTCATTTTCCAGCAGGATTTGGCACCTGCCCACACTGCCAAAAGCACCAAAAGTTGGTTAAATGACCATTTTGTTGGTGTGCTTGACTGGCCAGAATCTCACCAGACCTGAAGCCCAGAGAGAATCTATGGTGTATTGTCCAGAGGAAGATGAGAAACAAGAGAACAAACAATGCAGATGAGCTGGAGGCCACTGTCAAAGAAACCTGAGCTTCCAGACCACCTCAGCAGTGCCACAAAATGATCGCTTCAATGTCACACGAAATTGAGGCAGTAATTAACCCCTTTACGTGCAAACATCGCACACGGCCCCAGTTTATTATTTTTTCACTTTCACAGCACGTTAAACATCACTTACTTGATCTGGACAAACTGTGCATCAATTGAAAGTTTAAAGACTCTAGCATCGATATTTGACCAATATTTTGATAAAACATTGTTGCAGTGGTAGTTATTTAGTGATTTATGTCAGGAGTGCAAAATAATAAATCCGTATTATGCCACATTTTGAATAGAAATTCACCACTCACTCATATTCAGTCACATCAGCAGCGGTTTATTTGTGTTCACATAGACTCACTGAACAGCGTCAATAAGGATTTACAGACCAAAGATGCATATCTGTGGAGATATGTGCATATTTACTTATGTTTACTTCATATTTCTTCAGACAAAGGTTGATTATGTATCTAGTCAGAAATAATCATGAGCAGAAACCTTTTCATTTTGGGTATTTCATTTCTGTCTCCATGCCAAAAAAAGGGGGGTGACTAGTAAGGGGTTAAAGCAATTAAAGTCCTGAGTACATGTACAGTAAATGAACATACTTTCCAGAAGGCCAAATATTCACTAAAAATATTTGTAAAATCATCACAATTAAAAGAACCAAAATTTAAACTACTTCAACCTGTGTGCACTGAATTTAATTAATAAACAAGTTTCACAATTTGAGTTGAATTACCGAAATAAATGAACTTTTTCATGACATTCTAATTTATTGAGATGCACCTGTAAAAGTATAAAACAATTATAAATTATAGTGGCATTATAAACAGCATATCTGTAGTAGTTAAAGCTAAACTGAAACTTGCAGTTACAAAGAACCATGGACTCATGCACTTTGAAATAATAAAATCGCTTACATTCCAGAACTGATTGATTAATTAATTTGCATTTGATGAATCATGTCTGTTTGATCCATGTCTGTTTTGTGTGTGTGTTTTTCAGATGCACGCTGTACAAAGTTCTTCCACCCTGAAAGGACAGATGGTGCTATATCCATACTGTGTAAGGGAGACCTGTGCCAGTGTGCAGAAGGTATTATCAGCCACAAAATATTGTTTATAAAATAAATCATTTTATTTGGTCCCCTGCAGTCCACTAATGTTAGCCTGCAAAAACATTCCTAAATGTTGTAATTAAACAGTCTGGCCTTTAATGTGCTCAACAAACTGCTAGGGTTGAACTGCAATCATCTATATTGCCAGAATTAAAGCTGCAGTAGGGAACTTTTGTAAAAATATATTTTTTACATATTTGTTAAACCTGTCATTATGTCCTGACAGTAGAATATGAGACAGATAATCTATGAAAAAAATCAAGCTCCTCTGGCTCCTCCCAGTGCTCCTATTGCCATTTACAGTTACTGACCGCTCCCGGTAAGAAACAACCAATCAGAGGTCCGGTCCGTAACTTTGTTTGTGTTCAAAATGTAGAAAAATGTATATAATAAGTGAGTACACCATGAATCAGTTTTCCAAACCGTGTTTTTAGCCTGTCCTGAATCACTAGGGTGCACCTATAATAAGTGTTTATATTCGGACTATTTTAGATTGCTTCGGGGGTACCGCGGTGGAGTAACCCAGTACCTTTGTGATTCTTCATAGACATAAACAGAGAGAAGTAGTTCCGGCTACAATGTTCTTCCACAAGACGCAAGCAGTTCTGTTTATTAACCGCTAGAGCGTCAAAAGTTACCTAACGCAGCTTTAACTTTTGAAGAAATTATAGTTCATTTTTATTCTTAAATGTAAACAAGGAAAAATTTACAAATCTGTCTCTGATTACAAGTGTGAATGTGTGTGCATGAACATTATCAACTTCTCTGAACACAGAAAACTGCAGTTACCAGAAGAAAAACCATGTTGGAGATGAAGTGCGTTTAGATAAAGCCTGTGAAGCTGGAATGGATTATGGTAAATGCATTCAGTTCTGCGTTGATTCGTGTTTATGACACTCATACTTCCAGAAATTAAGGTTCACAAGGGGTAGGGCGTGTTAACCCAAAAATTAAAATGACCCCATGATTTACTCACCCTCATGCCATCCTAGGTGTATATGACCCTTGTGCAAATGCAGTAAAAATGTTTTAGTTCTACATGCTGATAACAATATAATGTGTTTGACAGTTTATAAAGTTACAGTGGTGGGGATGGATCTGAAACAGGACTCGGACATCTATGATCTGAGGGTGGACCAGGTGCTGAAAGAAGGTACAGTTCATTACTATCCCATTATACATTCTCTGCAGAAAGCGTAATTGCATTGAAGTAGAATTGTGTCCTAAACACTGTTCTGTCCTGTAGGCACTGATGTGGATGTTGAGGGAAAAGTGAGACCATTTTTGGCTCGTCCAAGTTGCAGAAAACCTTTAGGATTGGTGGAAGGCAAGTCGTACCTCATCATGGGCAGATCTGTTGACCTGCCAGAGCTCGGGGGAAGGTATGTGTCCACTGTGTGTCTTCAACAGAGCAGGATTTGCCTGAGATTTATGCCTTCAAAGTCTGTAGATTGTTGTGCTAGCAATGACGTGACAATTTGTTTTTGCCTGCAACTTATACAAAGTTCTGTTTTATGTTATTTAAAGTCTGCGTGAACGACTTTCAGAGGTGGGTAGTTCAGAGGCCAAAGAGTAAAAGTCCTGCCATATTTTTGTTCCACTTATGAATTCAGAAGCTGATTTCATCAAAGGAACCAAATCATTCCATAAAAAAAAAAAAAAAAAAAAAAAAACATTCTAAATATCTTTTTGTATTCAATTTCCTTTTTATGTATTATACAATTATAAAAAAGACCTCTAACACTAGCTTGCTCTATTCTTTTTCTATTCTATCTGTTTTCTTTTTATTTATTATATTATTTAAAAGCCCTTGCTATGTGTACTGTGTTAAGCTAACTGAGACTTGTTATAGCTCTTATATGTCATTGCTCTTTTTGTTGTTTTTTGATTGCTTCCACTGTCCTCATTTGTAAATCGCTTTGGATAAAAGCGTCTGCTAAATGACTAAATGTAAATGTAAAATATTTCTTGCTGAACCCAGTTTTTGTAATCTCCGTTTGATGCTTTGCACAACAATGACTTTAAATTATATTTTCTGAATAATTTATCCAAAATTGATGTGTGATTAATTTGATTAATTAATCACAACATCATGTAATTAATTAGATTAAAAATTGTAATTGCTTACCAGCCCACATATATATACATATATATATATATATATATATATATATATATATATATATATATATATATATATATATATATATATATATATATATATATATATATATATATATATATATTAGGGGTGTAACGATCCACAAAATTCACGGTTCGGTTCAATACGATACACTGGTGTCACAGTTCGGTTCGGTACGTTTTAGATACAGCAAAAAGAAAAAAAAAATGGCAGATAAATTTCCTTGATTTTTTTTTTTTTATGTTTTATTTATTAAAACTAACAATATTTTTTTTTTTTTTTTTTTTTTTTTTTTACATTGAACTGATGGAGATATTCTTTAGCCATCTTCTATGGTGTTTTCTTTGCAGCATACTGTATAAAACAAAAACAGCTCCTTATTAAAAAAAAAAAAAGAAAATGTTATATTGTTGAAGTAGTTATGAACAAATACAAAGATGTAACTTTTTATATGGAACTCTATAACTCTTTATATTGAGTGTGTTTTTACTCAGTTGGTTCTCTATAGGGCTTATGTTCTTTGGAACAAAGCAGGAATTACGGTCTGGCTGAAATGGGCTCGTGAAGGAATATTGTAACGGGGCTCAATGACATTAAGCATGTTCTCTCATGTGTGTTTGGGTGCACTTTGGATTCCCTGTAAAATGGTGATGATAGAATGAATGGTAAATAGTAAGGTCTCATATCCGTGGCTATAACATAAATGAAACGTAAATGTACCAATCGCCGCAGTGATGTCTTTTGCCCTGCTTGAATCCATTGGAAATGCCTACCTAAATGCTGCAGGGATAGTTTGTTGCGTGTATGTTTCTCCTTTTTTTCGTCTTTTCCCAGATACTGACACACTAAGGTGATGTCGTCGTAAACGAATTGACATGTTTCAAGTATTCCCGCTGGTGTTTTTTTTTTTTGTATTCCCGCTGGTGTACCCTATTGTCATGTGGCAGGTGCGACCGTTGTTTTTTTTTATCCACCACTCTCTTGCCATCAGAATTATAGTTTACAGGGAATCCAAAGTGCACCCAAACACCAGACCTGTTGGTTATTGGAGGATCTTCTATTTCTGGTCTCAGCGCATACTGAGTGAGCGAGGGCCTGACTGAGTAGACTAACATAAACATATAAGTTGGTGTTTTTTGTTTTTTTTTCTTCGGTGTCAAGGGCATTGCCTGTTACATCGTTTGGGTTATTGCGCTACCTTGTTGAACGCATAACATTATATTTCACACACTTTTTTTTTTTTCCAAATTTAATTAATTAGTCCAACGAACCAATCGGTACTACATAATTCGTACCGCGTACCGAACCAAAAGCCTCGTACCGAACGGTTCAATACGAATACGCGTATCGTTACACCCCTAATATATATATATATATATATATATATATATATATATATATATATATATATATATATATATATATATATATATATATATATATATATATATATATATATATATATATATATATATATATATATATATATATATGTATCGCCATTAGCCAATATGTTGGACTTTTATTTTCATGGTCAATACCGGTTTGTTTGTTTTGTTTTTTTGTTTTTATTACAAGAGAAATACAGTAGTTGTTAAATTGTGTAGGCTAAATGTTTTTTAAGAATGTATGTATGTAATGTATTTCCTTTTTAAACATTTTATTTTGATCCTTATACTGGACATGATGTGTAGCTTGTTATTTTTTATGTCTTGTCTTCAATCTTCTGTTGTTTTTAGTCTGCAGTACATCTTTGGAGAGCAGACCTGGGTTGAATACTGGCCTACAAGAGAGGAAAGCCAAATTCCAGAACATAAACAGCGATACCTCGGCATCTCTGACCTCCAGGACAGCCTTCTCACAGACGGATGTGCTACATAATTATATAACCAACATTTGTTGATTACAGAAATTAATTGTCATCTCTTGAAAACTTACCTTTAATTTTCATATTGTTGTTTTATTCAAAATACTTTTCTAATTATATATACATATATAAAAATACTGTCTGAATAAAAATGGTACATTTTAATTTTGGAGTGACTGGCAAAATCATTCATAATCTTCTTGCCATTCTGAATTACAAATCCAACATTATAATTTTTGTGCAATACTTTTGAAACCTTATATCTGTTTAATAATCATAAAATATATTGCAGGATGAATTATAGTTCATGGGGTTTATTTTTAGTATTATAATAATAATAATAATAAGAAGAAGAAGAAGAAGAAGAATCAGAACATGAGCTGTAAATGTCCAAATATTAAGAAATGTTAGAATTGACAGGACATATTAAAATGTGTTATTCTTTTGGCTTATTGGAAAAACAATATTTCCTAGGTAAAAGCCAGGTTCTTTCCAGTCTATATCATCAAACAATGACCTCTAGTAGAACTTTCCTCCTGAAGAAATTTTCCTTTTAAAACAAACAATTTGGCGCACATGCGTACTATTACATTTCTTATCTAACAGATCAATAACTTCCAAGGGTAAAATATAGAATGGCTTTTAACAAGGTGAATTAATCTAGGTAAAATTGCTTTACCAACCATATTGAACTCTTTTAGAGGAATCCGAAAACTATGTTATGTCACAAATTGCTCATAAGACAGAATATTTCCTCAAATAAGCAGAGCACTTTTTTTTTAATCATCTGGGTAAAATAATGATTTATTTCTGACATTGATATTCCTGATATTCCATTAAAAAATGTGCTGCAAGTGAAGAGACACTGTTGATGAAACTACAGGTTAGAGGGTAGATGGTTACATTTCAAAATTGAGGAAAGACATCTTTTTTTTTTTTTAATGAGATGTATTTTTCCAAATAACGTTAAATAAAATATGATTATTTTCTTTGGCAACATTTTTCTCAATAAATAAAGATAGAGATGTGTAGACAAAATGAGATTTTCCTTTTTGTTTGTTTTATCAACTGTAGTGACATCCATGCTTCTTCAGATTTTAACTCAGACTCACAATATTATTTATAATTTTTATTAATAGCAGGGATACAACACTGTATTTCAACAATAATGCTTTCACTTACTAACAATTAATATCAAATTTAGAAGAATAACGGTTGTTATACAAATTTGCAATCAGTTTATTTATCTGAACTAGATTTTGATCTGAAATATATTTTGTCTTTTTAATTTATTTTTTCAAGTGGGAAGAATAAGGGTCACAACCTCAGCAGAGTGTAGAAAACTGTATCTTCTAAAATGTTTCATTCGCATCTCCTGAATGTATTTCATGGAGAAAAATAAATAAATAAATCAACATCACTTCTCTAAAATATCTTACTTTTGGCATCTCACCAGATTGTGTCTTGTAGATGGTGAAATGCTAGCAGATGATTGTAGCCCTTGCCTTTCCGTCAGCCCTTAATGTTCCCAGTCGATGAGCTTTGTCCACATCTTCAGTTAATTCATCTCAAGCGACTTTTCCACAGATGTCCATTCCCACCTTCCTGATGTTCTCCCTTCTTTTTCTCTTACTCCGTGTAATTTCAGCAGCCATCTCCAGCTATAATGTTTGCATTCACACAGACCGGACTTCAGGGACTTATTTTCCTCTTTCATACTTGGTATCTGTCTTAAATGCATTTCAAGGCATCTTTGTGTTGTCCTAAACCCAGTCAAAGCCAGTGAACCCTCACAGAGAGATTTTCAAACAACTTAGATGTACCCACTGAGCAGAGGTGGACATTCCAGGAGCCAGAAAGTAAAAGTCCTGCCATATTTTTGCTCCACCCATGAACTCAGCAGCTGATTTCACCCGAGGAAGAACCAAGTCATTCCTTTCAAGTCACCAACAAGTCTCAAGTTAAATCTCAAGTCCTCAAACGTTGATGAGATAATTAAGTGACTAATTAAATAAAGATTGTGTATTAGTGATGAACACCTGCTGTTAACAATCAACATCACTGAAGAAAAGAGAAACACAAGAGCTATAACTGACTTTAAGCACAGCCTTGGATGAAATCAGTGGGAAGGAAAATAAAAAATAACTTTGTCACTATTATTGTGGTCAGTATTTGCTTCATTTGGGCTCAAGCCTTTTTACAGTTTTGGTAAGTTTGCTTCTAAGCAAATGCATATCTGTTTCACAACAAACATTTGTACAATGCAGAAACAAACTCGGAGAAAACTTATGCTTTTGCTGATTGTTTGATATTGATTCAAATGCATTATACTTAAAAAACAGTGGTATTTTATTATTCATTTCCACCATCATACTTCAATATTAAGAGGAAAAGAAAACTGATTAGGATTATGCATTTAATCGTGATCATTTATCATATGATCCTCAACAGTGGTGACAAATAATTATACATACTGCAGTGCATTGTGGGAGTTTTTCATGTATTGCAACATGAAGCATTTTGTTGATTGTCACCATTGCAGAGATTCATATGCTGGTTCTTGATATCTGTGTGTGTCTAAAAAGCACTGGAGTTCAGATTTTTGTATGTGTTACACAGATTTAAAATCTATTCTCTGCAAACATTGAAGTACCTTTTTTTGTGTGCTGTAGTTCCACTGGGACAATTATTCAAACTCTAAACTTCTGAAAAAACACATTATTCTCAATATAATTACCAGCTCATTGTGCCTATATGTTTATTGTATACCACTGATCTCTCGTCTCTTCAACACCACATATAGGGCTACAGAGAGAGACCTAGCACAATCAATCAAGGGTCAAGAGCACAACTAATCCAAACACTGATCTCCATGATGGTGGCATCATTTTAACCATTAAAACATCAACATCTGATCCTCTGTAATTCTCAATAATAGCAGGTGTAAATCATCAATGCACAATTATCATTTAATTAGTAACTTAATTATCTCATTAACTTTAACTCTTTGAGGACTTGGGATGTGACTCAAGACTCGTTTGTGACTTGGAAGGAATGACTTGGTTCCTCCTCTGATGAAATCAGCTGCTGAGTTCATGGGTGGAACAAAAATATGGCAGGACTTTTACTTTCTGGCTCCTGGAATGTCCACCTCTGCCACTGAGCAAAGTTACGTCCAGTGGACGTCTTTTTATGTCTTTGCTGACGTTGAAAAGACGTCCACTGAGGAGCCAGAATGAAAGGTTTTATGAAAAACTAGTTCAAAAGTGGTCAGTAGAAATATTTTAAACATCATTGAAGGTTCATTTAGGCATAACTTATACTGTTTCTGGACCAAATCAACACCCTCAGGATTTAGACTCGTGTTATTTCAATGTAATTTCCAGATACTGTGTTTGTCCTAAAATCAAGAAAATAAAATAATCTATGAAATAACTGACGATTGAGCATGTGGTAAAATCAACTGCAAATCAAAGACATTAAATCTCTGAAGATCTCAGCAGAGGAGGATCAAACATTGAAATAACACAAGTCTAAATCCTTAGAGTGTTGATTTGGTCCAGAAACAGTATAAGTTAAGCCTAAATGAACCTTAAATGATGTTGAAAATATTTCTACTGACCACTTTTGAACTAGTTTTTAACCTTGTAAGGAGGTTCTGTGAAAATCTAAATCAGACGTACAGAAGACGTCAAAAAAAGACGTCATAAAAACTTTCATTCTGGCTCCTCAGTGGACGTCTTTTCAACATCAGCAAAGACATAAAAAAGACATCCACTGGACGTAACTTTGCCCAGTGGGGAGCTTTGACTGTCATTTCAGTTGAAAGAGAAAGGTCTCGTACTGCAGTCAGTATACTCGCGATTCTGTCACTTTCTTCTGGATCTCTTCCCTCTTCCCTCTTGTCGCTTGTTTATTTTTATTTTTGGCCACTGGTTTCTGTTGCATCTCATGAGTGGGGGAAACTATAGCATCTGTATCTAAGTTTGTAATTTTGTCATAACGCATTGACAAATCATTCTAATTCACCAGATCCATGACTGCAAAGTTAGCAGTACTGACTTCTCTACATTTACTTTTGCTCAAGCTGGGAACACACTGCGATGTTACGTTTAAAGATTGCTTACCTCACTTCTTACATTTACATAAATCAGATTCCATAGCAGTCTGTGCTGTAAAAGTGTCATCGGTGGTAATAAATGAATGAAAAAAAGTCATGCCGGATAAATTGTATCATCACATCACCTAGAGGCCCAAACTCACTTTTTTTTTTCTCCAGTATGATTTTGTTGATTTCAGGATTTTGTAAAGGTTGTCCCACACTCATATAAGTTCAAAATACATTTTAGTATTTGTAAAACCGCTAAACTGTTCAATATTCCTTTGTATGCTATTCACAGATTGAGCTATCAGTTGGATGTGGACATCTGGACATTTGGATCACCATCTATATGTTTTCATGGGCTTAATTTAGTAGTTTATGCACAGCAAAATCCCCAGTGTTAATTTGACACTCTTGAGTGTGGACTCATATAAACACTAAAGCAGTGTTAAAAGTAACACTGAAGCAGAGTTGAAGTTAATGAGATAATTAAGAAGTTAATTGAGTTATGATTGACCATTATTGAAGACACCTGATGTTAACAAGCAGAATCACC
Source organism: Carassius auratus (assembly GCF_003368295.1). Taxonomy (NCBI): domain Eukaryota; kingdom Metazoa; phylum Chordata; class Actinopteri; order Cypriniformes; family Cyprinidae; genus Carassius; species Carassius auratus. The sequence goes on from NC_039243.1 coordinate 7,526,986, forward strand.
AAACGAGAAAATCACAATTTGTGTATCACCATTATAGTGGTCAATGTTTGCTTTAGTTGGGATCTTGACCATTCAGTTATTATCTGTAGATTTTATGTGGCCGTGGTGACTGAATTATATCATACAGACAGACCACAGCAAAGGCAATCATGTGTGCCATTGATTGTGATTTGAGCTATTTGTTATAGAGTGACCTGAATGCCTGAGTTTAAGTTTCTTTACTGCATACCTAAATTAAGTGAAAAAGAAAAGTAAGCAACCCAGAATTTCTGACATAGTATGACATGTTTTTAATAGTTAGTACTACGTAAAAAAAAGAAGTCTTTTGTTTAGACACACAGACATCAGGAATCAGCGTGAGCATCACAACAACGGTGACCATCAAAAAAGCATGTTGTAGCCAATAAAAACTCATCCATGGCTCCCATCATGCATTGCGGCATGAATAAATTATGAGCTGAACTGTCTTTTTAACTTTTTATTCTAACTATATTTTATTTTTGCTGTTTTTATGTTCATTTTGTATCTAGTTTTGTGATGTTCAGAGTTGGTCTGTTTATCTGAATATGCTGTTTGTCACCGTTGTTGAGATTCATACGCTGATTATTGTTATCTGTGTGTGCCTAAAATTAGAATTCTTTAATAAAAAAAAAATCAGAATCACTTGCAAGAGACACCTACAAAATGTATAGAAAATACAGATTTTCATTGTGGAATCAAAGCCGTGACAATCAATAATGGAAGTTTTACTTTGAGAAAACACTGTAAATGAGTTCAGTGATTCATGTCAAACAACGATTACATTAAAACATAATCATCAACACGCGATGATTTTTGCTCTTGGTTTGACAAACAAACTTTAAAAGTAAAAATGTACAAGCCAAGATCCCAGCTAAAGCAAACATTGACCACTATAATGGTGACACACAAATTGTGATTTTTCTCGTTTGTGATTCTGCTTGTTAACATCAGGTGTCTTCAATAATGCTTAATCATAACTCAATTAACTTCTTAATTATCTCATTAACTTCAACTCTGCTTCAGTGTTACTTTTAACACTGCTTCAGTGTTTATATGAGTCCACACTCAGAGTGTTAAATTAACACTGGGGATTTTGCTGTGTGATTGCCATAAATGTAGTAAAGCAGTTTAAATTATCATGTTTTAAAGTTTTGATCAGTAGTTCCCATGTTCCTGGAGGCCCCCCAACAGCCAATACTTTAAGAATCGATGTTTGGGAAGGAGTTTGGTAGAGAAACAGAAGAGTTCTGCCAGAAGACTTCTGCCATGGCAAACGACTTGGGGGTGGGTTTAGGTGTTGGGGAGGTGTCATTTATATTTTGGGTGCTTAGCTCTCCTAAGCCTGAGATTCAAGTGAACACTCAAAAAACATTATTTGGGTAAGACTTTACAATAATTAATCAACTGTTGCATCTGCAGAGGTATTATGTAGCTACTAGATGTGGGAGTAGGGGGAAAAGGAGAATAGTAAAAGAGGGGAAGAAAATACACGTGTCTGTGCTTGCTACTTCATTTTATTACAAAACATACAAACATCACATTTGGCCACAATTATGTGGTTTACAGTTCTTTTACCAGCTCTATTCCCACCATGCCCTGCTGAGCCTTCACTTAGTTTTACTGTCTGACTCAAAATCTTTGGAAATTACACAATCAGATCATTACATGACGAAATCTTCAGCAAAAAGCCAACATCATCTGATCACACTCAGTGTTTTTGCTGTACATAGTTACATACTGCTCAACTACTGACCAACTACTGATCCCCATAATGGTTTCATCAAACCAAACTATTATTTTCAATAAACCATCAACATTTACATCTCTGTTAATCTCAATAAGAACTTTTTTTTAAATGTATGACAGAAATAAAAGCCAATCTTGTTTATCGTGAGTGAAGTTGGTAATGCTGTTTTTGGAGTATTTACACTAGAGTTTGACACCAATCAGAGGTTGGGTTTTCACTTTCAACCAACACCTGACTTCTGAGCAATGTCAGTCCACATCTAGTGTGATGGGAAGCTTTAGTAGAATGTTAGAGAATAATGTTGTAACAATGTTATCAATAGACATTTTTTTTTTAGATGATGTTATCCTACCTTTTAGCAGAACATTCTGGGAATTAAAATAAAACTTGGAGCTGAAAAAGTTCTAGATGGGCAGTTAGAATATTTTAGACTATAAGTAGTCCGGTCATCCTTTTTTTGCCCAGATGGTGCCAGGTCTGGTTGGAATGCTTTTGAAACTGCTATTTCAAGGTAATAAATACATAAATAAATAATAAAGAAAAAAAAGGGGGGGGGGGGTACAATGAGGTTGATGGATTGATGTTTCAAATTTAGTTTTGCAAGACAATCAAGCTAAAAATATATTATTCTGTTATTTTCTAACATACAATTTCACTGACTCTTTGCCTGTTGCCTTTGCCTGAGACATTGTGGTTCCTAATTTCAGGTTAACTGTGGGTTTGCATAAGAAGATACAAATACTTTTTAATACTTTAATACTTTAACTGGTAACACTTTAGAATAATGGTCCATTAGTTAATGTTAGTTAATTCATTAATTAACATGAATAAACAATGAACAATACATGTATTACTGTATTTATTCATCTTTGTTAACGTTAGTTAATTAAGTTATTCAATGTTAGTTCATGCTTATTCAAAGTGCATTAACTAATGTTAACAAGCACAGCTTTCGATTTGAATAATGCATGAATAAATGTTGAAATTAACATAAAATAAGATTAATAAATGCTGTAGAAGGACTGTTCTTGCTTAGATTATATAAACTAAAGTAGTTAACTAACATTAACTAATGGACCATTATTCTAAAATGTTACCCTCTAACTAAACTTGAGAAACCAGGATTCAGCAAATTCTAAAATGCAAAAAGTTTAAACCAAACAAACTTTTTTCATTTATTGTGAAAAAAAAAAAAAAAAAAAAAAAAAAAAAAAAGTAGTAAATAATAACTAGCAGTTTCAATGCATTTTAGACTTTCTCTAATTTCATAATAAGAGCAAACTGTTTAATAACTGATTGAAACAATTGTCAATTATTTGGCATGACTGGTAATGGACCAAATGGTTTAGTTTAATAGGCAGTTATTTTGAGTGACACATTTTTAGCACTCAAGTTAACTGCTATGCAAGTGCGTTTTAGCACATTTATCTTAAACTGACATAGACTGTTGATGTTTCGACTGTTGGGTGCTTCTTAATATCTTTATGCTTCCTCGCATCTTCATCCTTCAGCAAGAAATGCAAAGAAGAATGTGGAAGTAAGCAACTGAAGTCTTGCACTGGTGGGTTTGTTTTGCCATGTCACACTTAGTTTGAAGACTAGTCTAGACAAAGTGTGTTGTGAAACTGGGTTGCAGACACGCGTTTGTCTTAACTAACGCTTTTCAATTAAATGGTGTTGCAAAACATAAATACACACCAATAGTTGCTCGATCATACTCCAGTTTCTCCATCCAAGTTACTCAACAGTTAGTTCTGAGGATGATGATGTCTTGAAACGAGGAGGGACGTAGATGAATGATAAAAGTTGAAACAGTGCTCCGCTTCTACTAATGTTGTTAATGCAGCCAGATGATGAACACGATGCATGTGGACATAGTAGCGCTGACTGCCATCATTCTTTGCTTCCCTTTGCTCACAATATGTGCCCCACTGTGCGTACATTCATTTTTTTTAAACCTCCAAAAAGGTGGTTTCTGAAATTAGTCTGATAGACAAAAGTAAATCTTAATTATTGATTTCCTCAGGTATATTCTGTCAGCTCCTAATATGCTGAGGGTGGGTTCCTCAGAGAACGTGTTTGTGGAGGCTCAGGATTACTCTGGAGGAGACCTGAACGTGAGGATCACAGTGAAGAATCACCCGAAGAAGAACCTGGATATACTGTCTAAATCAGTGACACTGACTACAGCCAACAGTTTCCAGATCCTTACAGATATAAAGGTGAGAGTGCAGTAATGACAGTGCGGTGATGTCTCATTGACATCATTTTTTATAATTCAGACTGATTATCCGTTGTACAGATCCCTGATGATCAGAACTTCTTCTCTGATGATCCTCTGGAGAAGCAGTATGTGTATCTACAAGCTCAGTTTCCAACCGTCACTCTGGAGAAAGTGGTCATGCTCTCATTCCAGTCTGGATATATATTTGTCCAAACAGACAAACCCATCTACACACCTGCTAGCACAGGTACCATTTAGGTTTATTTTAGGCATGGGTCACAATGCTTTTTAATTGGCTTATAAAATTCAAGTATTTCAAATATTTAAAAAAAAACGTGTTGTTGCATTCAGTACTGGATATTCTAATTATAAATTTTCATTATAATTCATAATCATTTCTCTAACAATAAAAACAAGAGAGAATCACGCACACATTAACAGAGTCCTTTTCATTATAGAGAGGATGCAGAAAACGTTAAATATTTCTCAGCTGTGTAAAAATAATTTTAAAAGAATACATTTGCTGTCACCCTGCAGTCGCATCACGACAATAGGATACATGCATAAAGATTTACGTAAAATAAAGCTGTAGTGCACATAGAAATATTTGATGTAACAAATTATATTTTTTTCCAGTTAATTACAGGATTTTCTCGTTAACTCCTGATCAACACCCATTTGATGGAACCTCCATTTCGGTTGATATCATGGTATGGAAATAAATGCTGTATATTCACATAAACGGAATTAGAGATACACTGACAGGGATTTTTAGTGACGCACAATTAAAAATAATAATAATAATAAAAAAAAATTAAAAAAAATCAGTCAAAGATTTTGGCTCTCCGTTACTGAAACTTTTTTAGCTAATATTTTTAGTTGGTAAAATTTTGGTGCATCACTACATTAAATAACTAAACCATCTTGTATGCTGTAACAAGCAACAGAATTATCTCATCAGTGGCAAAAAATAAAATAAAATAAATTATAATTAAAAAAATGCATTTTTACTGTATTTTTTTACTGCATTTTACCAAGAATCCTCAAGGCATCACACTGGACAGAGATCAATTCCAGCCAAGGCAAGGCATCAGGACCGAAAACTTTGCATTACCTGAACTTGCCAGGTTTGTTTATTGCTGAAGTGCACCATTCAGTCATGATGCAAGTGTTCTATGTTAGTAAGACGCTTGTGTTTTCTGCACATTATGTTTTTGAAGCTCTGGGGTTTGGAAGTTGATCGCAAAGTACACAAACACACCACAAAAGAACTTCACCACTGACTTTGAAGTTATGGAATATGGTACGTTTACTGTCTCTGGAGAACAAATTATGTTGGAAAAGTAGAAATACTGAAGAATGGCTGTAATTTGTTATACTTTTTGTAGTGCTGCCGAGCTTTGAAGTGACCTTAAATCCACGCAAACCATTCTTCTCTGTGAATGAGAACTCTCTGATAGTAGACATATCAGCTAAGTACGATTAATTTTGTTTATCTGTTTGACTGTACATACCACTCCAATTTATTACTCTAAAGTAGTATAATTCATATGTAGCTTCTATTCCTGTGACCACACTGGTTATTTGAAGATATATTATAAGGGATGTTCTCAAATGTTTGAAAGATATATTTGTTTCTTTAGGTACCTGTTTGGTAATAAGGTGAGTGGAACTGCATTTGTGGTGTTTGGTGTGATAGACAATGAGAAGAAGATCAGCATTGCTGCTTCACTGCAAAAGGTTCAGGTGAGTTCAGACAGAGCTGTGCTTTATAACTTTACTAATTATAATCCCACATGATGCACAACTTCATTTGGAGACCAAGGGCATTGCTTGCATGTTTGTGGTTCAACATAACTGCTGTTTCATTGTGAATTTATGCCTTTGTATTTTGCTAATGCAACAGACATGAGATGTGCAATTCATATTGCAATCCTAATGAAATTGCAATGGGAGGGGGGGAGGGGGATTGTGTTTTACAGTCCTACAAATAAATACAATTATTTAAATAAAAATGCATTAAAAACATTTTTATTAAATAAAACGTATACAATGTGTAAATTGTATAATTGTATTTATTATTTTTTTTTTAAACATATGAAATTATAGAAAATAATAATATATTTGGGGGGGGGGTATTACTGCAATTTTACAGTTCTAGTGTAAAAAAATAAATAAATACATAATTATAATAAATTAAGAAAAAAAATTTTTATCTAAAAGTAATTTTATAAAAATATAACTTTATAAAATAGTAAAAAAATGGCTAAAATATAATTTTATTAAATAACAAAAACTACTTTACAGGGAGTTGATGTCGCCATGTTTCTCTCTGTAGATAACTGATGGAGAAGGAGAGGCAGAGTTAAAAATACAAATGATCAAGGTGAACTTCCCAGACATCCAGCAGCTAGTTGGGAAATCCCTCTACATTTCAGCCAGTGTTTTAACAGAAACAGGTAAGAGCCAGACTGAAGTGAGTCTATGTAGAGACTTTAGACTTTTAACTTGAGAGTTGCTGGAAGGTTTTTATGTTTAAGCAGCTCTAAAGGAGAAATATGTCTGATGATTGTGTTTGTGTGCGTGTTTCAGGCAGTGAAATGGTAGAAGCGCATAAGAATGGCATTCAGATTGTGACGTCACCGTACACCATTCTCTTCAAAAGAACACCACACTTCTTCAAACCTGGGATGCCTTTTGATGTCTCAGTATGAAAAAAAAAATCACTAAAACATTTAAGAATGGGATCACAATCACCTCTACTGAGCTATAATACATGGTGATATTGGTTATATACTATGATATTCTTTTTTTAATTTCTTATTAAGGTCTATGTAACAAATCCTGACCAAACACCTGCTAAAAATGTGGAAGTGGAGGTCAATCCTGGAGGGGTCAGAGGTCGAACAAGAGCCAATGGCATTGCGAAAGTTACTGTCAACACTCCGCAAGGATCTTCCACACTGGAAATCACTGTAAGTCGTGAGCTTGAATGAAACATCTCAAAGTCTTTATTTCTTTTTGAAATTTTGCAAACCAACAAAATCAATATGTTTATGTCCAGGCAAAAACCAAAGAACCACAATTAAGTGATCAACAGCAGGCAGAGAAGAAGATGACAGCTCAGGCCTACATTCCAAAAGGAGGCTCCAAAAACTACCTGCACATCGGCATTGATGCTGCAGAGCTGCAGATCGGTGATCAGATGAAAGTCAATCTGAATCTAGGAAACAGCCCTGGAGTGAAAAATCAGGATTTCACCTACATGGTGAGGAACACATGACACAGTTATCGCTCGTGTACTACTTTGTGCATCGTTGTTGTTTGATACAAATGGTGCTTTGTAACCTCTATTTAGAGATGAATTACTGTACAAATTATATTCACACTTCTGCAAGCTCTATGGACATTTTTTGAAAACCTACACCAATTCTGGAGTGCAACTTCCTGCGCGTATCAATCTCTCCACCTACAAATTGGGAACCTGACACCTTACCATTAACCATTTTTTTTCAGATTGTTGGGCAATGTGTGAAAATCCAACATGCTGTCCTATCTGTCTCTAATCAGGGCTCTGAACCGGTTCGAGGAACGAAAACGAAAACCAGAAACAAACAAAATTTTGACAGGAACAGAACCAGAACCAGAAACAAAATCTGAAATTATAGTTCCGAAAAGAATCGAAAATTTTAAATGGCCATTAACCGGTTAATAACATTATTTTATCATTCCATTTAATATTTTAAATTTGCTGTCAACCAATCACAAATTCCAGTAGTGCAGCATATGCAAATGTGACACTGAAGCCAGCGAGTGAAATGTCCGTTCAGCTGTGAACTCATCATAGGCAAGTCTCAATGGCAATGCACCGCCTTCAGGGCTGGATTAAGACCAAATTAGGCCTGATGCTGCAAAATTCTAGAGTTCAGACCTATATCTAAACTCCCCTTTTTATCGAAAGTCTTGGAGAGAGTTGTTTTTAATCAACCTCAGTCATTTATCAATGAATTTAGTATATATGAAAATTTTCAGTCTGGTTTTAAGCCCGTCACAGTACAGAAACTGCTCTTTTAAGAGTTTCTAATGATCTTCTTTTAACTGTGGACTCTGGTAACTCTGCTGTTTTAGTCCTTCTGGATTTGACTGCGGCCTTTGATGCGGTCAACCATTCTATTCTTTTATCTAGACTTGAACACTGTGTCGGTATTAAGGGCATAGCCCTTAAATGGTTTCAGTCATATTTGACAGACAGAAGTTTTTCTGTTCACCTTGGTGAATTGTCATCATCTGCCCAGCCTCTTTTTTGTGGCATCCCTCAAGGGTCAGTATTGGGCCTTATGTTGTTTTCTTTGTATATGCTGCCCTTGGGGTACATTTTTAGAAAGCACAATATCACTTTTCACTGTTATGCAGATTTATTTGCCTGTCAAAACTAATAACAAAGCTTTGTTTCTTTCATTACTGAATTGCCTGAAAGATTTAAAAATATGGTTGGATCAGAACTTTCTTTGTCTTAATGAAAATAAGACTGAGATTGTTGTGTTTGGTCGTCCTGGGGATTTAAGTGCTTGTGTAGATGCACTTGGTAATTTAGGGTTATATGTTCGTCTATTTACCAAGAATCTCGGTGTGATTTTTGACAGTGCTTTTAAATTTGAAATACAGATTAGTTCTGTTGTAAAAACCAGTTTCTTTCAACTAAGACTGTTAGCTAAAGTCAAGCAGCTCTGCTTTTGACTGGGACTAAAAGTATGAGCACATTACCCCTGTCCTAGCTTCAATACACTGGCTTCCTGTCCGCTTCAGGATTGATTTCAAGATTTTATTGTTTGTTTTTAAGATTTTAAATGGGTTGGCGCCTGCGTATTTATCAGAGCTTTTACATGTCCATGCCCCCGTTAAAGCATTGAGGTCATCCAGTCGGATTCTCCTCAGTGTTCCAAGAACTAAGTTAAAAAATAAAGGTGACCAGGCTTTTTCAGTGGTGGCACCTAATTTGTGGAATAGTTTACCTGTACACATAAGAACTGCTCAGGCTGTTGGAATTTTTAAGTCATTTCTTAAGACACACTCGTATTCCTTGGCTTTTATATCAAGCTGAGCTGTGACATTGGTATGTTTTTACTGTATTTGTTTTATTTGTATGTGACTCTCTAGTTTTCTTTTCTAGACATTGTTAAGTACTTTGGTCAACCATGGTTGTTTTTAAATGTGCTATATAAATAAACTGAACTGAACTGAACTGAACTGAGGCTGCAGCGTAAAAAGGGCCTATTTTTTCTTGGTGTTGGTGCATGAGCATTTGAGACTCAAGCGCCAGCATACTTAGCCTTTCCTGCCCACCTGAGGACAGCAGCTCTCCTTTGATTATTCCCAACTTTGAGAAGCTCCGCTCGCCGGAGGCATTGGACAAAATCATGCACAGATATATGCGCTAACCAATTTCGACATTTGGAAATGTCTGAGAATGATTCAGCGATGACAAAAGCTCGTTCAAGCTCTGCTGATTCGTCCACAGTCACCGGTTTCTGAGTACTCATGAATGCAGGAAACTGTATCAGCTCATTTTGACAGTATCAGCTCTCATACAGTTTAAAAAGTCATTTATTTATTTTCAGTAAATTATAAAAATATTTAAAAAAGGTTTGCTGCATAGTTATACACTACGCGTACATAGCCTATAGAGAGAAAGAGAGAGAGAGAGAGAGAGAGAGAGAGAGAGAGAGAGAGAGAAACTTGTATATAGTCCAACTTTCAGACGCATATACAGCGTTACGTATTATACATTTACTATTATTCTATATTCTTTATATTAAATAACATTTTAGCATCCGGATACAACGGGAACATGGAAACGTTTGGATTTGAAACAAACGGTTTTACGTCTTAAAAAATTATAATTAACGTATCAGACACATTACTTAATGTTATAACAGTTATATACATCATACGATTATATTAACAGTTACTTACCTTTCATAATCATGCCAGTATCTGACTGGACCGTTAAAAGTTGAACGGAGTGAAGCGGGAAACATATTTAACCCAACAGTTGGGATATAACTAAAAATAACCCAACGACGGAAAAAAAAAATGACCCAACAAATTTTAAGATAAGCCAACACATTTACCCAATATGTGTAACCCAACAGTTGGGTTAAAAAAATAAATAAAAATAAAAATAAAAAAAAAATAAAACGTTTTTTACTGTGTATGAATGTAATTCATGCTGCCTTTATTTGTCATTATTCCCACAGATCTTAAGTAAAGGTCAGATTGTTCAAGTGAAAAGGTTTAAGTTGACCGGACAATCTCTAGTGACTCTGTCTCTGCCTGTAACCAAAGAAATGATGCCGTCCTTCCGCTTTGTGGCTTATTACCATGTGGACCCATCTGAGGTGGTGTCTGATTCAGTCTGGGTCGACATGAAGGACACATGCATGGGAACGGTAAGTGAACCCAGAAACCATGAGCATGATGAGTGCATGTAGAAACCATCAGCATTTATGTGCATGTTCTTGCTTTTAATCACAGCTCAAAGTTGAGGTGAAGGACCCGGGACAATATGGCCCAGGAGATCAGATCAGCTTGAAAATCACTGGAGACCCTGGAGCTAAAGTTGGGCTGGTTGCTGTAGATAAGGGTGTCTATGTCCTTAACAACAAGAACAGATTGACTCAGACTAAGGTCATTAACCTTACAATAGACTCAGTAGTTTCAGATTTACTTCAAATGACCTGGTCTCTTGTTGCTGTAGATCTGGGACATCATAGAGAAGCATGACACCGGCTGTACAGCAGGAGGTGGGAGGGACAGTATGGGGGTTTTCACTGATGCAGGTCTGATGTTTGAGTCCAACAATGCAGGAGGAACCAACACCAGAACAAGTACCTGACAAGTTAATTTAGCTGGAACTGAAGTGTTAGTGTTGTCATGCTCTGCATTCCCAAACACATCTGTCATGTTCTTGTAGATATTCAGTGTCTTGCCCCATCTAAGAGAAAACGCAGTTCACAGAGTCTTCTGCAGGTCACCACTACATTGGGTAAGGAAGCTTTTTATAAAACTGAAATTTTCATTATGGCTAAGTCCGATTTATTAAATTGCAAAGGCTGCTGATTTAATTCAGTTATATTTCAGAGTGTTTTCTGACGAACGGGCAGCTTGTGTTTTCAGCATCCCAGCTCACATTAAAAGCTGCTCCATATGAACTCTTCTCTGCATCTACTCTGGGTTGCTTGTAACATGCACCAACCATCATCCAAAACTTTTAATGAGAAGCCCTTATAAACAAAAGAGAAGCTTTTAAGGGCTTTCTGCAGTTTTGCATCAAAATAAATGTTTGATTGTTTCATGTTTGAAAATGAAGAAATTAAGATATTTTTTTATTATTGATTAATAATACTTATTATTATTATTATTATTATTATTATTATTATTATTATTATTATTATTATTGTTATTATTATTATTATTATTATTATTATTATTTTATAGTCGTTTTTATTTTATAGCCATAACAAAATTTGTGCCAAATAGTGCAACCTTATTTATTTATTTTTTTATGCCCCAAAGTCGTGTAGACATTTTTGTGCTGTTTCTCTCTTTCTGTTCTTGTTGTTTCTACAGTACCATTGTCTTTTCAGTTGGTCAGTACTCTGGTGATCTGAAGACGTGCTGTGTGGATGGACTTCAAGATAATTATCTCGGCTACACTTGTGAAAGGCGGAGTATATTCATCTATGATGGAGATGAATGTGTTGAGGCCTTCCTGCACTGCTGCAGGGAGCTGCAACGCCACCAGGCTGAATTCGCAGACGATGAGATTTTACTGGCCCGCAGTGAGATTTTAGCCTCATTCTCGAAGCTCTCAAACACAGTGATTTCAGCAAGAGAATTATCCACCTACCTACAGTAACTCTCAAGTGCTTCCTTCTTTATTGCTTTTTCAAGCTAAATGGCATTAACACATTACAGTTGTAAAGTTTGAGAGCACTTGTGGGTTAATTATGGCTACAATATTATGGTCACATATTCTCATTTTATTACATATCAACAGAGAATAAACTCAGATTAAATGCTTCAACAATAATATTATTTCAATTGGACCTAATACTTTACTGTAACTTAAATTTGAAGTAATTATATATATATATATATATATATATATATATATATATATATATATATATATATATATATATATATATATATATATATATAATTCAAATTTAAGTTACAGTAAAGTATTAGGTTTAAAAATTATTTCTATTTTTTTTTTTTTTTGTAAAATAATGTGTTGCTTCTTTTAGAGACTGCAGTCCTTAGCAAATACAAACATACACAAGGAACACAAAAACAGCTTGTACAGCTTGAAGACTGGCATAAAACAGTAATATTGTAAAATAGTATTACAATTTTAAATAACTGGTTTCTATGTGACTATTTTGTACACTGTGATTTATTCTTGTGATGTGAAGATGAATTTTTAGCATCATTACTCCAGTCTTCAGTGTCATATGATCCTTCATAAATCATTCTAATATACTGATTTGGTGCTCATGAAATATTTCTGATGCTGCTGAAAACATTTGTGCTGCCACATATTTTTGTGGAAACTGTGACACATTATATTTTTAAGGATTATTTGATAGATAGAAAGTTCAAAAGAACAGCATTTATTTGGAAACCAATATTTTCTTTTACTGTCACGTTTGATGTAGTTAAATCAGAAAAAAACACAAACCTTTGAATAGTAGTGCATCCTAGTTGGTTTCTTTTTCAGGCGAAGAAGATGAGTTTGATGAGGAACTAGGTGATGTGACGGTACGCACACAGTTTCCTGAAAGTTGGCTTTGGGAGGACATTGATCTTCCTCCCTGCCCACAAAACCAGTTGTGGTGAGAAAATGTTTTATGATATTTTCATCTACAAATAAATCTAAAACTTGTTGTGGGAACCAAGATGTTGTTCTTTCAACAAGTTTGCAATATTGAACACATTTCTATCAGGTCTGCACTGATATTTGTTTGAAAAATCTTGGAGGGACTGGCTGTAGATGTTGAAGAGATATGACCATGACAGTGTCTTGGTTTTTGTCTAGCACTGAAACATCGTACCTAAGAAATGGAATATACCTTAAAGACTCCATTACAACCTGGCAGATCACAGCCATCAGCCTGTCCAAGAACCTTGGTAAATAGACACACTTGTTCATTTGTTATGTGATATTATTTGTTGTTCTTTGACCCTCCCTCTGTTTCTCTGCAGGAATGTGTGTGGCTGATCCTTTTGAGATTACTGTTAAGAAAGATTTTTTTATCGATCTGAAGATGCCTTATTCAGCAGTGCGTAATGAACAACTGGAAATAAAGGCTGTTCTCCACAATTACAGCAATCAGAAGTTAAAAGTATGTGCAGTTTACTGGCACGGTACATTGTACTAATACTGTAAAAGCTACTGTAGCATATTTGATATACAACTTTCTAAGGCCTCTAAATGATTGGCATGATCAAAACAATCTACCACATGCCTTTTGTCATATTGAGGGTTTAGACTGTTTTAGTAAGTAAAAGGCCATTTGGCATAATTGATTTTATGTAGGTATCTGCTACACTGTTATAAATATCTCATTGATTTACATTATGAGCCTCAGAAATACATTTTATTTTTTCTTATATAAATGCCAGCAGCTTCAGCAAATTGCATTTTTTTTTTCATGGTTTATGAGGTTAAACTTGTACAGCAGTGGACTGTACTGTACGTTTTTTCCACATACTTAAGATCTTCTTTTTTTTTTGTCTTATACCAGACTGTGCAAATTAGATTTAAGACATCAGAGGGTATTTGCAGCAGTGCCAGCAAAAAACAAAAAGGCAAGATAACCGTTTCTGTTGGCCCCATGTCCTCCACATCCATCCCTTTCATCATCATCCCCATGGAGCTGAAAGACCAGTGGATCGAAGCTGAAGCATACAGCTCCAATCGCAATGACGGAATTAGAAAGAATCTGAAGGTGGTGGTGAGTCTGCCTTATCAACATTTAGAGGAAGGCTCTGGTGATTTCTGCAGGAATCAATCATGCACTGTCCTCACTCACTTTATTTTTAGATTTTCAATGCACCCACAAAGTTTAATTTGTGTCCGTCTTTTTTTCAGCCTGAAGGTGTGCTAACCGAAGTCCAGGAGGAAATTGTGGAGATTAACCCATCCCAGCATCCAGGTGCAGCCTCTTTAGAAACACTGAATATTCAGTGAAAATGTTTGCAAATGACAGCTAAAATCCTCTTCAAACACCCTATGTTCCCCCTAAATTAACAGGTGGCTCGCAGTTCGTGCATATGAGGAGCAAGATCCCAATCCAAAAGGTTCCAAACACCCCTGCTTCCAGAGTGATCACAGTGATAGGTGAAAATCTAATTGCACTGTTCTTATTTGAGGCATAAAGGAACGAAATCCATTAATTTTTTTTCCAAAATTCCATTAGTATTTTTGTTTGACTTTAGTTTTGTTGCTGCTTGAACTCCATTTTAATTGTCACATTTTAGTAATCAAAAATCATGTCTAATTAATTGATATCATGAAACTTTACTAAAAGTTTAACCAAAGTAAAACCCTGTGTAATACCCCAGAAAACTCCAGTCTCTGCCTGTGTCAGTTTGAGTCTTGGTAAAGTTTTAAATCCCTGCCGCCAAGATGCTCCTCTGTCAGTCACGGATTATGGAAAGTGAAACATAAATCTATAGGGGTGGTTGGATTTATTCACACTCTTTAAAATATTTATTTGAAGCTTCTTTTTTTTCAGATTCTTATTCACGGCTTTATCATAATAGGCTCCATATTAACTTATTTGGAGAAAACCACAAGTTCTATGTGAAATCAGACATGTGAGCACTCGCATATAGTCAGAATGGCATAATCATAACAGCCAGCGAATATTCGACTGTTAGATTAGTAGTCGAATCAATCTCCTCAAATCAAAGCATCGAATCGCCAACTATCCTTGGTCACCCCTACTATAAACTGACACAATACTATGAAAACTAATGAAAATTTGAAACCGAGACAATAGTATGTTCCTGCACAACCGGAGGCTGCAGATGCAGGACCGCAGATCTAGGACCGCAGTTCTAGGACCGCAGTTCTAGGACCCTAGTTTTTCGTGACAGCGCCACCTACCATACTGGACGATATAGCGATGGCTGCAGTTTCAGGACTGCAGTTCTAGTACCCTGTTGGTTTAGTTTGCAGTCACGCTACTTTGTATATATCATCAATATATTAATCTCAGTAGTATTTGTTTTTAAATGTGATTTTTGATTCAAAATGCAGCAGAGGTTTATTACTAAGTGTGCTTTGAGTCACAATTTTACATTTAAACATGAATTTACACAAAATATAAATGAAATAAAAATTTTGTACAATCGATGTATATAAATTTTTAAACAATTGTAAAAAAAAAAATGAAGAACCTTAAAAGTCTTAGTGTCTTGAATTATAAAATATATTGATTAACCTCCTTAAGGTTATTTAGCTCATTATCAGGTAAGTTAAAGTTGGAATCATCGTATGGAGTTACTAAATTACAGCCGATAGTTTAAAAGTTGTTGAGAGGCAAGACAAGACACAAGAATGATTCAAGAATGTTTATATATATATATATATATATATATATATATATATATATATATATATATATATATATATATATATATATATATATATATATAGATGTCATTTTTGCGACATCATCACAACAGCACCAAAGTGAATCCCTTTTCCATCAGTTGCTGCATGGATAGAATAGCTGTAGGCTTCAACTCAAGAGAAAGAGAAATAAATAAGAAACATTTATTTAACATATTCAACTGGTGAACACACACATATATATATTCCGACCCCCTCCTGTCCCCAATCACCCCAAAAAAAATGAATAAACTAGGCTTTAAGTTTAACTGTTAAAATGTATTATATTAACATCACATTTTAAAAAACTTAATATCAAATAACAACATTAAAAACTTTCAAATAGTGAAAATGAAAGTGCAATTACACTATCACTTTGCATGAAATAAGACTCAAAAGTAGATAAAAATAATAATAATTGTCTTTGCATTTAGCCTATGATAACATCAAATTCATAAACTGAGAAAATAAAAGTGTAGACTAACGTTAACGTTAGTTTTGCTTTGATTCATTTTGTCATTTTGCAAACTCCATGCAAAAAGAACAAAAAAAAAACAAAACAAAACAAAACAAAACCAAAATAAAAAAATAAAAAATAATAATAATCTCAAATTGAACCAGAGATGGTAAATTACTAATAATGTACGTATTTTAATAAGATAGACACCTAAATTACGTTGCACCTAAATTATGACTCATCTCCATGGGAACCATATACTACGATCTCCTTGATAAGCTTTTAAACTTACGTGTAAAAAAAAAAGGTTAAGTACAGCTTACATTTAAATGTGTCTTTGTTTTGTTTTCAGTCTATGGTCAATATATAAAGGATTTAAAAAGATGGGCACAAAACCTGTTTGTCGCACCCCACTTGTCATGTCTCTATTCCCCACCAGTGAGCCTCACCCGCACCCCACACGGGAATATGAAACCTTGAGCTAACTTAACAGCTAATTTAGCAATTAGGGCTCCTCCGTTTGGTCAGTATTTTTCTTTTTTTGGCTGGTGTCAACCAACAATGAAAAATCATTGTCTGGCTGCCTTTCAGTATCTTTTTCATCTTTCCATCAGCTTTCTCCAACCATTCATCCCATCAACTGCGCGAAATAGTGAACAAACTTGGTAGAGAAAGCAGGTTGGGTAATACCAAGTAGACGCTGCGGTGGGTGGGGGGGTACATTACAGATTATTTAAAATAGGATACTATCTTTCTTGCTGGGAAATTAAATTAATAAAGAAAAACGAACAAAAGTATTCATTCTGAATATTTCATATTTATTTTAATCTGAATGATGTGATTATATTGGGGGTGGGGGGTTATATTAGCTGGATCTAAATTTTTGGGGGGTCATGACCCCCATGCAAATTACGTGCATGTTCGCACGTATTCCATCTGCAGTGTATTTACAGTATGTTTGAGCGGTCAGCAGCGAGAGTGCATTAATGTAACGCGAAAGCACATTAAAATAATGCAGGAGCGTGTATATCTCTGTTCGCACGCATATTTCCCGGAGAGAGTGTGTGCAATTAAAACTCGTTTCCTCTAACTTAAACTGTGTCCTGTGCACTCACAACTCTCTCTATGCTCATGTGCTAGATATTCATTAATTTCACTCGTTTTTATTTCTAGCCTTTTACCGCGTGCAGTGTGATCACTGATCCATTAACATGAGCTCGGAAAAAAGGCGCATCACAGACAGTTTGTGAACCTGGAATTAGGCATATGCCCAGTCTGTTCTGCTCTCACGCTAGGTATGTTGCATTCTGATTGGATTGGATAGCATACTGCAGGAGGTCAGGGCCGTGGAAAATCATGCTATAAAGCGATTTAGAAATTGCGCACGCTCAAATCGTGATTTTATGACGATTTCGATTAATCACACAGCACTAGAATGGAATGGAAATGAACGGAAAATAACTCGGGCTGGCACTGCTCAGCAAAACGGGAAAACCAGATCCAGGCAGAGCTCGGCAGCAGGTAGAGTCAGTGGAGCAAGCGTCAGGAAGGAACACATTGACAGCCATTTATGTATGTTTGAATTTGTTGTTCTGTAGCTATGCAGCAAAAATATCTAAGATAAACCAGCGAGCTCGAATAGTGGAAGCATAGTAACAGTTTAATATTTATGTTTTGTTATTTAATTATTTATATGAAATGATGTTATTATGTTATGACTTAGATATTTTTAGATATATTAACAATATTATTATTTATTTTAATAGTAATTGGCGGCCCACCTGCAACACCACGCGACCCACTAAGGGGCCACGGCCCACAGGTTGAAAACCACTGTTCTAGATATTTTGATCTTGGTATCAAAATGATCCGCTCTTTATTCCTCAAACCATGATGTTCTCTGTGTGATCCTGAAATGCTTCACTATTTGTAACATATTTTGGGGAAAACTACACCATTTATTCAGGTTAGTCATAAAGCATGCAAATGAGGTGCCACTGAGACAAAGAAACACTTTCGAGCTAAAACTACATGGCTTGTTACTGGTCAGTCTAACCAAAATGCATGTTACCAGATAAAAACCAGATAAAACCTCTCCCACACCAGATGTGGCATGTTCCCCTGTAGTGTAGCTTAATAAACATCTATATGTATTCACACTTGGTTGTCTTGTGTCTGCATCACTAAAAATCGCTTACGGTAGCTCTGCTACTAAATGCATTTATAAATGGCTATCCATATACAGCTATGATCAGCTGCAGCATTCTGAAAAGTTGAGATGTTTTTAACTCAACGCGGTGCGGACGCGCCTGGAAAAAACGAGCGCATCGCACCGTGTGCGTCGTGACCGTGTCGCACTGCGTCGCTTCCATTATGATCGCGTCTACATTTGAAATAACGAACTTGAGCGCAAAAGACACAATATGTGAACGGCCCCTAACACTGTCCCTCCTGCAGATGAACAGATAATTTTACTATTACAGTTTTTTTCAATTGCTAAATGACAGCGAGCACAACTGGAGCTACATGTGCAAAACTCGAACTACAGTCTGCACAGCAGCAGTCACCTGAGCTAAACAGTTCACATTACCTGCAAAATTCATTCCAAGCAACACAACTCTTAGCACATGGCTCAAAACAGGCTCAGTGCAGCCAAACACTATGCACAACCCTCATTGACATAACACATACTCACCCAGAACACACTGAGAGTAAAAACATTAGCATCACACAACAATACAGAAAATACCAACTTTACATCTTTACAGTTTGAAAGATTTCAGTGACTTCATACAAAGTCATATTTTCTTTCAAAGAAAAGAGTGACATTCTTTCACATTATTTATTTACATTTTAGAACATAACAATTATTTAAGGTAAATTACAGTTTTTTTTTTATTACTAAACGACAGTGAGCACAACTGGAGCTCCATGTGCAAAACTCTAACTACAGTCTGCACTACCAACAGTCACCTGAGCTAAACAGTTCACATCACCTACAAAACTCGTTCAAAGCAACACAACTCTTTACACATGGCTCAAAACAGACTCATAACCAACATAACCATTCTTTAAGGTAAATGAACATTAGCAGTTTGCTTCAACAGTCTGTAGTAATTTACGAAATTACAGTAATGAGAAAAAAAAAGGTAGAAACTAAAAGTACATACTGTAATTCAAACAAATAATTGAGGGGCTAATCCTGAAATTGCAATCAGCAGTGTTTGAAATCTAATCTGTTTTGAATGTGTGGTTCACAGTTTTGACAGCAGTGTGTTAGCATTTGAACAAAGTGTTGTAAATCCACAGTGTTGTGCATGTTGTGGTTAAAGTCGTAGGATAAGTGTGTAGAGTTTTGAAAACTGTGTTCAAGCTATGAAAAACGAACTAGAGTTTGGTCCACATGAACTGCTGCTGTGCAGACTGTAGTTAGAGTTTTGCACATGTGACTCCAGTTTTGCTCACTGTCGTTTAGCAATCGAAAAAAAACTGTAAAATTAGCAGTTTGCTTCAATAGTCTGTGGTGATTTGCGGAATTACAGTAATGAGAGAAAAAAAAGGTAGAAGCTAAAAGGAAAGTGTAATTCGAACAAATAATTGAGGGGCTAATCCTGAAATTGCAATCAGCAGTGTTTGAAAGACACAAGGCTAAAATCTATTCCTATTTTGAATGTGTGGTTCACAGTTTTGACAGCAGTGTGTTAGCATTTGAACAAAGTGCTGTAAATCCACAGTGTTATGCAGGTTGTGGTTAAAGTCATGGGATAAGTGTGTAGAGTTCTGAAAACTATGTTCAAGCAATTAAAAATGAACTAGAGTTTGGTCCACATGAACTGCTGCTGTGCAGACTATAGTTAAGAGTTTTGCACATGTGACTCCAGTTGTGCCCACTGTCGTTTAGCAATCTAAAAAAAATGCAATACTATAATGCTACAAGTAATTCCTGAAGATGAATTTGATTCATAATAACCCATTACGATTAATGGCGCCACATATACTAAATGTGAGAGAGTTGACTCCTAACCCTAGGGTTGTGGGTTCGAATCTCGGCCGGCATTACCACGACTTAGGTGCCCTTGAGCAAGGCACTGAACCCCCAACTGCTCCCCGGGCTCCGCAGCAAAAATGGCTGCCCACTGCTCCAGGTGTGTGTTCACAGTGTGTGTGTGTGTTCACTGCTCTGTGTGTGTGCACTTTGGATGGGTTAAATGCAGAGCACGAATTCTGAGTATGGGTCACCATATACTTGGCTGAATGTCAGGTCACACATTTCACTTAATAATATTCATCTCACTTTGAGCTAATTTGCTACAAGAGTTTAGAAAAACCATGGAAGAAAAAATGTATTGTAGTTCTTTAAAATAATAATAATACTTATTAATATTGTTGTTGTTGTTTTTATTCTGAGAAGTAAATTCTACCTTACACTAGTAATACATTTTTGTCTGTTTCTTCAGGTTAAACAAAATTTTTATCCTGAAAGGGTTTCTTGAAGACCTTTGAGTTTCTCTGTGCAACTGAATAGGGTTTTTATCAGTTGAAATGGTGAAATGATGTGACATTCCGCGTTATACTGTAAATTGCATTTTCTGTGTCTTGATTCCACAATTCCACCCATGTTATGGAAATCATGGGGCCCTTGGTATAGAATTTCATATACCAACCAGACCGGTGTCAATATGATGCAAAAAAAAAACAATCACAGTCAATTACCTTCCATTTGCAGGGGAGGAGATAACACGCACAATCGAGCAGGCTATCAGTGGAAATATTATGGGTGAGCTCATTGTCCAGCCCAATGGATGTGGAGAGCAGAACATGATCCTGATGACTCTGCCTGTCATTGCCACTCATTACCTAGACAGCACAAATCAGTGGGAGACTATTGGCATGGAGCGCCGAAATGAAGCCATCAATCATATCAAAACAGGTCAGCTGACCGCCCTCAGCATCACCTTTAAATGAATGTTGTCCCAGTGGTTAAATTGAGTGCAGATTATCCACCGCTGTCATTCATTTGTTGTTCTGGTCAAGGTTATCAAGAGGAGTTGAAGTTCCGTAAAGCTGATGGGTCATATGGTATCTGGTTACATGTACCGAGTAGCACATGGTGAGATAATGCGGATTATTTACAGATAATGATTGTTTTTCTTTCTTGTCTGTTTCTTGTGTTTTAATCAATTTGGTTTTCTCTTTTGCATCCATTTACAGGCTGACAGCATATGTAGCTAAAGTGTTTGCCATGGCCAGTGATCTGATTGTCATAGAGGAGAATGTGATTTGCAGCGCTCTCAAGTGGCTGGCCACAAATAAACAGTTGGCAGATGGCACATTTAAAGAAGATGCCCCTGTGTATCAGAGTGAGATGGCTGTAAGTTAAATTTGTGTTTTCTATTTTTTTTTGTGCAAGATTTTCCTTCAGAATATTAAGCATGGCTGTCAGATCCACTGCACTTTGGTGGTCGTTCCCTGGGCGTTTCCCAGAAAAATTAGATTTAGTTTTTTTGGGTCCACGGGTAAAAAGCAGTAAAAAAAAAAAAACCCTCAAAAATGTTTTCCCCCTTGTGAGCAGTCATGACACACCCCTTTCCACCGATTGGTCAGCCAATTAAAAGTCTGTGACGTCATAATCACCAAAATAATAGCCTTCTCCTGCCATATCAATATATCATCTTTCTTCTGTGCAACCTAATGCGTTCCACAGAAATATTTTTTTTCTGAATTATTAATCAGTAGCCAGGCTGTTTTAATTAGCTATGCATTGTTAATGGTGAAGCTGCCCATAGAGGAGTCGATGTGAAGCATGATATATTGAAATAGCAGCAGAGGGCTATTATTTTGGTGAATTAACTGAGGATGACATCACAGACTTATATTTGGTTGACCAATCAGCGGAAAGGGGCGTGTCATGATTGCCCACAAGATTTAACCATTTCAACCAAACAACCATTTTCTAATTTCTTCTTATTTAACTTCAAGTGGAAAAACAGACTTCAAAACATGCATGGACCCAGAAAACATGTCTACATTTTAAAAATTTATACCTGAGGCCTTTCAGAATAAGGGGTTGCTCTGCTATGACCAGGGGTGCACATAAGTTTTTCAGCCTGGTTCTCAAAAGAGCACCTCGAGATAGTAAACTTTAAAATATGTCCTCCACAACTTCTGCAATGTCTTGTTCCTGCTCTCAGGTAACCAAGGTTATGCTTTATTGTCAATTCTTTCACATGTACAGCACATACATACAGATAATTGAAATTGCATTACTCTCAGACCCTTGGTGCATGGAGATAACACTAACAGTAGAGCGTAAAAATACAGATAGATACAGAATAAATATAAAATAAAACTATACAAATAAGGACATGCTAGAAAAAAAGATAAATAAAGCAGCATAAGGCAAATGGCAGATAGCCTCCCTTACGAAAAATAAGTTTATTCAAGTGTGCTATTAGTATAATTCTTTTAAACTAAAAATAGGAAAGTATACTTTTAGTTTACTTTTATTTACTTCTCAGAAATGCTCTTTATGTACTTCTCAGAAATATACTTAAAATTACGTTTAAGTATACTTGACTTATACTTACAAAAAGTCTAAATATATTTGAGCTATACTCCTAGAATCTGTGTTTTCATTGTTTTATGGTAGAGGGTGCTAGTATGCATCTTCTGTAAAAAAAATTCAAAAATACACAAGTGAAGAAGAAAAAGAAACACCACCCAGCAGGCGCAGTACATCAGTGTGACGTCAGGAAGACGCTGGACTCCAACTAATCCAACGTCAGTCAGACGTCTTATTTTGGTTGAAAATTAAAGTCGGGTTGAGGTCTAAACCCAACTTTGTTTGACGTCAAACTCCGACATCAGACAGACGTTTAATTTTGGTTGGAATAAGCACCACACTGCAACAAAGGGTGAAATGCATAGCAGCACATTAAATATCTCAATATCTCAGCAGAGGAGGATTAAACAACTCCACAAACAGCATTACCAGCTTCACTTATTACTAACCAGACTGACTTTATTTCTGTCAGACATCTACAAAAGCTCTTATTGAAAATTAACAGAAGCTTAACTTTAATTTGTTTAATTTCCATAACAGATAAACACCATAACAGTGATTAGTGTTTCCATTAGTTGGGCTCTTAACACTTATTATATATTTTGGCTATTGTGACAGTTTGTTTGTCGAGCACATTTACAGCATCAAAGAAAGCTAAAGTGATATGAGATTAGATGATGGCTGTTACCTGTTAATGGTTTCATAATCATCATAAAATAACCTGATTTGCTGATGTTTTTTAATCTAACAATTATGTTGTTCCATTAGTACATTGATGTTACAAACCCTGTGTTTCTGCCACATGAGATCCAGCAGTATTATAACAATCAGCTAATATCTTTTAACAAACATGAGCTCAAAAAACTTAACCTACGCTGACACACACAGACATCAACAATCAGCATATGAATCTCAACAATGGTGACATGCTTCATGCAGCAATGCATGCTGGGAGCCATGTGTTTTATACTATCCCAGCATTCATTGCTGCATGAAGCATGTCACCATTGTTGAGATTCATATACTGATCATTGATGTCTATGTATCTCGAAAGCTTTTTCTCCCAAAAAATTCAGAATGTCTAATCTGAGGGAAGAAAGTATTTTCTCTTGAATATGTCTCATTAATAATAAATAACCCCTTTGGGTCAATGACAATAAAAACAATTTTCCTCAATCATTTTTCTTCATGATGATGAAAACTATATCAACTTATCTTTGTTTATGGTTCCTTTTATAACAAATTATGTGTTTTGGTAAACACTATTACAGGAACCACAAACTTACTAAGCCAAGAGGCAAACTACCCAACTAAAGCAAACACTGATCACTATAATGGTGACCAAACATTTTCAAATAAAACATCATTATCTGAACCTTTGCTAATTCTCAAAAAGAACTTCTGTAGACGTCTGACAGAAATAAAGTCAAACTGGTTAGTAATAAGTGAAGCTGGTTATACGTGTACTACCATGCATTTCACTGTTTTTTTATGTTTTTTGGGATGGGGGTGTTTATTCCGGCCAAAATTCAGCATCTGCCCAACGTTGGAGCTTGACGTCAACCCGATTTTCATTTTCAACCAAAATCCAACGTCTAACCGTTATTATTATGTTTGAGATATCAATCACTGGTCGATGACCATACTGTTTGTATAAACTGTAGGTAACAACTGGTAAAATGTACATCTAGGTCATAAAAACCATGATAATACCTACACTTAAATATTTTCTTCTCAGCCATGTCATCAATTGCTCTTGAGCGAAATCTCCTCATCCGTTGTCTGATTGGAATTTTGCAAGGATTTCTGTGTAGGTAAAGTGTGCGTAGCCTGCATCTATCAACTTTTTTTTTTGTAACTTACCCACATTAACGTGTTTAAAAAAAGAATGCATGCAGCTAGAATTAAATGTTTTTGTTTACAAGCAGATACATTGTTCTTTCTTTGTATGTTTTGCATGCTCAGATATTAATGTTACAAAATGTATACAAATTCAAACCTAAATAGGGACATAGCAGTCTTAAAGTATGATATAAAGTTCACTTAAAGAAAACTTATGAGTATACTTACAGTATAAGTGTACAAAGTATTTAATTAGTAAACTATCAGTAAATCAAGTTCACTTTTATTATAATTCCAGTACAAACTACAAACATTGAGGTAAACTAGTTGTGTACTCAAAGTTTGCTACTGTTATACTTAAAGTATATTTAAAAGTATATTTTATATACTAGAAAGTGGGCTGATTTAGTCCCAAGGAGTATTGAAACAGTACACTTACAAGTATACTACTAGAACACTTGAACACTTTGTATACTTGCTACATAAAGTATACTTGAACTTTACTTAAGCAAACTTAATAAAATAAACTTGAAGTATACTACTTTTTGCTAAGGGCTGACTTAGGGAGATGTTGAAAATGTCAGTGAAGACATCAGTGAGTTCCACTGCTCTGTCTTTCAGTACATGACCAGGAATGTTGTCAGGACCCGGAGCTTTGCATGTGTTGATCCTGCTGAGGTATCTCCTCACGCTGTCAGGGGACAGTGTGATCAACTGGTCATTAGGAGGAGGTGAAGTATTCTGTGCAGTGGTGCTCTTTTGATCCTCAAAGCAAGCGTAGAAGGTGTTCAGCTCGTTCAGCAGGGAGATGGTGCGGTCACAGGTCTGCAGTGGGGGCTTGTAGTTCATAATGGTCTGTATTCCCTTCCACTGGCTCCGAGTGTCTCTGAATTGATGGACTACCCTCCTGGAGTACTGTCTCTTAGCCTCTCTGATGCCACGGGATAGGATGGCCCTAGCTGTCCTCAAGCCCACCTCATCTCCAGGTCTGAAGGCAGCATTCCAAGCCTTCAGGGGTCTGCAGACCTCCCCTGTCATCCACAGCTTCTAGTTGGCTTGGGCAGTGATGGTCTTTGTGACTGTTACATCATAAATACACTTGGTGATGTAGGGAGTGACAGTCTCTGAGTACTCGTCAAGGTCTGTTGTGATATTGTATGTGACAGCCTGTTTAAATGTATTCCAGTCAGTGGTGTCAAAACAGTCTTGAAGAGCCTCTAATGACCTTCAGCAGAGTCTTCTGAGCACACAAAAATCTGATCAGATTCCCACGAACTGTCCGAATGGTTAATATAAATCCTCAAAGCCCTGACGAGGCACACCAACATTTGAGTGTCCGCATCACACAAGATCGAAGACTCAGAAGACAGGGCAGAAAGTGAAACAGTTTGTGCTCTGAAGGGAGTAGACAGGGATTTAGGCTCGTACCCCAGTCTTGGTGCGAAGAATGACACTGCAGTCACCAGGTCCAAAGGGAATACAATCGCTGTCCAAAGAAAATGCATGTAAATCCCCTATGCACGAGGACAAGAAGTTGTTCAGTTTTGAGATATAGCTTCTTCATAGCAATGGATGCTAAAGATTACTGCCGGCTATGAAAGAGCTCTTAACACCACCTTTATTCATTCATTCAAGTTTATTTGTATAGCTCTTTTTACAATACAAATTATTACAAAGTAACTTTACAGAAAATTAAGTTTCAACTATATTTAGTAGTAGCTTATAAGTGGTTATTGTCAGTTTGTGCGCATATTAAAGGATTTTTAAGAAACATTAATACAAGACGTAGTCAGCCAGACGATGAACATTATTAACAACAATTATTATATGATGCAGTCACACTTGTAGCAATATTTGTTAGCTCTGTTTGTTGTTTCAGGGTTAGCATCATCTGAGGTCCTCTGTGGGGTTGGCATCATCTCTTCTCAGGTGTTCTGGATCCAGACTGGAGCTTGTGTAAATCTTAGTTACCAAGGGATGTAAATCCAGTGGCAAAACAGAGACACAGATAGAGACATCATTAGCACAGCTGCTGTTCCAAGAAAGTAAAATTAATTAGTTTAACCCAAGCTAAAGAATTTAGCATTTGATCAGATGCAACTGCAGTCACAATTTAAGAGATGCATAATTCGAATGGTTGGCAAAAGAGATGCATTTTAATCTAGATTTAAATAGAGAGAACATTTTATGTTCCAGGGTGGACTGATGACGGGTGCAGGGGATGCAATCTCCTCACCCCCTTAAGAAAGTTCACCACCAGCGCTTGCCTGCCCAACAGGGAATTAAATGATGCAATAGGGGCCACATAGACTTTCAGATTTGACGGTAGAGATCCACTATCCAGCCTATACTGTAGAAAACTCAGAAAATCCGAAACGGAGCAAGCATCCAGGTCAATATGAGAATCATGGCACCATTTCACAAACATTCTCCATTTTAGAGCATACAAACTTCTAGTGGAGGGTGTCCGCATCTCGGAGAGCATGTCGAGCACATGAGAATGCAGGGCACTCAGCTCCTCTTACATTCCTGATGCAGCCACACAGCCTCCATAACTCCGGGACTGTGCACAATGCGATACAAGTTTGAGTCTCGGCTCGAAGATCAGGCTTCTCAAGCCAACAACAAAGCGTATTCACAAACTTTAGCCTCTAGTTAAAAATTGTGGCATGTTGCAAAGCATTTCAATAACCTGTGTTTTTATTAATGTGATCATCTATTTGTTGACTTGACTTTAATCACTGATCTGTTGAGTTCGTTCAAACCCTATTCAGAATAAACATTTCAATTTAGTCTTTTGAAATTAGTGTATCCTAGAAACATACTTCAGCTTTCCAAACATTTGCACCTTTCTGACATATGATAGATGAATATTTCAACACTTAACGGCCTTTGTATCAGCAATGCTTGTCTGTTGTTCAGAAACTTAGCCTTAACAACTTGCAAGTACAATACTGTATGTGCCAAATCATTGGCTGTTCCTGGCTGTGTGTAGCACTTGTAGCACTGCATTTTTTTCAGAAACATCCTGACATTCCTGTTATATAATTATACAACATCTTATTGAGTGTATGTCAATTCCAGGGTAATGTACGTGGGAAAGATGCTGATGCCTCTCTAACTGCATTTGTCCTGATTGCCATGCAAGAGGGGAGCAAGATCTGTGCTGGATCTGTAAGTGTGATTCCTGGAAACTCTACTATATGCCATCTTCATCTCGAGCATGTCTCACTAAGTCTCTCTCTCTATAATAGAATCTTCAGAGCAGTATGAAAAAAGCTGTTGATTACCTGCTGCTGAGAGTTCACAGTCTAAGAAGTACTTATGCTGTTGCTATGACTTCTTATGCTTTGGCCAATGTTGGAAAACTCAATAAAGACATCTTGAAGAGTTATTCCACCGCAAGCAAAGGTCAGTAACGTTAAAGTATGTCAAAAAACAAAAGCGAATGTCTAGTAGCGTGGAAGGTGAGATTGAATACAGTTGAGGTCACTTCTCCATGGCAAAAGCTTATGTTCTCCCAGATAATAGTACCAGGTTTGTAATAGTTAACTAAAACTGAAATCATTAAAAAATATATATACTTTCAGCTAGTTGCCAGTAAAACAATATTAAATGCATGTTTGATGTTTTATTGCAAATAACATAAATACTAAAATAAAAAAAATACCACTTGTCAGTGTGTTATTTGTTTTCCAACAAACTGTGACTTCACATTTTGCTTATACACACTTTTAGATGGAATATTTTGGCCAGTTCCAGGGCAGCATTATCACTCTCTAGAGGCCACAGGTTATGCAGTGCTTTCCCTTGTGATGGCAAAGGATTTTGAGAGTGCTGGACTGGCAGTGCGTTGGCTTGGAAAGCAACAAACTCGCTATGGGGGTTACGGCACAACGCAGGTATTTAAAGTGACAAACAAATAAATCATGTGGACTGATTTATTTATATACTTTACAACTTATATTTTCTCCTCATTTTGTTCAATCTTCCGGGTTATTTTATTTTAACTTTATATATTACTTTCCCTGCCATTGACAGAATTTTCCAGGTTTCTGTGTTTTCACTGGTGTATGGTAAGAGGCGTGTATCATGGTGAAGAAGAAGTAGAAACAAGGGATCGCATGTGTAAGCAGATGCACATGTAAAATAACGTGACCATCAAACATTCATCATTATATAAATCAAAACTGCCTTATGTTACCAAATTAAATGACCAGGGCCATACTTAGGCGGGTGCAACTGGTGCAATCGCACTGGTCCCCGCGGAGAGCAGACTGACGGGGAAAGGAGTGTGATTGCGAATGGACGTGTGTCCCGTTCCCTACACCAGGCCAGTGTCAACTAAGGACAGCCCTGGAAATGATAATTCAGCGTTATAGGACTGTGCATATGTAGTACCCTCACTGCCTGATAAGGGGAGATAAAAGTATAAATAATACACAGGACATGGAGCCGCTGCTGCTTCAATCATCAGAGTCTGTGTATTGTTTTTTAACCATTTTAAACAGTTCAAATACCTTTCTGTGTCAATCAATGACAGAGCATCACTTCAAGACACGTCACAATATAGAAAAAAATAAATATATACTGTCTTTCATTGACTACTGTGTCCACAAATTAAACACTATGAAATAATACTAACTTCTAACATATAATATACACATGACATTTCCCACATTTCCCGTGTTTTACACTTAAATGAACCATGACAATGTGTTCATATGTCAGCAAAAAATTACTCTAATACATTTTGAGTGCAAACACACTTATCTTATGATCTTCACACTCGTATGCAGACTTACAATTGTAAAAATCACATTAGTTAACCAAAACACATCATACTGGTGGATTCACTCTAATATCGCGTCATCCCTGAAACCGCATGGTCTCCATCATTAGCATGAAATGCATAACTATAGCACATGCGACACACAGATGTAACTTGAAGCAAACTTTTACAAAACTCATTAAACACTTTAAACTCTCCTTTACATTCGTCATAACTCTCTGACATGTCAAGAACATATTCTCATAACATTAATGTGTACCATACCTGATGAGGGAGATAAAAGTATAAATAATAGACAGAACACAGAGGCACTGCTGCTTCAATCATCAAAGTCTGTGTTTGAGCAGCGCACGCGCTCCCTCCCCAAGCAGGCGAACACTCCCAAAGGGAAAAACAATCAAACACCAATCAATTGAGCAGGGAACATCAATAGTCAATGTAATAAACACAGTGTAAAATACATTTGAGAAAGACATTCTCTCATCTTGACACACATAACATTTCACAAACATTTCACATATTATTTACTATTTTATCTCTATTTTTTGTGACCACCACACGTGTTATTGTTATTGTTAATGTTTATTATTTTTCTACAATATTTAATAGTAGCTTATGGTGGTGACTGTCAGTTTGTGCACGTTTGACAGGATTTTTAGAACAAATTAAGACGTAGTCAGCTAGACGATGAACATTATTAATATTATTAATTAATAATTATTATATGATGCAGTCACACATGTAGCGATAATTGTTAGTTCTGTTTGTTGATTCAGGGTTAGCATCATCTGAGGTCCTCTGATGGTCAGCATTCTCTCTTCTCAGGTGTTCTGGATCCAGAATGGAGCTTGTGTAAAAAACATAGAAACAAAATAGAGACATCATTAGCATAGCTGCTGATCCAACAAACTAAAATTAGTTTAACCCAATTTAATGAATAAAAGTGCACATTTGATCAGATGCAACTACACTCACAATTTAAGAGATACATTATTCGAATGCTTGGCGAAAGAGATGCGTTTTTAATCTAGATTTAAACAGAGAGAGTGTGTCTGAACCCCGAACATTATCAGGAAGGCTATTCCAGAGTTTGGGAGCCAAATGTGAAAAAGCTCTACCTCCTTTAGTGGACTTTGCAATCCTAGGAACTACCAAAAGTCCAGCGTTTTGTGACCTTAGCGTGCGTGATGGGTTGTAGTGTGGTAGAAGGCTAGTTAGGTACGCAGGAGCTAAACCATTTAGGGCCTTATAGGTAATTAATGATAATTTGTAACTGATATGGAACTTAATAGGTAGCCAGTGCAGAGACCGTAAAATTGGGGTTATATGATCATATTTTCTTGACCTCGTAAGGACTCTAGCTGCTGCATTTTGGACTACCTGTAGCTTGTTTATTGACAAAGCAGGACAACCACCTAGAAGTGCATTACAATAGTCCAGTCTAGAGGTCATGAATGCATGAACTAGCTTTTCTGCATCAGAAACAGATAACATGTTTCGTAGCTTGGCAATGTTTCTAAGATGGAAGAATGCAGTTTTTGTAAGATGGGAAATATGATTTTCAAAAGACAAATTGCTGTCTAATATAACACCCAGATTTCTGACTGTAGAGGAAGTAACAGTACATCCATCTAGTTGCAGATTGTAATCTACAAGATTCTGTGTAGTGTTCTTTGGTCCAATAATTAATATCTCTGTCTTATCCAAATTTAATTGGAGAAAATGATTTGTCATCCAATCTTTTATATTTTTAACACACTCTGTTAGCTTAGATAATTGAGAAGTTTCATCTGTTCTCGTTGAGATATATAGCTGAGTATCATCAGCATAACAGTGGAAGCTAATTCCGTATTTTCTAATAATATTACCAAGGGGCAGCATGTATATTGGAAATAGAAGGGGACCTAGGACAGATCCTTGTGGCACTCCATATTTTACTGATAATAAATGAGATGACACCCCATTTAAGTAAACAAAATGGTAGCGATCGGACAGGTAGGATCTAAACCATCTTAGAGCCTGCCCTTGAATACCTGTATAGTTTTGTAATCTATCTATGAATATGTCATGATCTATGGTGTCGAACGCAGCACTAAGATCAAGTAAGACTAGAAATGAGATGCAGCCTTGATCTGACACAAGGAGCAGGTCATTTGTAATTTTAACAAGTGCAGTTTCTGTGCTATGGTGGGGCCTAAAACCTGACTGAAATTCTTCATACAGATCATTTTTATGCATGAAGGTGCTCAATTGAGCAGACACAACTTTTTCTAAAATTTTAGACATAAATGGAAGATTTGAAATAGGCCTATAATTTGCCAGTTCACTAGGATCTAGTTTTGGTTTCTTAATAAGAGGCTTGATAACCGCCAGCTTGAATGATTTTGGGACGTGACCTAAAGATAACGATGTAATTGTCTTGCCAAAAGCTTAGTGTTATAAGTAATGGGAACTGAATACAGCAGCAGTGAGAGAAAAATCACTGGTGTGATGTCTGCTGGACAACTGTTTTCATAAAAACTAAAATAAATGAATACAATTAATAGAAAATACAATACAAACATGGTCATTTATTGTACCTTGATACTTTTGTCTAATTACCTGTCTGTTTAGGCAACAATAATGGTCTTCCAAGCCATGGCCGAGTACCGCATTCAGGTTAAGAAGGCAGACATTAATTTGAACCTGGAGGTGGCTGTGCAGGAGAGAAAAGAGAGAACCAGAATCGCTTTTACATCATCTAACTTTCAGCTTTCACGAACAGACAAGGTCTGGAAATATGAATGAATGTTTGCACACTTATGCTGACAAACAGTCTGATTCTGACATGTTGTTTGGATTAACTGATTCACTTAAAAGTGTGTTTTCTGTCTGTCTGCTTCGTGGACTGAATGCCACAGTTTGACATTACAAGGAGTTTCAATATCACGGCTCAAGGTGCTGGGGTGGCCATGCTCTCGGTGAGTATTCATGAACGCGCTCATGATATCTTCACCAGCATGTTGTTCTGTGTTTAAAGGAACACTCCGCCGTTTTTTGAAATAGGGCTTATTCACATTATTTCCTACATTTAGATAGGTGGGCAAATGCATTTTTGTGTCAGTGCATGCATTGTTTTAGTTTGACTGGGTCGGCGTTAGCTTAGCTTAGCACAATGAATGGAATCCTTTGTTGCCAGCTAGCATGGCCTGAGTAAAAGTGATCAAAATATTTTTAAAAACCCACCCAATTACTTCTTGAGGCCTGCGTATTCACAACGAGTACAAATAGCGATCCAGATTAACACAAGGCGATTTCCTATGCAGATATTGACTTGGGACTATATTATGGGGAAGCACAGGCGAAGCACTGCTGCTTAGGCGAAGCACTGCTACTTCGGAGCAGAGATATCACGCAACACACGAAATCCCACGACTTCCGTCAACATACCGGCGTGAATAGTAGCTGCCTGGCTATTTTCCTTACAGTACACGAATGGCGATGAACATGGCAGATTTTGAGATAGACTTTTGAGATCTCAGACAGCCAAGAACCAGAACCATACCTATTTGAACAGTTTACAGAAGACGAGCTGCGTGCTTTGGAAATAGAACGACAGGAGGAGGAGGTTGCGATCGTTCAACAGCCTGAGGACGTGAGGATGAGAGCCAACATGAACTGGTGGTGTGAATGTGGAGAAATATGCCAATCTATGCCGACGGAAATAGAGTGTCTGTGCTGTAGAGAGTTGGACATGTTTTTGCCATTGATGACCAGGCTCAACACGTCAGATCAAGATGAGCGTGCCCGAAGTTGTGTCACATCTACAGAGGATTTCACGGCGCTGATCCATTCTGCAGTACTCGATTTTTTTTCCGGTGTGACAAAGTGAACTGGAAAAAACGCCCCACGCCGAATGGACCAAATGGACAGCTGTCCACAGAGTAAGTGATTATTTTAATCATGACGCATGTATAGATCGACCCATATTATACCTGTATTCACATAGAGTTGATGTTTTCACAGGCAATATAGGTTGGTGGCTTATCGTGTTGTCTCCTCTATAGTAGTTATACTAAAACTCCCGAGTCTAATTCGGTGAGAGAAATATAGCTAGCTAACTTACCCCTCAGTCATTTCATTTTACAGGTTCGTAGTCTAGATAGTAGTCTAGTCTATCCGTAGTCTAGTGCAGTATCTATTTTACATCCGAATAAAAACACAGATTAACATAAGGAAGAGAAATAAAAGACAACTTACATTTGCACTTTGTTCTTCCTGTGCTTTGAAAATAGATGGGACTGCCGTATCTTTCATACGTAGTACAGTCTTTCTGGGCCCATATTCCATTTTTTCAAAGTAACGTTAGTCCTCTGGTGCAAAATGTTCTTCGCAAACACGATACTGCTTTATTTTGTTGAGAGGCGTTGAACTACTGATCTCCAGAGCTCCTAGCCATTTATTTCTCAGTTCCACATTAGATGGAATTCTGTGAAACATTACATTCGTGTATGTCCTTTGCTTGTTCTCACAACCTTTTGCTATGCAGGTAATAACCATGTTTGCTGTAACTTCTCAAAATAAATCATCCAAAAGCGAAGACACTCGGTGCAGGTCACGCCGGTATGTTCTTCTTATTCTGTTTTTTTTTTTTTTTTTTTTTTTTTTGACGCGTTGGACGCCGGTATGTTGACGGAAGTCGTGGGATTTCGTGTGTTGCGTGATATCTCTGCGCCGAAGTAGCAGTGCTTCGCCTAAGCAGCAGTGCTTCGCCTGTGCTTCCCCATAATATAGTCCCAAGTCAATATCTGCATAGGAAATCGCCTAGTGTTAATCTGGATCGCTATTTGTACTCGTTATGAATACGCAGGCCACAAGAAGTAATTAGGTGGGGTTTTTTAAATTTTTTGATCACTTTTACTCGGGCCATGCTAGCTGGCAACAAAGGATTCCATTCATTGTGCTAAGCTAAGCTAACGCCGACCCAGTCAAACTAAAACAATGCATGCACTGACACAAAAATGCATTTGCCCACCTATCTAAATGTAGGAAATAATGTGAATAAGCCCTATTTCAAAAAACGGTGGAGTGTTCCTTTAAGAGCTCCTGCCCTTTCCTCTCAGGTCTTTTCTGTGTATTATGCTCTGCCTGAAGAGAAAGACTATGACTGTAAAGCGTTTGATCTCAGTGTGCAGATGAAGAAAGAGTCTGCAGGTAGGATTCATCAGGAGAACGAGACATGAGTGTAATTCAAATGGCTTTGTTGTAAAAGAAGGTTGAATTATGATGTTATATTTGTGTATGTAGTATCTTATAATGGAGCCTCTGAAAGCTACATGATAACCATTGAATACATGTGAGTATACAACTATTCTAACTTCAACACAACACTTAACTTTAACACTTTGCACAAAGGGAAGCTGTGATGTATGATGGTACACATTAACCCAACCTGCAAACAGATTATTAATAGAATATTACATCATATTAATCCTCCTTTGCAGTTTCAAAGACCCATTAAGAAGCTCAACCATGTCTATTTTGGACATTGGCCTGCTGACAGGGTTCAAAGTGGATGAACAAGATCTTTCAAAGGTAAATCAATGGCATCAAGGATCGTGAAAGTTCGGACATGTTCAATTGACTTTTTCTCTTATGATTTGGCCTACAGCTATCCACTGGTAAGGATAAGTACATTCAGAGCTTTGAGTTGAACAAAGAGCTGTCAGAACGAGGATCTCTTATCATCTACTTAGATAAGGTACACTTCCACTTTTCCCATATGTGTTGTGTTTTTATTTATATTTTTGCATGCTATGAAAAAAAAAAAAAATTGGTGAATTGCTGTTTGGTATGGTGATTTTTCATGATAATAACGTGTGTACTTAATGTCTTTGGAGATCAAACGAAAATTTAAGTATTGAGGAAAATAAATTTGCTTTTTGCAAACAAAAATAAAGAATTGCAAAACATAAATGAAATAGCGTGAAAGCAATGATTTTGCAATACATATTTTCCATGGTCATATCTATTAATTTATTTGCAACACTGCTTTTATTTTACGTGTCAGTCTAGTTTGAGCTTGCGATACCATTTTCCCTTTGCACTTCACTTTTTTGCGTGTCTTGTGGCACTGTTTTGACGTGGGGGTGGAGCCAAATGACGGGGGCATGTACAACATGACTCCCTGGAAGTGACGTCATCGAGACGCAGCTCACTGATCCAGGTCCCGTCATGATGAGCAGAGAATTTTGAGTGGATCGTTTCTTTTTATTCAATAGCATTAAAACATTTATGTTTTCATTATATTAACTTTATTAACAAATGTATATGCATATTAGCAGCATTGGCACAAGTTAAAGAAGTTGTTACCTTGAACATCTGCTGTTTATTTCTCTCGATGTGCACATTTTTATAACATTAAAATGTTTATTGTTTCATTTGGTTAACTGCAAGTGTTTGTTTAAAAATTCTAAACTTGTGGAGGACGCCAGCGCACAAAAGCGTTCTTTGCTAACATTAGTTCAGAGTTACTGCTGTAAAATAATGCAATTCACTTCATAAACTATAATTTACATCAAAAAAGAGGTCTACGATTCAAGTTTCATATTGATCACAAATTCGTTTTTCATTTACAAAACTACTGGCATGAATTAATAAATGACTGTCATTGTAAAATAAAAATAAAAAATTGACTCAAGTCTTTTTGGTTTAGTTTTGTCGTGGCCACGAGATATTAATTCTTGGGAACGTGATAATGTAGTGGCCACAAGTTTAATGAATAAACAAACTAGGGTGACCAGAGCAACCTGAGATTATCAGAGATTGATAAAATATTTTTTATCCATCTCACAGTCCGTTGATCGTGTCTTTTAGTGTAATATATGTTCATATTAGGCTATTATTATTTTTATCATTACCATATTTTTCGGACTATAAGTCACACCTAAGTATACGTCGCATCAGTCCAAAAATACGTCATGACGAGGAAAAAAAACATATATAAGTCGGACTGGACTATAAGTCGCATTTATTTAGAACCAAGAACCAAGAGAATAGCATAGAGCAGCATAGAGCGCCCTCTCGTGGCTTCATGTCAAATTAATTTTGATAAATAAGTCGCACCTGACTATAAGTCGCAGGGCCAGCCAAACTATGAAAAAAAAGTGCGACTTATAGTCCTGAAAATATGGTATACCGTAATTCCTCAAATAAAAACCGGTAGTCAAATAAATGCAGGTCCTCTTATAGTGGCCGGGGGCGTGGTCAACACGGACAAATAAAGGCCGGTCTTAAATAAAGGCCTAATGTTATGATCTCTGTCCACTGGAACGCTATCGCTTTTAATTTAAAATGGGTTATTTAAAACAATTACTTATCAAACAGATTGAATTAGAAATAAAGGCCTGCCTCTAATAAAAGCCTGCTTCAAATAAAAGCCTGTTACCTTCTGCAGTTCAGGTAAATAAAGGCCCCGGCTTTTATTTGAGGAATTACGGTATATAATATATCCAAGTGGATGCTGCACACTGCTGGTGGTTGAGGAGAGACCCACCGCATGATTGTACAGTGCTTTGGGTGGATAACAATAAACAATAAAGCACTATATAAATGCATCATTAATTTATTCATTCATTCATATAGGCTAACCGTATATAATTGAAATTAATATTTTATTAATAAGGGCTATATTTTTATATTTATTGTTATGCTTATTTCCCCTTTCAATTTGTGTATTTAACATAATTAACATTCTGTGATAAATGAGTGTTTTCATTTACAAATGAAACTAGCGAATTATTCATTTATAATTATAGTATTTATTATTATAGGGTCAGGATATTTATATAGTTATTGTTAAATTCATCCTCTAAGTGCACTTCCAGTAAAAATTCCTGTCACATAGCATAATCAAAGCTTCATTGGCATGTCAGGCTTTTACAGTATAGGCTATTATTTACAAAACTCTTCAGGGATGCGTTTTCCTCTTAACTAATGTGAACAAAGAACACTCCTGTACACTGGCGTCCTCCCACGTTAAGAGATTTTAAACAAACACTTGCAGTTAACCAAATGAAACAATATACATTTTAATGCTATAAAATTGTGCACATCGAGAGAAATAAACAGCAGATGTTCATGGTAACAACTTCTTTAACTTGAGCCAACACTGCTAATACACATACATTTGTTAATAAAGTTAAAACAAAAACATGAATGTTTTCAATACTATTGAATAAAAAGAAACTATCCATTCTAAAGTCTCTGCTCATCATGACAGGACCTGGATCTCTGAGCTGTGTCTTGGGCCAATGACGTCACTTCCAGGGAGGAATGTTGTACACGCCCCCGTCCCTTGGCTCCGCCCCTACATCAAAACAGTGCCACAAAGCAAGAAGCGCAGAAAAGTGAAGTGCAAAGGGAAAGTGGTATTGCAAGCTCAAACTAGACTGACACGCAAAATAAAAGCAGTGTTGCAAACAAATTAATAGATATGACCATGGAAAATATGTATTGCAAAATCATTGCTTCCACGCTGTTTCATTTATGTTTTGCAATTCTTAATTTTTGTTTGCAAAAAGCTAATTTATTTTCCTCAATTTTTTTGCGTATATATAAGGCGTTATATTGACTCCATAAATGTCCAATTAGGTTTCTAATAAAGAGAAGGAAAGGGTTGTCTTCAGAATGCACAAGATCAATGAAGTGGGAATGCTGCAGCCCGCCGGAGTCACTGTGTACGAGTACAACTCTCCAGGTGTGTGGTGTAACATTTGCCAACACATATTTATCTAGAGGACTAGATAATAAATGTATCTAACTATTTATTCAGTGAATTTCACAATATATACAAATATTCACATTTTATCAGTAGATTATGTGATAAATCACTTTCAGTTGCTTACAACAACTCAAGAATAAAGAATAAAAAGCAACATTGTGCTTGTGTTCCACTGAAGAAGAAATTAATTGGCGCTTTTTCCTTTAAGCAAATGGAAATGCTTTTTGAAGAATACAAATCCATCCGATTGACCATTTTGATAAATTCTACTGTCATATCTATACTAACCTACACATTTTGACAGATAAGCGTTGCATGAAGTTCTACCATCCTTATAAGAAAGATGGATCGCTGAACAGACTCTGCCATGAGGACCTGTGCCAGTGTGCTGAAGGTTTGTACATTTAAATTATAAGATTAATATACAACATAATTAAAAAGTGTCATTTTTTGAAGTCCCCATGAGAAAATCAAATGAAATATCTTAACAGAAAACTGCAGTTTGCAAAAGAATGAACACAAAGATGAGAGTAATCGTGAAGATAAGGCCTGTGAACCTGGAGTGGAGTACGGTAAACACCCTGAATGCTTGTTGTTGTACATCTTGTACAAAAGTCTTGTTTTCCTAATGAAACCCAGTAAGGGACATTTCTTGCAATGGCAGTGTTATGTACAGTAGACGATCATGTAATGCATTTGCCTTGCAGTTTATAAAACCAGGGTGTTGGAAATGAGCTTCTCATTGCATGCAGACATCTATAACATGACAATTGAGCGAGTGCTGAAGGAAGGTATGAGTTGCAGTTTTCCTTCTGATTAACTGTGGCAGTAGCAAATGCTGGACATGAAAGATGCAGTGTAATCTGTGAATCATGACTCTAGATTGTGACTGGTCTATTGCACTGGCTTTATCTTGTGTCTTTGTTTTTAGGCTCTGATCCAGGTGTGGAAGGAAATATGAGATCGTTCTTGGCTCATCCTTTCTGTAGAGATTTTCTGAAATTTGAAAAAGGCCAGACATACCTGATCATGGGCCAAACCTTAACCCTTCCAAGGATTGGCGGAAAGTACGACATTCAGTATGGATTATGTGGAAATTGGCTAATCTTGTAGTTTAGTGTATTTTGAGTATAACTCTTATTATATATCTGCTGTATGGATACTCCTAATGAAAAACGTTCTCACTCTTCTCAATCGTCTCAGGTTAAGGTACCACTTGGGCGAAGACACCTGGATCGAATACTGGCCAACAGAGCAGGAGAGCCAGACAGCAAAATATAAAGCAAAGTATAATGGCATCACCGCACTGGCCGAAAATCTCATTCAATTTGGATGCACCACTTAAAGATTTTCATGAGCTTAAAATTAATTTACAGCTCTATACCATCCTTGAAGCCACATCTTTGCTTTTAATTCTATTATGTTGTCTGATTTATAAATATTTGCTTACTTTTGTTCTTTTAAGGTTCATGCAGTATATTCAATTCACTTAAATGAGTTCAACCTAAGGTCTGTCAAGTGAAAAATAATCATTCCAAGCTATTTGTCAAATAAACTTTGCAAACATAAAACATTCTTTATTTTTGATTCTTTGCATAACAAAAAAAAAAAAAAAGAAATTTCCAAACCTTACCAGAGAATTAATTGAAAAAAAAAGCAAAAACCCTAAGCAGATTACTGCAGTGATACTATACAGTTTATGAGACTATAATAAGACATTATAAATGCATTTAGCAGGTTGATCATGCACTAAAATAAGGATTTGATGGAACTTAAGTACCAACAAAATGGCAAAGAGTGAGGTGACCACTTTTCTTCTTTCAGCTGGTTGATTTTTTATTTTAATTTTTTTTAAAGGCAGTTATATAGTTTAATTAATTTAACAATATTTATCTGGTTATATTCAAAGCTCACTTGCATTTGATGGATGGGGTAACAAGGTTTCAGTGAAAGTGTTTAGGAGTAAAAAATAAATGAGAAAGTTTATGTCACTAATAAAGAATTCTGGGCCTGTTGCTAGAGAGTAAAGGGAAAACTTCATCGGAATCTGTTTGTTTGTTTATTCACCTATTAATTTATTTCATTTTTTATATGTTTATTTATTATGTATCTTCTGGACCCTTGCAGTAAAATTACAATCTTTACAGCATGCAAGATCCATTATAAAAAAAAAAAAAAAAAAAAGTTCAATAGCTTAAATAAAACCATCTGAAATACTGAGAAGTTTTCCAGCCCAACTGATCAATAGAAGAGCAGCAGATTTACCAAAGGTTGCATTTGCACAACAGGTCATTGACGGGAAATCTCACCACAGTGAACTTTACCACAGACAGCCCCACCGTATTCTCTTTTCTGATCAAAGTACCCCTTTAGATTGACAGAGACATGACCTATATGAATTCAAAGCCCATTCTCATGATGATCCAAACATATCACTTTGTTAGCATCCACTCAAATGAATGATATTCTAGTGGATGCTTTAAAGTAGGAAATATTCATCAGCTGAAAAAAAAATGCCTCTGAAATTGGCCTAATTTGACAGTTTTAAAGAACTAAAAACCCATTTTAAAGGAGGAAATACCTTAAATAATGCACTTATTTGAACACATGGACATTATTTTCATCGACATGGTTGGCTTAATTATAATTGAATTTAATACAAACAAAAATGTCTGGCAGCCATGAGTTCAGGTGAAAGTCTGCTCGATTCAAATCTGTACAAACATGAACACAGTCAAACACACAAACACACAAAGATGGAGGTGAAGCTGCTGTTTCTGACTGTTGTTCTACTCTCCTCACCGATCCTCACACTATGTGATCCGCTGTGAGTATCAAACACTGATTTTATTAACAGTTTATTAATTTATGTGTGTTGGTCGGGGAAACTAGCTTAGTATGCTATACATTTAGAGGTTCAGTGTCATAAATGTCTATTTTGTATAGCAGTGGTTTTGTATGTTGGTTTCAGACACCAACAGCAAAGTTTAATTTCCAGAATTTTGTCACATGCTTTATTAGAATATATATATATATATATATATATATACATATATATATATATATATATATATATATATATATATATATACATTCTGTAACAGCTCTGTGCTATGCTGTTGTGATGTGTTGTCATCAGAGCTGGGTAGTAACTGATTAACATAATTTTTGGAATCTGATTATGTAATCCTGATTAAGTAAATTGATTAAATTACATTTTAAAATATTCATAATCAGACTGCAGTTACTTTTATATTGATAACGTATTGTTCACAAAATATC
Source organism: Carassius auratus (assembly GCF_003368295.1). Lineage (NCBI taxonomy): Eukaryota > Metazoa > Chordata > Actinopteri > Cypriniformes > Cyprinidae > Carassius > Carassius auratus. The sequence continues at coordinate 7,568,360 of NC_039243.1, forward strand.
AATAAATAATTATTTACCATATTTTAAGATTTCCTTTCTAAAATATCCCACCGCTTGTATACACTCAGGGAGTCTTCCAGTTTTGCAGACTTTCAAACAAAATTATCATTGTCTGTTGACTATTGTCATTAGTCAGGTGACTGTAATTCCTCAGAAAACAGAGAGGCCACTCAGAATTTGACCACTGGGCTTACAAAAATCATTACATTTTTAGTTTTCTCAGCATTTCAAAATTGCATCAACTTTTGATGAATAGAAATTCATTTTTATTTGAATTATCATTCAGTGGGTTATTCAACCATGTTTTACGTCTAATGTGTCAAACGCATTCAAATGTGGAAATTCAATTTTTTTCTTATTTATATGTAATGCATGGATTCCCAAACTTTTACTGTCAGCTGAACCTCTTTCACCTTATATATTTAGCGGCTATTTAGCGGCTATTTAGCGGAAGTACCCCTGGTATTTGTGGACGTATTTTTATCTCTTTTGCTGACGTTGCTGACGTTGAAAAGACATCCATTGAGGAGCCAACATGAAAGTTTGTATGATGTCTTTTTTTGACGTCTTCTGTACTTCCGATTTAGACATTCACAGAACCTCCTTACAAGGTTAAAAACTAGTTAAAAAGTGGTCAACATGAAATTTGACAGTATTTTACCATAAATTCTACCATGGAAATTAACTCCACTCCCACTGCTTCAAACAGTTCGAGTTTAAAAGCTAGCATTCCTACGATGTTAGTACTATGAACTTATTTCATTTGAGTCCACTGAGAAGGAATATTTCTTAATATAAAACTGCAAACATTTAATGTGTAGTAATCAGAGGTGGGACTTTCAAGTCACAAGCAAGTCTTCAAGTCATATCCAAGTCCTCAAAGGGTTAAAGTTAAAGAGATAATTAAGTGACTAATTAAATGATGATTGTACATTAGTGATGAACTTCTGCTGTTAACAATCAACATCACTGAAGTAAAGAGAAACACAAGAACTACAACTGAATTTAGCCACAGCCTTCAACTGAAAAAAAAAAAAAAACACTATGCCACCATAATTGTGGTCAAGGTTTGCTTTAAGTAGTCTCTTGACCCTTTTATTAATTCAAAGCAATTTGATTCAAAACAATTTCATTATTGTTTTCGCAGCAAACATGTATGCATTGCTGAATCAAACCTTGTAGTGACAGATGATCTTATGCTTTTTCTGCTTATAACTCATGATGACTGAACATCATGAGATAGTCTTCTTTGGATTGTTGACTGACACTCAGCTTTTACCAGAGTTGGGACTTTCAAGTCACAAGCAAGTCTTCAAGTCATATCCCTCAAAGTCCTCAAAGGGTTAAAGTTAATGACATAATTAAGTGACTAATTAAATGATGATTGTTAATGATGAACACCTGCTGTACTTGAGAATTACAGAGGATCAGATGTTGATGTTTTATTGGTTAAAGTGATGCAACCATAATGGAGATCAGTGTTTGCTTTAGTGGGGCTCTTGACCCTTGAGTGTCATGTTAGATCTCTTTATGTAGCTTTGCATGAGGTGCTGTAAAGCGGAGAGAAGAAATTAATCTGCATGTGATAGGTGGTCAGATTACATTCAAATTAACATTAACTCTATTTTAGTTAAGCATAATTAACCCAGTAAAACTACACTATGGAATTTTTTTTTTTTTTTTAAGTAAGTTAACTTTAAATCTTTTAAGTGCATACACAATTTGGAATAACTGTACTCTGTAGACACACACAGACATCAAGAACCAGCATATGACTCTCAACAGTGGTGCCAATCAACAAAATGTTGCATGCTGAGTAAAAACTTAGTAAAAACTCCCGTCATGCACTGCATAATGAAAAATTGTCACCAATGTTGAGGATCGAGTGATAAGTGTGTTTGTCTAAAAACTTGAACTGATTGTCTCCTTTTGTGTCTTTCAACATTGAAGCATTGTGATTTTTTTTTTTTTTACTTCCGTTCAGTAATAGCTGAGTGTCAGTCTACTATCCAAAGATAAACACCATTTCATGATGTTCGGTCATCATGAGTTATAAGCAGAGAAAGCATAAGATCATCTGTCATTACAAGGTTTGACTCAGCAACGCATAGGCTACAAGTTTGTTGCAAAAACAATATTGCAATTGTTTTGAATCAAATTGGTTTGAATTACTAAAAGGGTCAAGAGACTACCTAAAGCAAACCCTGATCACAATTATGGTGGCATTTTTCTTTTCCTTTTTTTTCAGTTGAAGGCTGTGGCTAAATTCAGTTGTAGTTCTTGTGTTTCTCTTTACTTCAGTGATGTTGATTGTTAACAGCAGAAGTTCATCACTAATGTACAGTCATCATTTAATTAGTCACTTAATTATCTCTTTAGCTTTAACTCTTTGAGGACTTGAATATGACTTGCTTGTGACTTGAAAGTCCCACCTCTTATAGACAGAGCCGTAGATCGCTGACAAGCCACGCCATATCGCGTTCATTATCGAAGGCGATTCATCTGCGATAATGAACGGATATGGCGTGGCTTGTCAGCGATCTACGGCTCTGTCTATTAAATGCCACTCCAATTATAAGCAGGTGATGGAGATTTTAGCAGTGATCATGGAAGCAGCTTTACTGATTAGATGCGCATGATCATATTGTTAGATATATCGCCCAGCCCTAAATTCTATACACACTACTGAGTGTTTGAGTAACACTGAATCAGTGAAGTTAATGAGATAATAATGTGATTAATTGATGATTGAGCATGATTGATGAACACCTGCTATTAACAAACATAATTACTTAAGGAAAGAGAAACACAAGAACTACAACTGACTTGAGCCACTGCCTTAGATGAAATCAACTGAAATAAAAGAATTCATCAAATCTCTCAAGATCTGATTAAACAACTACTAAAACAGCTTCACCAGATTCACATTACTAACCAGACTGACTTTATTTCTGTCAGATGTCTACAGAAGAACTTATGGAGAGTTAAATAGGTTTAGGTTTGGTCTTTTTTCCACTACCATGATGGAGATCAGTGTTTACTTTAGTTGGGCTCTTGAACGTGACTTTTCAACAACTAAGGTTTTTTTTTTTTTACATTCTGTAACAATGCAACTTTGGAACTTGTTATAGCAAAAAAATAAAGTAAAAAAAAATCTGGTATTGTTGTTTATAGATTGACAAGAACAATCTCTGTTATTTTAACATTAATACTAAAGCAAAATAAGAAACACAGAGTTATGAAAGACTGTTAAGAAAATTTCATTCATAAAAAAAGGCCTTTGATGAAATTTAGACAGAAACATCAAGAATCAGCGTATGAATCACAACAATGGTGACAATCCAGAAAATAATTAACAGATCAGTTCTGCACATCACAAAACATGCTTCTAAAACTTAAGACAAAAGCAAAATTATAAGCACATAAGAATTCAAGAAAATAAGTGAACCATTCAGCGCCATAATTTATTCATGCCGCAATGCATGCTGGGCGTCATGGATGAGTTTTATCCTGTGCTGGTACCCAGCATGCATTGCATCATGAACCTTTGATTATCACCATTGTTGAGATTCATATGCTGATTGTTGATGTCTTTCTTTGAGTGTTGCGGACACTGCTGCCCTAAATATTTAAAACTCAATCTGTCATTAAATCCATATGTTCTGGTTATCACATACAGTTCAATTTTATAAAATTGAAGAAACCAAACAATTGTGTATTTCTCTCACATATTTCAAGATCAAATTAATATTTGATTACTATAGCAATGCTTTAAGTCAGTCTAAGAGATCATGCCTGACAAAAGCAACCATAATCACTTGACCATCAAAATTAATATTGCTGTTATAGATGTACCATTAAGATACAAATATAGCAATAATACAAAAATTAAAGTACAAACGTCAAGGAGCAGTAGCCCAACTAAAGCAAACACTGATCTCCACAATTTTGAGGCTAAACGAAACAGAAACATTATCATCTAAATCTCTGTAATTCTCAATAAGATCTTTTGATCCCTGATCTGACAGAAATAAAGTCAGTCTGGTTAGTAATGAGTGAAGTTGGTAATTTCATCTAAAACTGTGGCTGAAGTCAGTTGTAGTTCTTGAGTTTGTCTTGTATCTCTTTTCTTCATTGATTCTACTCGTTAACTGAAGTTGTTGATCAGTGTCTGAATTCACTCATTAGTGTTCATTCTCTCTGTCAGGTGGAATATATTAGTAAACTCATGTAGAAAATAGTGAATGAGGGTGTAGGGTGTGATTTGAAACACAGACGCTGATGTTGACTTTGAACGTTGTTAATTTGTGATATATAGCAGTTTCAAACTGTTTAAAGCAGTGCAGTAAAGTTAATTTCCATGGTAGAATTTACAGGTAAAATACTGTAAAAAATAAGAGCAGTAAAAATAATGGTTGAAAGCTGTAAGTTAACAGTACTTTTACTGGCACCCAGTTATTTAATGGCACAATATTTTACAGTGAGTACCAACCTCTTAAATGGAAAATATCCTGTTTCCTGGTAATTTACAGGGATAACCCGTATACTGATGTTCCCAGAATTATCTGCATTGAATTTCACATTTTGCTTGAATTTCATGTTTTATTTTTAAAATATGTTTTTTCTTAGCTGTTATGTTCATTAGGGTTGTATGTTCCATATAATGTTCAATTAATGTTTATTGCATATTACAGTTTCATGAGTCTCACCATGATGGTGTTTAGTGATTTTGTGAATGAAACTGTGCACCTTCTGTGTATTTTATTTAAAAGCTGCTTGTGATGGGCATTGTTTCATCATATGACTTTCTCATCACCAACTGCTTTTAGTGGTTACCAGAGTATTACAAAGGTACAAAACAGATTTCAGTATTTCAATAAGTAGGTATATTAATACTGTGTCCGTTAAATTATGGGATTAAACTGGAAATTAAAGGTAATACCTGAAAATGGTTTTACAGTATTTGTTACAATATAATTCTGGCAACTACAGCTGCCGGTTTTTTACCTTATTCTTTACGGATTCTTTTTTACAGTGTACGTGGCACTGTGACCAACCTAACATTTTACAAGTTTAATGTGGCAATGTGGTCGCTCACTTTTTTTCATGATCAGTTTTAATCGTGTAACTGTTAATAGATTTGAACAAAGAAATAAAATCTTACTACACACAGGCCCTATTTATTGCAAATACAAAAATAAGACGAGTAAAGAAAACACGGTACTTAAAATAATCACCCTTCACTTCAATATATGAACACAGAAAACTGCTGTTAACAGGTTAATGTAACTTTTTCCATTCTATGACTAGTAAAATAATGGCAACTTACTCTGATGAACGACTATGTGGCTCTGCTCAGAATAGCTGCAAGTGCTGCATCTTCTTCTTGTTTGAAAGGTGTCAGGGTTAAGGCACAATACCGCCACCTGGGAGCTCAGCAATGAACAATACTGTAGTATTTACACGTGGGGTTATTGTGAGAAAACTGTTCATTTTAACTATTGCAGTTATTTCTAATACCGGTATCATCACACACTTAACACAATATCGATAATTGTTGCTTTGAATATCAAGGTTATCATCAATAGCGATATATCGCGAAACCCCTATGATGTATATTGTTTGGTGTAACATTCTAAGATATCCTCTACATTCCCTGCATTAACTTTCAAAAATAAACCTACGATGCGTACCGGCGTCCAGAACATTCTTTTTCAATATTTATGGCTATTTGATTTGACCTCCTCAGGTTTGTTCTGTCGGCTCCTAATCTGCTGAGGGTGGGTTCCTCAGAGAACGTGTTCGTGGAGGCTCAGGATTACTCTGGAGGAGACCTGAACGTGAGGATCACAGTAAAGAATCACCCGAAGAAGAACCTGGAGATACTGTCTAAATCAGTGACACTGACTGCAGCCAACAATTTCCAGATCCTTACAGATATAAAGGTGATGCCATTTTAATATACTTTGTCCTTATGTAAGCATATGTGTGTGATTCTTCAGAGGGCAACCTTCATGTTGTGGAATCTGCAATGTTATGCACAATTCAATAGTTTTTATGTGTATCGTATATATTGTATTGTTTACTGTTGTTCAGATTCCAAGTGATAGGCAATATTTCTCTGACGATCCTCTGGAGAAGCAGTATGTGTATCTACAAGCTCAGTTTCCATCCATCTCTCTGGAGAAAGTGGTCATGCTCTCATTCCAGTCTGGATATATAATTGTCCAAACAGACAAACCCATCTACACACCAGCTACCACAGGTTTGGAGCTTCAACATCAGATAACTCTTTTGAATGTCATGATGAAAAGCACAAAATAAAATTATTCCATTAACTATCATTTATCCTTTCTGCAGTTCAGTACAGGATCTTCTCACTGACGTCTGGCCTGAAACCATTTGAACATGCTGGAGTATCAGTAGAAATCATGGTACTCTAAAGAATGCACTTAAACATTCCTTAAAATACATATTTTAATACATATATTTAAAAAGCATGAATAACAAATGAGTATATTTATATTAAAGGATCCTCAAGGTATCACAACTATGAGAGAAACCATATTTCCACAGCAAGGGATTAGATCAGGAAAATATGCCGTACCTCAGCCTGCCAGGTGCGTTCATGCTGAAAACTGAGACCTGATGTAACTAGACACAAGTTAATTGACTGAATTATCACTCGATTTGTCTGTAGAGTAGGACAATCATTTGCAACTGTTTTGACCTGATTAATGCGTTTGTATTTGTAGTCCTGGGATCTGGAAGGTGGTCACGAGATTCACAAACACACCACAAAAGAATTACACTGCTGACTTTGAAGTCAAAGAATATGGTACTGGATGAGCCTTCTATTTATTATATTTTTTGTTGTATATGACAAATACTGCAGTTGTGCCAAAAATCTAAGCCAATTCTGAAAATACATATCTTTTACAGGGTTTTTGTTTTTATTAATGTAATATCAACACACACAGCAAAATCCCCAGTGTTAATTTAACACTCTTGAGTGTGGACTCATATAAACACTAAAGCAGTGTTAAAAGTAACACTGAAGCAGAGTTGAAGTTAATGAGATAATTAAGAAGTTAATTGAGTTATGATTGAGCATTATTGAAGACACCTGATGTTAACAAGCAGAATCACCAAACGAGAAAATCACAATTTGTTTATCACCATTATAGTGGTCAATGTTTGATCTTGACCCTTCAGTTATTATCTGTAGATTTTATGTGGCTGTGGTGACTGAATTATATCATACAGACAGACCACAGCAAAGGCAATCATGTGTGCCATTGATTGTGATTTGAGCTATTTGTTATAGAGTGACCTGAATGCCTGAGTTTAGGTTTCTTTACTGCATACATAAATTAAGTGAAAAAGAAAAGGAAGCAACTCAGCATTTCTGACATAACATGACATGTTTTTAATAGTTACTTTTGTTTAGACACACAGACATCAGGAATCAGCGTGAGCATCACAACAACGGTGACCATCAAAAAAAGCATGTTGTAGCCAATAAAAACTCATCCATGGCTCCCATCATGCATTGCGGCATGAATAAATTATGAGCTGAACTGTAATTTTAACTTTTTATTCTAACTATTTTTTATTTTTGCTGTTTTTATGTTCATTTTGTATCTAGTTTTGTGATGTTCAGAGTTGGTCTGTTTAACTGAATATGTTGTTTGTCACCGTTGTTGAGATTCATACGTTGATTATTGTTATCTGTGTGTGCCTAAAATAAAAATTCTTTAATAAAAAAAAAAATCAGAATCACTAGCAAGAGATATCTACAAAATGTATAGAAAATACAGATTTTTTCATTGTGGAATCAAAGCTGTGACAATCAATAATGGAAGTTTTACTTTGAGAAAACACTGTAAATGAGTTCAGTGAATCATGTCAAACAACGATTACATTAAAACATAATCATCAACAAGCGATGATTTTTGCTCTTGGTTTGACAAACAAACTTTAAAAGTAAAAAGTTACAAGCCAAGATCCCAGCTAAAGCAAACACTGAACACTATAATGGTGACACACACATTGTGATTTTCTCGTTTGGTGATTCTGCTTGTTAAAATCAGGTGTCTTCAATAATGCTTAATCATAACTCAATTAACTTCTTAATTATCTCATTAACTTAAACTCTGCTTCAGTGTTACTTTTAACACTGCTTCAGTGTTTATATGAGTCCACACTCAGAGTGTTAAATTAACACTGGGGATTTTGCTGTGCATCAACACATTTTTCATAATGCGTGTTTGTTTTTATAGTGCTTCCCACCTATGAAGTCACATTATCACTCAGTCAATCATTCTTCTGTGTAAAAGATGCTAGTCTGACAGTCAGCATTGAAGCAAGGTAAGACAATTATGTTTTGCCACTTTATTATTATGTCCAAGTCTCGATATCCTTTTAATTTCATATTCTCTCACATTTGAAGCTATGTACATTCCAAAGCACCTCTCTGCTAGCTAACTTTTTTTGTTATTATCTTTTTAAGATACCTTCATAAAAACAATGTGAACGGACATGCATTTGTGGTGTTCGGTGTGATGGAAGATGAGAGGAAAACTAGTATTCCTTCTTCTCTTCAAAGAGTTCAGGTGAACTTCATAACAAGCACAAACTGACAAGCTGATGTGTTAGTAAGTGATTCAGACTTATACTGGCATTTGCATTAACCACAGATTTCAGACGGAGAAGGTAACGCCAAGCTAACAAAGGAAATGATACTTCAGACCTTCCCAGACATCAACCAACTGGTTGGACAATCAATTTACATTTCAGTCAGTGTTTTATCAGATACTGGTAAGAGATTGCACACCAGAATGCAAGAGTCTACTGCTACTGCTATTATTTAAGGTTTTACACTATGTCATAAAATGCAGCACATAGTGTGAGGTGCTAAAAACACGCCCATCATAAAATTATTTTATTCTGTATTGACACAATTCTAGTATTTGTTTTTGTGTGTGTGTGTGTGTGTATTTCAGGAAGTGAAATGGTGGAAGCTCAAAGAAGAGGCATTCAGATTGTGATATCACCATACACCATCCACTTCAGAAAAACACCACACTTCTTCAAACCTGGAATGCCCTTTGATGTCTCCGTATGAATCTTTTCTGTTCTTGCAAAAAAATAATAAGCAGTCTGTATTCATAATATAATTGATGAAAATACACTAATTGACTTGCCATTTATGTAAAGGGGTCAATTGATGTACACTTTATTTTCTAATTGTCTTTTGCCACACCAAGAACCTTATCGTACCCCCGGCGAAATGCAGCGCCACACACAGCACAAGTGATTTAATTTAACGCAGTTGTTAATTTCACGTCCTGCACCAAGTTTTTTAAATAGCAAATGCATTTGCGCCCATTTACGAAATTAAATAGACTGCGCCTTAAATTTTAATGCTATCCCACAATGATATGGGGGGGCTGTAAAATAATGCTTCTACAGTGTAGTTACAGTAATATTACAGGACTGTTCATCTATTTCTCATCATGCATTTACAATAAAAACATGAATACATTGCATTGTTGTAAAATTTATTATACAAATTACATCAATTGCTTACAGTGCCTATTACTTGTACTTCTGACTTTCTGGTGGCGATCATCCGCTTTCAACTCTAAATATGATCTATCCATCATGATTTTAATGCACCACTTAATGGCATTTGTAAACAGTTAATAGGATCTAGCCAAACTTAGCTGATGTACTGAAATGTATAATTGTATTCTGTTTTCATATAGGTTTATATAACAGACCCTGACCAGATGCCTGCTGAAAACATTGAAGTGGAGGTAAATCCAGGAGCGGTCAGAGGTCGTACGAGAGCTAATGGGATTGCGAAGCTTACTGTCAATTCTTATGAAGGATCTTCCACATTGGAGATCACTGTAAGTTGATGTGTCTCAGGATTACTGATGAAAAAAACAACCTAAGAATTCCTGCCTGTCATATGTGGTTTAAGCTTATCTAGCTGGTCTCCTAGCCTGGTCAAACTGATCTTGACTGCTTTAATCCAATTTTTAACACTGAACAAAACAGACAACCTCAGACACCAGCCTAATCTGTAAATTTTATTTTTTTTATTTATTTTTTGCTTTTTTTATTTTTTGCTTTTTTCAGCATATAAAAAAAAAAGAATTATAATCTGTTCACTTCCAGGTAAAAACCAAACAACCAAAATTAGATGACGACCAGCAGGCAGTGAGGAAGATGACGGCTCAGGCCTATAAAACCAAAGGCGGCTCTAACAACTACCTCCACATTGGCATTGATGCTGCAGAGCTTCAGATCGGTGATCAAATGAAAGTCAATCTGAACCTGGGAAGAAGTCCAGGAGTCAGAGACCAAGATTTCACCTACATGGTGAGTGACAACCCCTTTTCGGCCCAGTTGAATCCATCTAGCATTAGTCTGTCAGCAATGTCACATGCAAGTGATGCTTTTGATCACAATAAATTACAAACAGTGTTGTTGTTGTTGCTGTTGTTTTTATAGACACCCTGTGTTTTTCTAAACTACTGCTACTAGATTCAAGATCTTTATTTGTCAAATACACAGTTATTTAGAGAATGTATAACAAGCAGTGAAATGTAAATATGTTCCACTCCATATACTGTGCAATTATTTATGACGTATACAACAATAGTCAAGTCAAGTCACCTTTATTTATATAGCGCTTTAAACAAAATACATTGCGTCAAAGCACTGAAAAACATTCATTTGGAAAACAGTGTGTCAATAATGCAAAATGATAGTTAAAGGCAGTTTTGCAATCAAGTCAATGATATCGCTGTACACAGCAAAATCCCCAGTGTTAATTTAACACTCTTGAGTGTGGACTCATATAAACACTAAAGCAGTGTTAAAAGTAACACTGAAGCAGAGTTGAGGTTAATGAGATAATTAAGGAGTTAATTGAGTTATGATTGACCATTATTGAAGACACCTGATGTTAACAAGCAGAATCACCAAACGAGAAAATCACAATTTGTGTGTCACCATTATAGTGGTCAATGTTTGATTTAGTTGGGATCTTGACCCTTCAGTTATTATCTTTTATGTGGCTGTGGTGACTGCTGTGGTCTGTCTGTATGATATAATTCAAAGGCAATCATGTGTGCCATTGATTGTGATTTGAGCTATTTGTTATAGAGTGACCTGAATGCCTGAGTTTAAGTTTCTTTACTGCATACATAAATTAAGTGAAAAAGAAAAGTAAGCAACCCAGAATTTCTGACATAGTATGACATGTTTTTAATAGTTAGTTCTACGTAAAAAAGAAATCTTTTGTTTAGACACACAGACATCAGGAATCAGCGTGAGCATCACAACAATGGTGACCATCAAAAAAGCATGTTGTAGCCAATAAAAACTCATCCATGGCTCCCATCATGCATTACGGCATGAATAAATTATGAGCTGAACTGTCTTTTTAACTTTTTATTCTAACTATATTTTACTTTTGCTGTTTTTATGTTCATTTTTTGTATCTAGTTTTGTGATGTTCAGAGTTGGTCTGGTTACTTGAATATGCTGTTTGTCACCGTTGTTGAGATTCATACGCTGATTATTGTTATCTGTGTGTGCCTAAAATTAAAAAAATTTAATAATAAAAAAAAACAGAATCACTTGCAAGAGATACCTACAAAAATGTATAGAAAATACAGATTTTTTCATTGTGGAATCAAAGCTGTGACAATCAATAATGGAAGTTTTACTTTGAGAAAAGACTGTAAATGAGTTCAGTGAATCATGTCAAACAACGATTACATTAAAACATAATCATCAACACGCGATGATTTTTGCTCTTGGTTTGACAAACAAACTTTAAAAGTAAAAAGTTACAAGCCAAGATCCCAGCTAAATCAAACACTGACCACTATAATGGTGACACAGAAATTGTGATTTTCTCGTTTGGTGATTCTGCTTGTTAAAATCAGGTGTCTTCAATAATGCTTAATCATAACTTAATTAACTTCTTAATTATCTCTTTAACTTCAACTCTGCTTCAGTGTTACTTTTAACACTGCTTCAGTGTTTATATGAGTCCACACTCAGAGTGTTAAATTAACACTGGGGATTTTGCTGTGTAGATGAAGTGACCCCAACTAAGCAAGCCAGAGGCGACAGCGGCAAGGAACCGAAACTCCATCAGTGACAGAATGGAGAAAAAAAACTTGGGAGAAACCAGGCTCAGTTGGGGGGCCAGCTCTCCTCTGACCAGACGAAACCAGTTGTTCAATTCCAGGCTGCAGCAAAGTCAGATTGTGCAGAAGAATCATCTGTTTCCTGTGGTCTTGTCCTGGTGCTCCTCTGAGACAAGGTCTTTACAGGGGATCTGTATCTGGGGCTCCAGTTGTCCTGGTCTCCGCTGTCTTTCAGGGCAGTAGAGGTCCTTTCTAGGTGCTGATCCACCATCTGGTCTGGATACGTACTGGATCCGGGTGACTGCAGTGACCCTCTGATCTGGACACAGACTGGATCTGGTGGCTACGGTGACCTCGGAATAAAAGAGAAACAGACAAATATTAGCGTAGATGCCATTCTTCTAATGATGTAGCAAGTACATCGGGTGTTATGGGAAGTGTTTCCGGTTCGGTTTACCTAATTAATGCAGCCTAAAAATCCTTTAACGGATTTGGATATTAAAAGAATACACACCAAGAATTGGACACACCTTCTCATTCAAAGAGTTTTCTTTATTTTCATGACAATGGAAATTGTAGATTCACACTGAAGGCATCGAAACTATGAATTAACACGTGGAATTATATATGGAATTATATACATAACAAAAAAGTGTGAAACAACTGAAAATATGTCATATTGTAGGTTCTTCAAAGTAGCCACCTTTTGCTTTGATTACTGCTTTGCACACTCTTGGCTTTTTCTTGATGAGCTTCAAGAGGTAGTCAACTGAAATGGTCTTCCAACAGTCTTGAAGGAGTTGCCCGAGAGATGCTTAGCACTTTTTGGCCCTTTTGCCTTCTGTCTGCGGTCCAGCTCACCCTAAACTATCTCGATTGGGTTCAGGTCCGGTGACTGTGGAGGCCAGGTCATCTGGCGCAGCACCTCATCACTCTCCTTCTTGGTCAAATAGCCCTTGATACCTTCAGTGTGACTCTACAATTTTCATAGTTTCTCAGCTGTCGCAGATGATACAGTCTTTGCTTGGCCTTCTTTCACTCCAGCCTGAATGTGTGCAGTCCAAGTCAGGTCCTCAGAGATGTTCACTCCAAGGTACTTGAATCTATTAACCCTCTTCACAGGGGTCTCAATGATCATGAGAGGGGAGTAGGTCGCTGCTGTCTCTTCCTGGATTCTACAATGAGCTCTTTGGTTTTGCTCACATTCAAAGAGAGACAGTTGTCCTGGCACCAAGATGTCAATTTATCTACCTCTACTACTGTAAATTTTGCACTGTGTCTAAAAAAATAAAGTACTGATGTCAAGGCAGAATGTTTTCCTTTTTTTTCTCCCATTTTCAGATCTTGAGCAAAGGTCACATTGTTCAAGCAGACAGGTTTAAGAGGCAAGGGCAATCTCTAGTGACTCTGTCTCTGCCTGTAACCAAAGACATGGTTCCGTCCTTCCGCTTTGTGGCTTATTACCATGTGGGCTCGTCTGAGGTGGTGTCTGATTCAGTCTGGGTCGATGTGAAGGACACATGCATGGGAACGGTGGGTATATCATGTAATATAATTAATATTTTAGAATTTAAGAATTAAAACGTTGCTTCAAAAATTTCATACATCAGAAGTCCCTCATATTATTTCTTGTGTTTCACAGCTGAAGGTTCAGGTGAAGGAGCCTCGACCGATCTATGAGCCAGGAGAAAGCTTCAGTTTGCAGATAACTGGAGATCCTGGAGCTAAAGTTGGTCTGGTGGCGGTGGATAAAGCTGTGCACGGACTGAACCAGTACAGACTCACTCAGACAAAGGTGAAGGATGTTCACCAGCACCTCGACAACTTGCGAATGGCTTATAAATGGTCTCTTTGTTGCTCCAGATCTGGGACGTCATAGAGAAGCATGACATCGGCTGTACAGCAGGAGGTGGGAGGGACAGTATGGGGGTTTTCACTGATGCAGGTCTGATGTTTGAGTCCAGCACTGCAGGAAGAACCAACACCAGAACAGGTATGTTTGTATTTATTATATGTAATATGTATTTCCCTGCATGCCACCTCAGAGTAAAAAAATAATAGGTAATTGTGCAGTCTGAATATTTATATTTTTGATAGAGTCTTCAGATTATAATTGTAATCTTCTTGAACTCAAAGTATCCTACTTTTTTATACATCCTGTAGTTCCTGAATGTCTTGTACCTTTAAAGAGAAGAAGAAGAGCGAGTCTTCAGCGAGTCACAACTATACTGGGTGAGGAATTTCTTTTTTTTTTTGACAGACAGTGAAAATTATTTGGAGAGAAAGGATAATCGAATGGCTCCAGGGCTCATTCTTCTGCTGTTCTTCTCTGCCTGTCCTCATTGTTCTGCACCATGGCTGGGCAACTTCAGTCCTGGAGAGCCACTGTCCTGCAGAGTTTAGATCCAACCCTAATCAAACACACCTGACTATAACTTTTTAGTGATCTTAAAGACATTGATTAGCTGGTTCATGCGTGTTTGATGAAGGGCTAAACTCTGCAGGACATTGGCCCTCCAGGACCGAAGTTGTCCAGCCCTGTTCTACACTAACATTATTTTCTCAGCTGGTCAGTACTCTGGTGATCTGAGGAAGTGCTGTGTGGATGGCATGAGGGATAATAAACTCGGCTACACGTGTGAACGTCGAGCCATGTACATTGTAGACGGACACAACTGTGTCCAGGCCTTCCTGCACTGCTGCCATGATGTGGAGGCTCATAGTATGGAGGCTGGAGAGGAGGAGATGATTCTGGCTCGCAGTATGTTTCTTAAAGTCATTCAGCTGGTTTTCAAACAAACGATTTCTGTCGTATTTTTCATCATGCTAGCAAACCATTTTTCTTGTCAACACAATGCATGTACAATGGCGATACAATTGGAGATTTTTGTATTATTATTATTATTATTTTCTGATGAAGAAAGAGGAAAAAAAAAGTTTAAGCTTTTTTTTTTTTTTTTTTTAAGTATGTTAACAAAAATTGCTTAAATGTATTTGCCCAGAAGAACTTTATGTGACAGTGAAATATCAGGAATATCAGTTCAATGCATGCAGTCACTATTGAGATTATTTATTTATTTTTTTGTATTATCTGTTTTTAAATATCTCACTTTTAATTGTTTTATTAAATACAAAATGAAAAATGTAATTAAATGTAACCTAGTTGCTTCTGGGCAAAATAAACACCATAACAAAAACACCATAACATACACAAAAGGACCATTTTATGCACAGAAATTGAATCTGTAATTTATTTTATTTTTAATTTTTTTCTTAATGTATAAAATTTGTCAAGGATTGTTGATGGATGATTAAATAAACAAGCTCCCCATCCATATGAATCTCTTAATTGAAATTTCAGTGGAATATTTGTAAACATAATAAAAAGGAAGAAAAAAAAACCCGGAACAAATCATAGAGTAGTTTGAGCTAATTGCAAACAGATCAGGTGAACTTATTTTTTCTGTCCTTTTCTATACCTGATGCCTGTCAAATTTAACTAGTTTTTCACAGCATTTTTTCGGTTACCCCAATAGGTGAGGATGATGACTATTATGAGAGTTTTGATGAAATAACGTCACGTACACAGTTCCCTGAGAGCTGGCTTTGGGCAGAGGAGATTCTGCCAGTCTGCCCAGAAAAAAACAAGTTATGGTGAGTATGAGAAAATCATTATAGATAGAGCCAAGTCTGAGTGATTTCAAACTTTTTCAATCTTCCATAGCTGTATTAATGCTTTTCCGTTCCCTCATGTCTTAGTGGAACAACGTCGATCATAAGAGACAGAATCTACCTGAAAGAATCAATCACTACCTGGCAAATCTTTGCTGTCAGTCTGTCGAAAACACACGGTATTCATGTTTGGAAAAAGTACACTTATATTGTGCACCTTTTCACCCTGTTACCTTCCGCATTATGCTAAAGTCTTTCTCCAAAGGCATATGTGTGGCGGATCCATATGAGATGATCGTTTATAAGAGGTTCTTCCTTGACCTGAAGGTGCCATACTCAGCTATTCGCAATGAACAACTACAAATCAGGGCCATCCTGCACAACTACACCAAGAAGAAAATTAGGGTAAGCAATCACAGTAATTTTTCCACAATAAACACCAGTACAGCAAGCACTTTGGCGGATGATCCAGATGCAAAATTTTCCAAAATGTGAGTTTTTTTTATTTGCAAATGCCTGTTTGTCTCTCCTTCAGGCACGGCTGGAGTTCATGGAAACCGAACATATTTGTAGCTCTGCCAGTAAAAAGGGCATGTACCAGACTGAAGTGGAGGTTGAGTCCATGTCCTCCAGGTCCATCCCACATGTAATTATTCCTCTGGAGTTGGGCAATCACTGGATTGAGGTGAAGGCAGCAGCGTATGACTCTGTCTACAGTGATGGAGTGAAAAAGATTCTGAAGGTGGTGGTGAGTGTAAAGTTCCCTTCAGCCCATTGATGAAATAACAGAACTGATTGTATTAGTTGAAATAAATATATTATTGACATTAATAAAGAGCAAACCTCTACTTAACCTCTACTTAATAAACCAAAAATTAAGATAGGCCAAAAAGTCCCATCAAAAAGAAAAGCGAATCAAAAAGCAATCTGAATACACTTTTCGAAGTCCTTGAAAATGGACTGCTGGGTGTGACCTGCCTCATTTTGTGGATAATATATATGTAATTATCAATGAAGATTCGGGAGGAGCGCGTCAGATATTTAGCCTAATCATCACAGGTGGACCACAATCAAGTAATCAATCCCACAGTATAAATATCGCTGACTTACCTCTATCCATTGACGGTTTATCAGCATCCCTCCTCCACCCCATCTCCTCACTTCAAGTTCACTTTTCAATATACGGGGAGGGGGGGTACTCTAGGTTCGGGCAATTCCCGAGCTCGGAGCCCTTCCCCGGACAGTACGCCAAATACGCATACCATACCTCAGCTAATTATATGTAAGAGTGAACTAGTGAAATATATATATTACTGCTGTCAATCGATAAAAAAAAAATTAACTAATTAATCGCACAATTTTTTAAAATTAATCGCAATTAAAAGACTGAAACTTTTTGGATATGTAAATGTAAAATTTAATAAATTAATGTAAACTCAAGACAAAGAAACTATTTAAATTCAAAATATGATTGTTTATTGGAATTTTTGTTTAACTTGTAACACAGATTTTCTCATGCAAACAACATACCTGCAATAAACCATCAATATCCTCCAAATTAACTGTTGGCTTGAAAGCCATATTTATTACAGAAATAAAAACACAGGAAATGTAAGTACCATTTGAATTTCAAAATAATCAATGCCAATAAAAAACAAAAATGATTTCCATGTTGAATTCTAAGTGGACTGCAAAAAAATTCCAAAGTATAGTCATTGCCAGTGCTTTAAGTGGGCCAGTACGCACAGGTACTCAGTACCGCCACTTCCAAATATAGCTCTTGAGCTTACCGCCACCTCTCCGTGCGCCCAGAACGTGCTTGTAGCGTACCGGTACGCTCATTTGGACATCTGTTTTAATAGAGGTTTTAATCTTTTACCTGCAATGCCGATTTTCAGAGCGCCCTTCACAATGCAAGCTTCCTAATTCATCCCACCCAGAGCAGAAACTACATTACCCATTCACCCTTAAGTTACACAAGTGAATAGCGCATGTGTCGCTTTTCCCACTGTTAAGTGTCAACAACTCAACGTGGCCTGAGAAGGTGTGTGAAACTCGTTGTGAGTTATACTAAAGCAAAATCTTGAGTATTTATTGTCTGATAAACATTAAAAACTGTCTGCGGAGGTTGAGTCGTCCTGCAGCCCCCCGCTGGCTGCTCATTGGCTGCTGCATCTTTTTTCTAAGTTCTAAAAAAATACCGTAGACGGCAAGGCACAAATTTAGATATTCATTTATCTAATTAATCTATAGCCTATGCACAAAGACAATATGATATTTTTGTCCCCTTTTTGTTTTAAAGCTTGATGAAGAGAGAGAGCGCAAGTTGCTGCAGCTGAGGAGGACAGTGATGCACGCGTACAGGAGTGATTGACAGTTCGCGGCACTGTGTACAAAAAATACTCCGCTACACAATTATTTTGTTATTTTCGTTTAAGCTTATTAACGTTAGCGTTACAGAAAGGTCTGATTTATGCATTGTTACAGTCATTGTTTTTTTGTTTTTTTAAACAATGACATTTGAGTTCATGATTTTAATGTTGCTGTTTCTTGTGGCAGACTAAATGAAGAGTAATGTTTCTTGTGGCAGACTGAAGAGTAATCCGGCAGAGTTTTATACTGAAACTTTCCGTCTAAAAGTCCTTCCTTGGTCTTATCCATATTTATTTGCACGTTGAATACTCATAGGCCACAACTGGAAATAAAAAAAAAACTGCAACCCCGTTAATTGCGCTATTTTTTTTTTAACGCGTTAAATATTTCAAATTAATCGAATGCGTTAACGCGCTAATTTTGACAGCACTAATATATATATATATATATATATATATATATATATATATATATATATATATATATATATATATATATATATATATACTTTTCATTAACTATCATAACAGAAGCTGCATTTCATTATATAACTGATATCTGCTAATCAAATCTATGTTTCAGTCTGAGGGTGTACTCACTAAGGTACAGGAGGCAAATGTTGAACTCAATCCTGCTAAAATAGGTAAGAGTTCTAAATAATAAGAGTTTCTCCTACAGAATATCCAAAAACAATAGATACAAACCAAAACAACCTGAGCCTGTGTGACAGGTGGCGTACAAGAAGTGTCTGTCAGGAGTAGCAAACCAGACACTCAGGTTCCTAATACACCTGCTAACACATACATCACAGTGACCAGTAAGGAGAAATCAATATGCTCATTTATTCTGCCTGTCCATCCGATTGTCCAGTCCTGACTGCAGTCTGTTACTCAAGGTCAGGAGTTCAGTAAGTTGATCGAGCAGGCCATCAGTGGACACATAATGGGGCGGTTTATTCTTCAGCCTCGAGGTAATGGAGAGGAGAACATGATCAGTCTGACTCTTCCTCTCATTGCCACTCATTATCTGGACAGCACCAATCAGTGGGAGACAGTTGGTATGGATCGACGTAATGATGCCATCAACCATATCAACACAGGTCAGCAGATCCCTCAGAAACACAGTATTCTTTTTACGATGGAAAGAACGCAATGAAGTCATACGGTTTACTGTTTTGTTTTTGTTAAGGTTATCAGCGACAGCTAACTTTCCGGAAACCAGATGGGTCCTTTGCTGCCATGATGAACATGCATAGCAGCACATGGTGAAAAACATTTCTAAGGAGATGTGGTCACTTTAGCTAACTTTTGTGAGCAAAAAAAGGTAGAAGGCATTTTATTTTAACAAAAATGAAAACGATGCAGTAAGGGGATAGACCTAAGGCCCGTCCCAGCTATTGCCGAGATAACACTGCACGATTTTAGCCACGATTTTCACTCGCCATTAAGTTTTTCCAACAAAGTGCCCAAAGTTTGAGGCCAGTCGGAACTCGTTCACATGAGTGACAATCACATAGTCTGAATTAACAACGACGCAATCTGAGAGAATTGCCAACGCCCGTGAAATATTTGGCAAGCAAGATATCTGGACCAGGCTGTAAGCGATTCAAAATCCTGCTGTGTGAAATGAGTTCTGACTGAAAATATATATTGGCAATGATTTACAGCCAATGAGAATTTTCTAAAAAGTACTATTTGTAAAAGAAGAGCAAAGTCCACACTACTGCTATAACAATAATGATAAAGAGGAACAATATTGGTGGAATCCCTTTCACAATTTTTTTTTCCAGCTAATAAACAAGTAAAACATTGACAGCCAATTAGAATCCACTTTAAACAGCTTGAGCATTTAAAGGCCAAAAGACATAACTGCATAAGTGATTCTTTTTTCGACTTTTTATTTGTATTATTATTATTTACGTTTTTGGTATAATATCTTTCACTTTGATGTTATAAGCTGCACTGCAATATACAGCTGGATAAAACAAAACCAAAAAACTGTTTGAAAAAAAACGTCTTCATTTCAGCCTGCAAAGCAACAAAATGATGGTGATTCTTTTCTATACCCACTGTATGAGGCACAGCTCAAACAGAAGTCACTTTCAAATCAAGTTTTCTATTTGTTAATGTGGTTAATTTGTGTGAGCAGCTTGGATGTAGTTGACCCAGCAGGCACAGGATGTAGACTCAAAAAACGGGGAAATGCATGGTAGTACACGCATTACCAGCTTCACTTATTACTAACCAGATTGACTTTATTTCTGTCAGACATCCACAGAAGTTCTTTTTGAGAATTAACAGAGGTTTAGTTGATGTTTTATTTGAAAATATTTGATCACCATTATTGTGATCAGTGTTTGCTTTAGTTGGATAGTTTGACTCTTGGCTTAGTAAGTTTGTGGTTCCTGTAATAGTGTTTACAAAAACTCATAATTTGTTATTAAAAGGAATATAAACAAAGATAAGAGGATATAGATTTCATCATCATGAAGAAAAATGATTGCCACAAAAGACATAAGTGTTAAGAGCCGAACTTAATGAAACTGTTATGGTGTTTAACTGTTATGTTGTTATGGAAATTAAACATATTAGAGTTAAACCCCTCTTAATTTTCAATAAGAGCTTTTGTAGACGTCTGACAGAAATAAAGTCAGTCTGGTTAGTAATAAGTGAAATTGTTAATGCTGTTTGTGGAGTTGTTTAATCCTCCTCTGATCTTAAAATATTTAATGTGCTGCCATGCATTTCACCTTTTGTTGCAGTGTGGTGCTTATTCCAACCAAAATTCAAAGTCTGTCTGATGTCGGAGTTTGACGTCTAACAAAGTTGGGTTTGGACGTCAACCCAACTTTCATTTTCAATCAAAATATGACATTGGAGTTAGTTGGAGTCCAACGTCTTCCTAACATCACATTGATGTACTGTACCTGCTGGGCATTGTCAAATCTCACTGTGAAAATAATTCGCCCTCGCGCACGCCTGGATTTTGCCAGCGAAAGTACACCTAATGTGACCGTGCCTTGAGGAAGATTACTACTGTATTTATCTGCTCAATTGTAGCTACATAGTGCTTCTTACACTTACCTTTCTTTTCCCGTCCCATCTGTCCATAAAAGGCTGACAGCGTATGTGGCTAAAGTGTTCGTGATGGCCAGTGATCTGATTGTCACAGAGAATCATGTGATCTGTAGCGCCCTCACGTGGCTGGCCACTAAAAAACAACTGCCAGATGGCACATTTAAAGAAGATTGGCCTGTTATACACCAGGAGATGCTTGTAAGCCATGTTTGGATAGATTATTTTAATTTCACATGATGTTTTGTTTAAATTTTTATTATTGATAACAATGTTTTAATATCAGTCAATAAACCTCTACAGTCACCTTCAAAAATAAATTCTGAATTTAAATAGAGCTATGTATTTATTTGTTTTTAAACAGCCATACTACCTCGAATGTTAACTTAGTTCATAATTAGTAACTTTTAGTTCTTCTACTTATAGTGAATTATATCTTACAAAAAATAATTTCTTATTAATTCAGAAGTTATTCTGTCAAATATGTTTCAGAAAAGTATATACATTTGTAAAATTCTGAAAAATGTGTTATAGTTATCTCTGTTCATGATAATGCAGTGCAATGACAAATGAAAAATGCAAAATGGGTTGGACATTTTAACTCACAAATTACTGTATCATTCAGTTTTGGTATCAAATTATTTCCACCACAGAATGCTGAGAATACATTACGTGATGTTGTGGTGGAAATGTTTCAGAAAACATGACAGAATTCTTCTGTGATTTTCCTATGTCCACTGCTGAACCATATTTGACAAATTAAATATTAAAATATTAAAGTAGCTTGTGAAGAAACAAGTTGAAGAAACAATCAACCATTTACAATAATTTATTTCAATTAATGACAAATTAAAATAATTGCGAGAAACTATTGAAGAAGATATTAAAGTCAATAAACTGTTAAAGAAATCCCACAGTAGAGTTTCACTAACATTTGTTATTCAGTTTGGGATCTTTTTCATATATTTGTCTCATTTATTTATGTGAATTCCAGGGTAATGTACTTGGGAAAGATGCTGATGCCTCTCTAACTGCATTCGTCCTGATTGCCATGCAAGAGGGGAACAAGATCTGTGATGAATCTGTAAGTGTGATTCCTGGAAAAAGCTCTACGATACGCCATCTTCATCTCGAGCACGTCTCACTAAGTCTCTCTCTCTATAATAGAATCTTCAGAGCAGTATGAAAAAAGCTGTTGATTACCTGCTGCTGAGAGTTCACAGTCTGACCAGCACTTATGCTGCCGCTATGACTTCTTATGCTTTGGCCAATGTAGGAAAACTCAATAAACACATCTTGAGGAGTCATTCAATCCAGAACGAAGGTCAGTAACATTACAGTCAGCTCAACTATAACAATATTATCGTTAATGGTTAAAGCCAAACATAAAGTGTTCCTGTGGCTTCAAGTGGTAGAGCTTTGCATTACCAGCGCAAGGTTGTAGGTTAAATTCCCAGGGAACACATGTTAGAAAAAAACTGTTAGCCCAAATGCACTGTGAGTTGCTTTGGATAAAAGCGTCTGCTAAATGCATGGCATGAAATGATGTCATATAAAGTAAAAATGAAGAAATTCAAATGCATGTAAAAAAATACAGTAGTGACATCAAAACAATAATATCCCTGTACCCACATCATCTTTTTCTTTATACAGTGGGCACGTTCTGGAGGGTTCCTGGAGCACATCATCACTCTCTAGAGGCCTCAGGTTATGCGCTTCTTGCTCTGGTGAAGGCCAAGGATTTCCAGAGCGCCGGAGCGGTGGTGCGCTGGCTGAGAGCACAGAGAACAACATACGGAGGCCATGGTAGCACACAGGTGAAGATCACTAACACTTCAATAACTCTGGAAATGAATCACCCTCCTGACTACTATAATTTAGTGATAAACAAATCAATATTGTCTGTTCTTCCTAGGCAAGCATCATCGTTTTCCAGGCCGTGGCTGAATATCGCATGGAAGCGAAGAAGCAGGACATGAATCTGAACGTTGAACTCTCCGTGGAGGGCAGACAAACTCACAACAAATGGACTTTCACTAGTTCCAACAAGCATGTGACACGTTCAGACAAGGTGAAGGAGCAAATGAGCACATGTTTATGTTATTTATTCTGCATCTCACATCATGTCAATTATAATTAATTAATAGTCAAATGTTTCACTTCAGGTCAAACTGACACAGAAATTCAATGTCACTGCTCATGGCAACGGACTGGCCACTCTCTCAGTGAGGATTCACGAACACTCACCAGTGTTATAAATATAATTTCAAATACATTTGTAATTAAAACGAGTAAATGTAAATCAATCTTATTCTATCTGGATGTCCTCTCAGGTGTTTTCTCTGTATTATGCTCTGCCCGAAGAGAGAGAAAATGACTGTAATGTGTATGATCTCAGTGTGCGGATGAAGAAAGAGCGTGACGGTAGGATCCATCTTTTCACGTGTGCATGCACTAACCTCACAAGTTTGGGGTTAGTAAGATTTGTTTTTTTAAATAAATTAATAATTCTATTCATCAAGGATGCATTAAATTGAGCACAAAGGGACTGTGAAGACATTTGTAATGCACATCAACACATTCTTTTGAACTTTCTTCAAAGAATCCTAAAAATGCAGCAGTTTCCACAAAAAATATAAGGTGTGAAGAATTTCACTATATTACTATTACTAATATTTATATTTTTTTTTCAGAAACATTGCAAATCCTAGTGACCCCAAACGTTTTCTTTAGTCAATGAATTTGTCCATAAGGACCTCAGTAATTAGCAATTAATAACATTGTTATATCTTTCTGCATGCAGTGTCACATCCAGGCGCCACTGAAAGTTACCTGTTCACGATTGAAACATAGTGGGTGTAACACTCATTTCAGTTTCATTCATCCAAATGTTCAGCTAAATGTGAGAACATATTGATGATGTATTATATACTGCTGCATCATATATGTTGTTTTTATCCATCTGCACAGTTTCAAGAGCTCGGAGAGAGATGCTTCCATGACTGTTGTGGATGTCGGTCTGTTGACAGGGTTTAAAGTGGATGAAAATGATCTTTCAAAGGTAAAAATGCTCAGTGATTGTAAAAAGCTGATAGAATACACAACACCTGAAACTGAAAGTAACATTCTCGTTTTTGACGTGCATCCTTTTGGATGTCATTTTCATGATCTTATTTATTTCCATCAGTTATCTAAAGGGAAAGAAAAGTACATTGAGAGATTTGAGATGAACACAGAGCTTTCTGATCGGGGATCGCTAATCATTTTCTTGAATAAGGTAAACTGGCTCACTATTTAGTGCACCATTCATGTAGCTGCAAATATCATATGTTTGTACAGCAAACCTTTAAGTAACTCATAAGACCAAACAAACAAGCATTACTTGAAATAACTATCTAAATAAATGCATAGTCATGGTTAAATGTGCATGGACTGTACATGTATCATATCATTAATAACATAACAATGTGACACCAACACACTTTGAACTGAATTTTAAATCAATGCACACATAATTTTGTAATTTCATTCATACATTTTATTTAATGAGATTTTCTAAGAACTTGTTCAGTAACTGGTAGAAAATGTACAGCACCACTGAATGAAAGTATGAGAATGATTATAGTGTAATTATCATTATTGTGTTTAATTTCTCTTTAAACTGTTCAAAAAACTATTTGTATTAAAAAAATTGTAAAAATTTCCAGTGTGTCTTCATAACTGATTGAGTTTCTCAAAGAGCAATTTGAACTTTGAACTCAATTACGTAACTTATAATGTCCAATGTAAATTCATGGTAATTGTGCATGTGTCTCATTAGGTTTCTCATAAAGAGAGGGAAAGGATCGCCTTCAGAATGCACAAGATCAATGAAGTGGGAATGCTGCAGCCCGCCGGAGTCACTGTGTACGAGTACAACGCTCCAGGTGTGTGATAGACAAGAAAACAGGATGATTTAACAGCATGCCATGAGAATCTTGTGCTTAATGCATGTTCTGTAAAGCTGCTTTGAAACAGTGTGTATTGTGAAAAGCGCAATACAAATAAATTTGAATTGACCTGACCTTAATCTGCAGAAATGTGTGTAATTCCTCAGATGATCGATGTGTGAAGTTCTACCATCCTCATAAGAAAGACGGCGCGCTGAACAGACTCTGCCATGAGGACCTGTGCCAGTGTGCTGAAGGTGCGTACAGATATTAAGTGAATACAAACTAAGGCTTTTAAGCAAAAGTGAAGTCAAGCAAGTTTGTGTGACTTGTGTGCTTCTGTATTTGCAGAGAACTGCAGTCTCCAAAAGAAGCATGACATCAAGGAGTCTCAGCGTGCTTATAAGGCCTGTGCGCATGGAGTGGAGTACGGTAAACACACCGTTGTCTGTTTGCTTGTGTAAATACGTGTGCGTGTACTTAGTGCTGTGGTTTATACGCTGCAACTTCTTTTTAGTTTATAAGACCAGAGTGGTGGGAATGGTGCTTTCACTGCAAGCAGATATCTACAACATGACAATTGAACAAGTGCTGAAAGAAGGTAAGATGCAAAAGTTGGAAATATTCAGCAGTCACTGATGGTTTGCGTGAATACACAGATGTTAAAAAGTAAGATTCTTGAAAAGAGTCTTCTGCTCACTAAGGCTAAAATACAGTAAAAGCAGTAATAATGTGAAATATTTCAATTTAAGATAACTCTTTTATTATTCTATTTGAATATTATGTTAAAATGTAAATTATTTATTATTTCAAAGCTGAATTTTCAACATAATTACTCCAGCCTTCAGTGTCACATGATCCTTCAGAAATTAGTATAATATGCTGCTTTGCTGCTCAAGGAAACGTTTTTGATTATACAGTTGTTCTGTTATATATATATATTTATTTATTATTATTATTATTATTATTATTATTATTATTATTATTATTATTATTATTATTATTATATATATATATATATATTTTTTTTTTTTTTTTTTTTTTATTAGATACAATTATTAGAAATTATTAGATACAAGTTTGGGGATTCTTTGCTGAAAGGGAATATGAGGAATGAATAAGCATGAATTTGAAGTTGTAAAGTAACTAATGCTTCTTCTGCATGGTTTTCAGGCACTGAAGCAGATGTGGAAGGAAAGACCAGGTCTTTCTTGGCTCATCCTTATTGTAGAGAGTTTCTGGACTTCCAAGAAGGCAAAACCTACCTGATCATGGGCCAAACCACATCACTTCCGAGGATTGGTGGAAGGTAGGAGCTGTATGAACCTAATGAGGATGATTTCACACTTACATACAAGTGCGATTCCAGTCCACTCCAAACCACTATACATTCTAGGAAGTTGAGACCTAGTGATTAGAGAGTATGAGTCCTAACCCCTAAGGTTGTGGGTTTGAGTCTCGGGCCGGCAACACCACGACTGAAATGCCCTTGAGCAAGGCACTGAACCCAAAATGCTTATAAATCATACAGAATTTCTATTATTTTTTTTATTTTTTTTGAGAAAGTAAAAATGAAGTCAAAATTTCCTGTGAGGGTTAGTGTTAGGTGTAGGGTTGGTGTAGGGCCATAGAATATACAGTTTCTAAAGTATAAAAACCATAACACCTATGGGATGTCCCCACTTTTCACAAAAACACCCCTATGTGTGTGTGTGTGTGTTCACTGCTGTGTGTGTGCATGATGGATGGGTTAAATGCAGAGCACAAATTCTGAGTATGGGTCACCATACTTGGCTGTATGTCACGTCACTTTCATGTCATCCCTGAGCTTTCACCTCAGCTTGTGAGCTTTGAACTCACTCTCTCTCTTTTTCTCTCTCTCTCTCTCTCTCTCTCTCTCTTGCTCACACACACACACACAAACACAAAGTATGAGTGATCTTCATGTGTTTTGTGGGTTTTTCTAGGCTAAGGTACAGCCTGGGTGAGGATACCTGGATTGAATACTGGCCCACACAAGAGGAGGCCCAAACCCAAAAATACAGAGACAAGCACATTGGCATCACAGCACTCGCTGACCAGCTCTACAACACTGGATGCACAACTTAATGATCCTGCTGTGATTCCCCATGGAGTCTGTAATTCAATCCAAAAACTTTGGAAATTGTATTTCGTTTTCTGGTAACACTTGTGTCAACCCTAAATTATAGTTCACTATCACAGTTTTTTTTTTTTACAGTGAACGTTTTATCAAAGTAGGTTTATTATTTAGTGAAGTCTTGGCTACAAAATTAAAATTGCAAAATTATGAAATTTGTAGTTGATAACAATCTGGATTGCACATATGTTACATTACATCTAACTATGTGAGTGTGATTATTGTATAGAGAGAGAGAGAGAGAATAGAAAATTTAATTAAATTAAATAATGAAAAAGTCCAAATGTATTTAAATTTAAATGTTTGTGTGACCATCATTGGATAACCATGCACGTACAAAAATGCTGTTAAGTTAAATTAAATCTTAAACTAACTTTACCTCACTATTGCAGTCAGTTTGCAGGCATTTCTAGATTAAACGGCACGGATCTGTGTAATTTGATGTGTTTTTAAGACAAAAACCTTCCGAAGATGTAACAATGCATGGTTAAATGACTGATTGAGTGATAATTCAAATACTAATAAAAATATGTCCATTTTCTGTGCAATCATTGCTATTTAAGTATTAGTAGTGTGTGTAATTACACAAAACTGGAAGACTGTCCAAATGTAAGTGGGTCTATTTAGAAATGAAAATTAAAAAGAAAAAGAATTAGCCTGAATTAATTATGAATAATTTACTGCTTTTGTGTGAATGAAACAAACTCAGATGTAATTGTTTAATCCATATAAATAGCATTTTAAAACATAATACAGTCTAATTAGCCTACAAGTACTTAAGTTTATGGAATCTTACTATGTATCCAGATTTCATGTAATCACTTACTGCACTGAAAATGCTACTGAACATTTCTAATGTTACTGATCTGGAAATAAAAAGGTTAATTTAACACGCTTAATGCTTATTTGTGACAATGGAAGAGTATATGTGCATTGAATTGCAAAAAGAAACATTGTCTCTGGACTCTAAGATACAAAACTGTAGTATGCTAGAGTAAATACACATTTTTGTATTGTTAACAAAACATTTTTCATTATCATTTTGAAGTTAATTCAGCTGAACTTTGAATGTGTTAAGAGTATTTTTGAATTTTCACATCATTGCAAACCAGCGGCTCAGTGGATGATTGTGAAAGACAGAATGACTGTGAATGTCTGAACTTTCAGCGTCTGAAAATGGAAAATTTTGTAAGATCAAATAGCTCTGTAAGACTATTCATTCTAATCATTACTGGAAATCAGGCCACTGACTGTGAAAGAAACCTGTTACATAACAACCACCAACAGCATCTCGACTGATTGAGAAATTGTGGTTTTGTAGCTTCAGGTTACTTTGCAGACACCGGCAGAAAACTACAAGTTCTAAAGCAGGGAGTTGGATGGACATCAATAAGCGCAAACCTTTTCACAATATAAACAGTATTTACTTTAATTTAAAAGCACATGATTCCATTCCAGAGTGATGGTGCTGTGACACTCTGAGCTAGACAGAGATGTCACAACCTTATCGCACAGGATAGTCCTCTGCTGAATCATAGCTCAGGTTCCTCCACCTGTCTTACTCAATACCTGACAGCGTGGAGGATGAGGATGAGAATATATTGTGAATTAGCGTCTGGTAGTTCAGAGACCGTCAGGGACAGACAGGCACGATGCACGTGAACTCGTTGTGGCTGGCGGCTGTTGTCGTTTCATTACCTGTCCTCTCTCTCTGCGACCCCCTGTGAGTATCACAACACACACATACACTACACTACATCATTTATACCACTTGTTGATGTGTCGTGATAATTAACTGGATGTACAGAAAAAAAAGCAAAAGTTTGAGGCATTTGTATAAATGAGGAAGTGCAAATTCTTAATTGGCATCTCTTATAGTTTAAATATACTTTTTATAAATATACTTATTAAAAAATAAATTGTATAACTAATTTAATATCACTATAAATAAATTTAATGTTATATTAAAATATATGAATATTAATACAATATTAATGCTACACTTATGTCATATATATCTCTTAAATGTGATATTTTATGTGTTGATAAATAGCTGAATTATTCATTTATAGGAAAAGGCAAAAGGTTAAGGCAAAATAAATAATCAATCAATAATAAAGAAAGTACAACTATTAAAATGATTTACTTTTCAAACCAATATATTAAAAGCAATATAAAAAAGAATAATGTTAATACGATATCAATATTAATGTTAATATTAATTAATATTAATATTAATTTGTTGTGTATTTGCTTTTGCAAAGAGATTATGACTGTTCCAAACCAAACCACTAGAAACAGAATGAAATCTATTTAATATAATGAATTATCCAATAAATACATGTTTCACAGACTTCGTTTTTAGTAAAGTCTAGTGCCATATCATTGATAAAGGTGCTGAGACTTATGCTTTCCATGTGAGCAATCCAGATGCATACACGGGCAGTGCCTCCCTTCTTCAAATAATAATAATAATAAATAAAAAAAATCCCTATAGGGGGTCAAAATAGAACTTAAATAAAATTAAAAAGTCGATAAATTTGATTATTTACAAATTATAATTGTAGCTTCTGACAGTTTCCTATGGCTATGACTTTATTGATACAGTTTTTTTTTTTTTTGTCTCAAGCATTCAACATTTAGTACATTTTGTTTATTTAAATTATTTATAAATATGAATATATATATATATATATATATATATAGAGAGAGAGAGAGAGAGAGAGAGAGAGAGAGAGAGAGAGAGATTTAGCACAAAGAAAAAAATCACAATTATTTTTTATTATTATTTACATTTTTGACAACCCCAATCTGTAAAATAAATAATCACGCAAAAGAAAATTAAGCAGTATTTTAATGATAAAACTGTGGTTTATTTTTTGTAAGGTTTGTGATGTCCACACACGTTTTTTTGTTGAAGAAATTACAGAGTCTATGTATCTATAGCAAAAAGCTGACCAAAAATGATAGATTAAGTGAATATAACATAACATGTTTTTTTTTTTTTTTTTTTTTTTTTTTTTTTTTTAGCCTACATTATGTATTATATCAGTGTTATTAACCAATCATTATTGCTTCATTGTTTCTTATATAATACATTTTAATTCATTTTAAAGGCTATTGGTGGCTTAGGTCTGTTTTCATAACCATATAACAAATAAACTATTATCATAATACTTCTTTGTAAATTATAATTTAAAGTAACAAAACTATGGTTAATTTGCATTTACCCTACCTACAAAAACTGATTCTTGGTGTTATATGTGTTAAAACCATGGCTAATTGTCATAAGGGAACATGTAAAGTATATTAGAAGATACTTTGGTGGTGATGAAATTATTTCGACATTAAAACATATTATTTTACGTCAACAGCCAAAAAAGTTTCACAAGATTATGAATGTGTCTGAAAGTGATGCACAGGCTTCGTTTTTACCTTTAACAAATTATTTGCAATTTATTTTAATAAATATAAAAAATTTATAAGGTTTGTATATATTTTTTTTAATTTTCCAGTAGTTCCCAGTAGTTGACATTGTAGTTGACACCTAAATGAACATTTTACAGTTGTTTCTATGACTGTAAGTCATTCTCTTCAAATGATATTGAGCTTTAAATTTGTGTTTGAGCCCATTGGGTTGTGAAAAAAATAGCATAATGTACATATGATTTACAGTTTATTTGGTAACACTTTAGAATAATGGTAAGCATGTTGTTAGCATGAACTAACAATTAATAAATGTATTTTCATTGCTGTAAGTCATTCTCCTCAAATGCTATTGACTTTAGAAAAGCTGTAGAGCAACATCGCATGTAACTTTAGAGACGGTCCCTAAATTTGTGAATATTGAACGGCCACAGTCCACAGTTGGCCTTTTTTTTTTTTGAGCAACTGGGATGGTGCCCCTCTGGGAGTTGGTGCCCTACGCAAGCTGCATAGTGTAGGGAGTGGTGGTACTGGGCTTATGACACATTCCTCCTAAATGAATGTTTTTTAATTTTCAGCTATGTTCTCTCGGCGCCCAATATACTGAATGTGGGGTCCCCAGAGAAAGTGTTCGTGGAGGCGCAGGACTACTCTGGAGTCAGTCTGAATGTTAAAATCTCAGTGAGAAACCCTAAGGATAACCGTGAAGTGACGAGCACTTCAGTTACTCTGACACCCGCCAATAACTACCAGGATCTAGTCGAGATCGAGGTCAGATGCTCCACTCACATCAAATGTTTTGGGAGGAGGTTTCAAAAATGTTTGAATGCAGACGTGTTTCTAACTGTGTTAGCACAATGAATGCTAGTTTTCTGTTGCAGCGTGTTTTTTCCCTCAGTTGTCAGTGTATTGTGTGCCTGTAGGTACCCGGTAATGCATTTTTCTTTGAGAAAGGAGTGCAGCAATATGCCGTCCTGCAAGCCCAGTTTCCACAGAAGCTGATGGAGAAAAAGGTCATGGTGATCTTTAAGTCTGGACACATAGTTTTACAGACCGACAAGACCATCTACACTCCAAACAGCACAGGTTTGGTCATATTTGCTGCGCTGCATTTGTTTTCATCATATTTCTCGCACCAAATTTGTCTCCTAATGCTTATCTTCTCCCTGTAGTTTGTTACCGGGTGTTTTCACTGAGTCCAGGCATGACACAACCTATGGAAAGTGGAGTCAGAGTGGAGATCTTGGTAAATGTGTACTCAGTCTAGCCCCTTTCACACTGCACGTCTGACCCGGCAAATTTTAGGAACATTGCCGGGTCGCCTTCTGTGTGAAAGCAAACACATCCCGGGATTGATTCCGGGATTGAACACGGGTCGGGGACCTAGTAACATTGCCGGGTTCAATTCCGGGATGAGCGCTGTGTGAACAAAAACCAGATATAATGCCGCGTCGTAGTGATGACGCAAGTTATCGCGCAACTCTTTTACCAGCTGTTTTGAAGGAAGATCAAAGTTTTTGACAAAAAAATATGTGCAAACTTTAATGAAGCAGAGATCAGTTAGTTCCTCACTTTCCGCGCTGACGCGGAGATCGTTCAACAGCTTCAGTGAAAGTATAACGTGCCTAACGTTTTTGACTCATACATTACACGTCACGCCCTGATGTCACGTGTCATTACGGGACCTTTATGGGTTGTGTGTGAAAGCGCACACATACCCTGGGTAATCACTGGCAGTGTGAAAGTGCAAAATCTAGTGACCCGGAAACAATTGCCAGAGCACTTTACCCCTGTATCTGGTGAGTGTGAAAGTGGCTTTAGTGTATTAAAGTACAGGTTCATCTCAATAAATTAGAATGTCATGGGAAAGTTCATTTATTTTAGTAATTCAACCCAAATTGTAAAACTTGTTTATTAAATATTTAAATGCACACAAACTGAAGTAGTTTAAGTCTTTGGTTCTTTTAATTGTGATCGCAACAAATTGGAATACTTCATAAGACCAATAAAAAATTAAAAATAAAAGTTTTTAGTGAATTGTTGGCCTTCTGGAAATTATGTCAATTTGCTGTACATGTACTCAATACTTGGTACCTTTTTCTTTAATTACTGCCTCAATTCGGCGTGGCATGGAGGTGGTATGGAAGCCCAGGTTTCTTTGACAGTGGCCTTCAGCTCATCTGCATTGTCTGGTCTCTTGTTTCTCATTTTCCTCTTGACAATACACCATAGATTCTCTCTGGGGTTCAGGTCTGGTGAGTTTGCTGGCCAGTCAAACACACCAACATTATGGTCATTTAACCAACTTTTGGTGCTTTTGGCAGTGTGAGCAGATGCCAACTGAAATCAGCATCTTCAAAAAGCTGGTCAGCAGAAGGAAACATTAAGTGCTCCAAAACTTCTTGGTAAATGGGTGCAGTGACTTTGGTTTTCAAAAACAAAAACAAAAAACACAATGGACCAACACCAAAAGAGGACATTGCCCTAAATCATCACAGACTGTGGAAACCTAACACTGAACTTCAAGCAACTTGCGCTATGAGCTTCTTCAACCTTCCTCTAGACTCTAGGACCTAGGTTTCCAAATGAAATACAAAACTTGCTCTCATCTGAAAAGAGGACTTTGGACCAATGGGCAACAATCTAGTTCTTCTTCTCCTTAGCACAGGAAAGACACCTTTGAAGTTGTCTGTGGTTCAAGAGTGGCTTTACAAGAGGAATTTGACAACTGTTGCCAGTTGTGCGGTGGTTCCGGATGCCTTGACCCCAGCCTCAGTCCATTCCTTGTGAAGTTCACTCAAATACTTGAATCAATTTTGCTTGACAATCCTCATAAGGCTTTGGTTCTCTCGGTTGGCTGTGCATCTTTTTCTTCCAGACTTTTTTCTTCCACGCAACTTTCTGTTAACATGCTTGGATACAGCACTCTGTGAACAGCCAGCTTCTTTGTCAATGAATGTTTGTAGCTTACCCTCCTTGTGAAGGGTGTCAATGATTTTCTTCTGGACAACTGTCAGCAGTCGTCCCCATGATTGTTTAGTCCAATCAACCAAACTTAGAGACCATTTTGAAGGCTCAGGAAACCTTTGCAGATGTTTTGAGTTGATTAGCTGATTAGCATATCACCATATACTAATTTGTTGAGATAGTGAATTAATGATAGTTAAATGTGAGCCAAAATCAACACAATTAAAAGAACCAAAGACTTAAACTACTTCAGTCTGTGTGCATTGAATGTATTTAATGCACAAGTTTCACAATTTGAGTTGAATTACTGAAATAAATGAACTTTTCCATGACATTCTAATTTATTGAGATGCACCTGTACAGTGAAGTACAAAACATGAGACTGCAAAGCGCCAGATTTTTGTCTCTTTGTGAAAACTTTTGTACTCCACAGTATGTGCACCTCTTGTGAATGTGTTTAGCTGTTTGTGTTTGCGTTTTAATGCGTATTTATAAATGTTTCAACATCTTCAATGTTTGCAGACACCTGATGGCATCAGTCTTGAGAGCAAATCTGTTTATCCCGGTGGAGGAATGGTGTCAGGAACCTTCAGCCTGACGGATCCAGCCAGGTGAGGAAGAGCGAATGACCTGCTTGAATACTTCAAATGGAATAGATACACTTAAAATTAAAACCTAATTTGGTTCAGTCACTTTCCAAAAATGCAGCACAAATTATCATCCCATCTTTGTGATTTGTATTTGACATTTTATTCTAAATGTCCTTTTGCAATTAAAAATATTCAATGTCTTAATTAAACAAACATATTTTACTATTAGAAGGAACTCATTTTAATCACATACAAAAAAGTGTTTGTTTGTTTTAGAATTAAAATATGTAAAATATGTATATAATATAATTGGCAGTCATGGCCTTATTGTTAGAGAGCTGGACTCTTAACTCAAAGGTTGCGGGTTCGAGTATTGTACTGGCAGGGATTGTTGGTAGGAGAAGTACAGCACTCTCTCCCACCTTCAATACCATGACTGAGGTGTCCTTGAGCAAGGCACCGAACCCCCAATTGCTCCCCGGGTGCAGCAGAAAAAAATGGCTGCACATTTCTCAGGGTGTGTGTTCACTGCTGTGTGTGTGCACTTTGGATGGGATAAATGCAGAACCCTAATTCTGAGTATGGGTCACCATACTTGCCCACATGTCAAAATGTATATTATATTATATTATATTATATTATATTATATTATATTATATTATATTATATTATATTATATTATATTATATTATATTTGAGTTTTTGTTTAGGCTTTATAGTTTTATTGGCATATTTGGACATACCCCTTTTCTAAAAGACCCTATTATAGCTACCCAAAGGGTAAATGTCCACCACTTTTTTTTTTTTTTTTTGATAATTATTGCCCTAGCGAGTCCAGAGAATTGAACTGCAGTTTTATTTTCTGTTATCTCTCAATAAGATTGTAAAATGACAAATAATGACCTGGTGTCCAAATAGCCCAGGCCTGTGGAAACTTGTGGCGTGGCACCAGAACAGCCCACAGAAGAACTTCTCCAGTGAGTTTGAAGTCAAAGAATACGGTAGGTTTCTCTGCGAGCTGTTGCGAAGCAACATTTCACAAAGATAAACCCATCTGCAATCCCCTGATATTAACTCAGCTTGTTCCTTCTCTTCCTGTAGTCCTGCCCAGCTTCGCAATCTCTTTGAGTCCACAGAAAGCCTTCTTCTATGTGAATGATGACAGTCTAACAGTCAATATTGAAGCCAAGTACAGTCTTTTTTGTATTATGGCAATATGCATGTTTCTAACAAAATAGCTAGCAAATATAGATACAGCAGCATTTCTTAATAAATGTTCGTAATATATTAGCTATCAGTGTATTTATAAGTGTGTGTATCCTGAAGGTATTTGTTTGGAGAGAAAGTCAATGGTAATGGATTTGTTGTATTTGGTGTGGTGACTGAAGATAAAGGAAAAATAAGTATACCGGGCTCCTTACAGAAAGTGAAGGTACTACACACACACACATACACATATGTCATACATCCATAAAAACACCAGACTGAAAATTTACTCCATATATATATATATATATATATATATATATATATATATATATATATATATATATATATATATATATATATATATATATATATATATATATATATATATATATATTATAATAATTAAATGGAAGGGTAAATACAAATTTGGCCCTTATAAGCACCTTAAACCCACAATGTGTTCATTATACCACACACACAAAGAATAATGAGTCTAATGAGATTGTCCATATGTTGAGAAGAAGTTGACATATACACCAACAATCACACAGCTTTTGGTTCTGTGTTGAATATCAGATCTGGGAAGGAAGTGGAACGGCAGTGCTGAGAAGAAATCACATCCTACAGACTTTCCCAAACATCATGCAGCTTGTTGGCAAGTCACTGTATGTTACAGTGAGCGTGTTAACTGATTCTGGTAAGAATTACACAAATTCTGGTGAACAAGATCGACATTTTAAGGGCCTTGAAAACATGCAACTTGCATATGTTTTCTGATTATTATCGTACTTGTGTTTCAGGCAGTGAAATGGTGGAAGCACACAAGAAAGGCATTCAGATTGTGACATCACCGTACACCATCCACTTCAGAAGAACACCACACTTCTTCAAACCTGGGATGCCCTTCGACATCTCGGTATAAAACATTGACCAGAAGCAAAAAACATAGTGGGAATATTGGGATTTATTGTTTGCTCTAAACAACACTTTCTTCATTCTATATTTTATGGTTTGGTTTTGCATAAAGGTCTATGTAACAAATCCTGACCAGACACCTGCTGAGAATGTGGAAGTGGAGGTCAATCCTGGAGGGGTCAAAGGTCAAACAAGAGACAATGGCATTGCAAAGGTTACTGTCAACACTCCGGGAGGATCTTCATCACTGGAGATCACTGTAAGACCTGCCATCATAACTGCACTGGTGTTCAGTCAGTTTCACTGGTGATCTAGTGGACAATAGATCAGTTAACAGATGTTAAATAATCAATAGAGCATATTGTACACATCACATCAGAAAACAATTTATTTATTCTTTCCAGGCAAAGACCAAAGATCCACAATTAAGTGATGATCAGCAGGCGGTGAGAAAGATGACGGCTCAGGCCTACATTCCTAAAGGTGGCTCACAAAACTACCTTCACATCGGCATCGGGGCTGCAGAGCTTCAGATTGGTGATTCAATGACAGTCAGTCTGAACTTGGGGAGAAGTCCAGGAGTGAGAGATCAAGATTTCACCTACATGGTGAGTGACAGTCATATCATGATTCAAGAAGAGACATTATTAAATAAACAATCTGCTCTTATGTCCTTTGTTAGATGTTGTAAATATATTCCCATCTGCCTCATTTTCAGATCTTAAGTAAAGGTCAGATCGTTCAAGCAGACAGGTTCAAGAGGCAAGGACAATCTCTAATGGCTCTGTCTCTGCCTGTAACCAAAGACATGATGCCGTCCTTCCGCTTTGTGGCTTATTACCATGTGGGCTCGTCTGAGGTGGTGTCTGATTCAGTCTGGGTTGATGTGAAGGACACGTGCATGGGAACGGTAATTTAGCCCTTGTGACACAACACTATGAATTAATTATAGTTTGTTATTTTTTTATCAAATTACTTTGATCTCCCAGCTTAAAGTGCAAGTTCACGATCCAGCGAAAGTCTATGACCCCGGTCAAGAATTTGGCCTGAGAATAACAGGAGATCCTGGGGCCAAAGTTGGGTTGGTGGCTGTGGATAAAGGTGTTTATGTTCTGAACAACAATAACAGAATAACTCAAACAAAGGTTTGTAGATCCGAAAATTGAATCTTTCAATTATAACTGAAAAGAGGTAACATTTTCTTACCTAAACATATTGCCTTTTTTCTACTTGATTTATGTGATTGCCCCAACAGATCTGGGATGTTGTTGAGTCACATGACATTGGCTGCACAGCAGGAAGTGGAAAAGACAGTATGGAAGTTTTCAGCGATGCCGGCCTGCTGTTTGAGTCCAGCTCTGCTGGAGGCACTGGCATCAGAACAAGTACTTCCATTTTTCAAACAGACATGTTCAAAAAGATCCATGTACAGACTTGAATAACCTGTCAGTAAATGAATGTTTGTAAATCTTAATCTAAATTGAGTAAATTGACATTGTTCTTTTCCAGATGCTGAATGCCAATCTTCATCACGAAGAAAAAGACGAGAAGCAACCATAATAAATCTCCAGCAGTCTCTAAGTAAGAAAGATGCAAACAGTTTCAATCAATCCATCAATCAATTGATCAGCTGAGTCAGCTAAAAATTAGTTAGAGATATGAGGATGCAATGTGTCCAACTTTTGACCACCAAGGGCAGACCACAGATTTCCCATGGATTCTTGAGGGAGTGGTTCTTAGACTTTTTTTGAATACTGGAACCCCATCATATCTCAGACCATCCTAATTTGTTTTATGTAAACAAAAATGCATTTAAACACTATGGACAATATACCATCACTCTGATGAATTACAGATAATTTTTTTTTTGCATATCTGAAATATCTGGATAGTATTTGACCAGAACTGTATCCAGTTGGTTTGACGAAAATTTAAGGATTATACAAAGAAAGCTCTAGGATGAGTTTGAGACCTCATGACTTTCTAGACCTCATGGTTAAAACATTGCAACTTTTAGCATTTCAGACAGATACCTTAAACATAGCCTGATAAAGGTTTTGCTCACAAGGAATTTAGTTTGCTTGGGTTTGTTGCTGTTTCTGAATGATGCAGCACTTGCTATGCAGTGTTAGATCACAACACTAGAGTATCCACATGCAACACAACAGGAATTTAAAAATGTGACTCAATAAACGAATGCATCGGTATAATACACCAGGTATCCACATCTTGTTTTTGTGCTATACATCTGGTTATCTCATTTCTATCATAAGTTGTTGCCCAATTAAAAGTTGTGCTATACATTTAAAAGAAACAACTATTAAAATGTCTGCAAAAAAACTAATCGGTAACACTTTCTATGAAGCCCGTATGTACAGTATAATACATTATAAGGCTACTCTTAAGGCATTATAATGAAAAAAAAGTACAATATATTATATCAACTCATGAATAACCATAACAAATATTATAATACATCATTATACTTATGAATTTGTGGTTATACATTTAAGAGTATAATTATTTATAACAAATAATGAACACCATATTAAATATACGTCATTTTCAGTATAATGGACTGTATCATATCTTGACATTGTTTATTTAAGATCTGCAGCGTATCTTACTACAGCTTGAGAGTGGTTAGATGTTGAGTGTTTCCTGTGGAGCTAATGTTAATTAATTGATATGAGCTTAATACTCCAACAAAACAAAAAACTATATTTTATATGGTTACATTTTATTTTGATTGTCCCCTTTAATAAATCGACTGTAAGCAACTTTGCAACTAAATGCCAACTAACTCTCATTAGAGTTTTGTAGAGTAGAATGGTAGGCTCTAGTATGGTAGAATAAGTTGACGTATTTGCAAAGTAATTTTAAGTCAGTTTATAAAGTGTTAGCATATATTTACAGTTGCAGACATATTAATACTCTAATGACCGCTAGTTGATATGTAATTGCAGAGTTACTTATCAACAGCTGTCTAAAGGGTACCATCAAAACAATCAAACTAATATTACAAAAAAAAATAGTTCGAAGCAAATGTGTCATATTAAGAAAAGTAGCATCAGAAAAAAAATTGCAAGATATGAAACTTATAATACATTATAAGTTTATGCTAAGTATAATCCATTGTAAAAGTTGATGTAACGTTTTCATTGTGTTATAAAGTACCATACTCTTAAAAGCTAAAACCACAAATAAATAAATATTGTAATATATTAAAACTATTCTTATGAATATTCATGAGAGGATACAACATATTATAATGTTTTTTTTTTTTTTTTTTTTTTATAATGCATTATGGATTCATTATAATGCCTTAAGAACACCCTTATAATGTATTATAAATAAAGGCTACATAGAAAGTGTTAAATTTTTTTTCACATGAATGAATTTTATAAGACTACAAATAATAATTTGTATTTGTTTTTATATACATTTTTATTAACACTAAATTTGATTAGACTTCTCTCACTCTTAATATTTTTCCTCACTAAATGTTTTCACTAAATGTTTAGATTTGTATAAAATTATACACTCAACATCTTGTGCATTCACAAGATCCCTCTGGCAGTGAGGTTTTAAAGGATATGGCAGTTAAAGGGTTAATCCAAATCATCTAGAGTCTAGACTTAAAATCACATTCACAGAACAATATATATACACTGTTAAAAATTGCTGTAAAAAAACGGCCAAATTTCGACAGTAACATACTGTTTTTCATTAAAACAGTGCATTCTGGGTAATATTCATCGTTTTCGAGAAGTAGCCTGCTGCTATATATCGTAAATTAACAACGTTCAAAGTCGACACTCAGCGGCTGTGTTTCAAATCACACCCTACACCCTCATTCACTATTCCCTGCATGAGTTTACTAATATAGTCCACCTGACAGAGAGAATGAACACTAATGAGTGAATTCAGACAATGATCAACAGCTGCTGTTAATGAGTAGAATCACTGAAGAAAAAAAAAAACATAACAAGACAAACACATGAAATACAATGACTTCAGCCACAGCCTTAGATGAAATCAACGGAAGATTTAAACGATCAACAAACAGCTTCACCAACTTCACACATTACTAACCAGACTGACTTTATTTCTGTCAGATCAGAGAACAGAGATCAAAAGATCTTATTGAGAATTAAAGAGATTTAGATGATAATGTTACTGTTTCGTTTGACATCACCATTGTGGAGATCAGTGTTTGCTTTAGTTGGGCTCCTGACCATTGACTTTTGCACTTTACATTTTGTTTTATTGCTGTATTTTTATCTTTATGATGCATCTGTTACAGCAGTATTAATTTTGATAGTCAAGTGATTATGGTTGTTTCTAGTGGTGGAAATTATGATTCTTTCTAGTGATTCGTTCATTTTCAGTTCGTTCACCAAAATGATTCGTTCAGAATCGTTCACTGATTCGTTCAGTGACCATTTCTTCGTATTACACAAAATAAGCCAGCAGATGGCAAAAAAAAAGTGTATTATGTTGTTATGTCTTAAGTCAACGAACGTATTCACTTGTTGCAAAAACTGATCTGGCTTTATTAAAATGTGTGTATAATCGCATTCAATATATAAAGTCTAATTAAGTTGTTCAGATGAACAAAGCACAAGGTTTTCTTGCCTAAATAGCATTTTAATTGTTTGGTCAGACAGTTTGTATATTATATATTCACATTCATCAATCGTGGATTAAACGTGGAGTTGCTAAATATCAAAACAAGCGTATGTGCACAGTACAGTACCTATAACTGCGCTTTGCATTTTTGCGAGATTGACATGCTAAATGGCAGACTGACCCGGTTTACTCTCATTCATTTCGTTCACGAACGAGATAAGCTATGTACCAGTTCATTTCATTCACGAACGACATGTATCCGTTCATTCAACTCGTTCACGAATGACATGTGTGCCAGTTCAGTCATTTCATTCACGAACGAGATTTACTAAATCATTCAACTCATGCACGAACGACATGTGCTTTGCCAATTGAGAAACGTGATTGGTAAACGGTTTGCCAGAATATACCCTGACCATCAGGTCAGTCATTTCATTCACGAACGAGATGTATCATTCAACTCGTGCACGAACGACATGAGTGCCAGTTCAGTCATTTCATTCACGAACGATATGTATCAGCTCATTCAACTCATTCACGAACGACATGGGTACCAGTTCAGTCATTTAGTTCACGAACGATAAGATCTCTAGATCTAGTTCAGACTCATATGAAACTCGTTCATTGAAGGGCGTATTCGTTCACTACATTCAACAAATCACATACTCTGTCACATCTCATACTCGAAGGCTATTGGCTCGAGGTTGAGTAATTCTTTGACAGGATGAAACAGTTGTTACCCGGTTCACTGAGCTGCGCATGCGCTGCTTATAGCGCCGCGCTGCTGTGGAGGGAGGAACTTCACTGAACGAGAAATATGAGTCAGTGGATTACGTGAACGAGAACGATTCGTTCACCTAAAAGATTCGTTCAAAAAGAACGATTCGTTCACGAACGACACATCACTAGTTGTTTCTAACAGGCATGATCTACTAGACTGACTTAAAGTGTTGCTATAATAATCAAATATTAATTTGGTGTTGAAATATTTGAGTGAATGACACTTCAATTTGGTAAGATTGAAAAGTAGTGTGATAACCAGGATTTATGGATTTAACGACTAGTTTTAGTTAAAAAGTATTTCGGGCAGCAGTCCCCACAACACTCAAAGAGAGAAATCAACAATCAGCATATGAATCTCAACAATGGTGACAATGAAAAAGTTCATGATGCAATGCATGCTGGGTACCAGCACAGGATAAAACTCATCCATGATTCCCAGCATGCATTGCGGCATGAATAAATTATGCCCCTGAATTGTTCACTTATTTTCTTGAATTCTTATGTGCTTATAATTTTGCATTTGTTTTAAGTTTTAGTAGCATGTGTTGTGATGTTCAGAGCTGATCTGTTCATTTATTTTGTGGATTGTCACCATTGTTGTGATTCATACGCTGATTCTTGATATTTCTGTCTAAATTTCAGCAAATATATTTTTTTTTTTATTATTATGAGTGACATTTTCTTAACAGTCTTTCATAACTTATGGCTCAGCAGTGTTCCTTCTCATGCTGTAGTATCAATTATTCGATCAGAAATAATAGTATTTGTTCTTGTCAATCTATAAACAACAATATCAGATTTTTTTTCTTCTGTGTACTTTTGTTTTGCTATAACAGGTTCCAAAGGCGCATTGTTACAGCATGAAAAAATAAAAAAATAAAAACTTAGTTGATGAAAAGTCACGTTCAAGAGCCCAACTAAGGTAAACACTGATCTCCATCATGGTAGTGAAAAAACACCTAAACCTATTTAACTCTCCATAAGTTCTTCTGTAGACATCTGACAGAAATAAAGTCAGTCTGGTTAGTAATGTGAATCTGGTGAAGCTGTTTTAGTAGTTGTTTAATCAGATCTTGAGAGATTTGATGTATTCTTTTATTCAGTTGATTTCATCTAAGGCTGTGGCTGAAGTCATTTGTAGATCTTGTGTTTCTCTTTCCTTCAGTGATTCTGCAGGTGTTTATCACTAATGCTCAATCATCAATTAATCACATAATTATCTCATTAACTTCACTGATTCAGTGTTACTCTAACACTCTGTAGTGTGCACACATTATAAGTGTTCATGTAAAACTGAGGCTTTTCTTGTGGGGTTTAAAGGGTTAAAGATTTAAGATGAAGAAAAAACAGAATGAAACATAATTTAACAGTAATAAACTGTAATTAATTTACAGGAAACAAACTGTAGAAAAACAGTTATTTACTGGCACCCCTGCTGCCAGTAAATAACTGTTTTTCGACTGTTTTTTTGCCGTAAATTAATGGTTGCCAGCAAAAAAAAGTGTTTTTCTACAGTTTTTTGCCGTCAAGTCAAGGAAAAACAGTAATATACTGTAAAATGTAAACGTCAGATTTACCAAATGAAAAAAAAGTTAATTTAACTAAGATATTTGTGAACATCCATAGAAAAAAAATTAGGCAAAGTCATACACTGATAATGAGAGTAAATACTGAACTCGACTGTATTAATGTGTGTTTGCACAAGAGAAATCGTTTAGTTTAATGTAGTTTTGTTGTTCACCATTGTGCTGGAGAGTAGAGCCGGTGCTTCAGTCAATGATGAGCCACAAATTCTGATTTTCTGCTGCTTTATATAAAGGCAGTAAATGTGGAGTCGCTGATACAGTGGTGATCTCTGTGTTAAGTACTTCAGCACATACATGTGTAATACAGCTGACAATGAGCTGCAGTGATTTGAGTAAAAGTCATGTATTTAGTTACTTTATTACTGCACATTAAGTGTAAGAAATATTCCTTCTCAGTGGACATAGTACTAACATCGTGGGAATGCTAGTTTAAAAACTCGAACTGTTTGAAGCAGTGGGAGTGGAGTTAATTTCCATGGTAGAATTTACGGTAAAATACTGTTAAAAAATAAGAGTGGTAAATTAATGGTTAAGAGCTGTAAATTAACAGTACTTTACTGGCGCCCCTGCTGCCAGAAAATTACTGTTATTTAACGGCAAAATTTTTTACAGTGTATATATATATATATATATATATATATATATATATATGTATATATAATTTTAGTAACACTTTACAATAAGATTTCATTTATAAACATTATGTTAACATGAACAATATTTATGCTGGTCATATAATTAGAATATCAATAGAATTAGAATAG